>NC_056735.1:589352509-589560009 GCF_019279795.1 Protopterus annectens
TGGACATGGTACACCTAAAGAAAGGGTGTGAGGGGTGCATGGGGGGCTTGCCACCCTGCATTACTGTCTTTTTTAACTGTTTTTTTTTTAATTTTTGTTACAATTTCAGAAGATCGAACTTCTGAAATATCGATCATATGGTCTCGACCATATGGTCTACAATATTTCAGCTGTTCAATCTTCTGAAGTGTAACCGTACCACCCAGTACACTTACCATTGTTCACTGTAGAAGGGCTGCTGACATCAGCCACCATGCACTCACCTGTATACACCCCTCAGACCTATCAGGCATGTGGCACATGCAGTAACTGTTATACAAACCTGTGATTTGTGTTTAGCTGTACCCAGGACATGGCATAGTCAAGGTGTCACCACAGTGCCATGCCCCTTGTAGGAAACAAATGCAGACCAACATCGCACTGACACATAGACACCTACAACCCAAAGAGAATACATTATGGAGACCACAATCACTCAGTGTTAATAACAGCTATAATGCATCATGGCTGGACAGCTATACATCCTGACATGTAAGCATTAAACTTTAATGTTGAAAACATGTTACACAGCATTACATTGGTACACTGTAGTACAGTCGTCCTGTGCATCAGAACCATATTAGCCTGTCCCTGCATTGATGTTATGGATGACAGGGATGTGGCACAGGTATCATCATATGCACAGGGTGTGTTGTGGGTTTGCCAGAGACCTAGGTTGAGCCATTTGTTTGACATCATGTGTGTGTGTTAGGGGGTTTCATTATTAATTGAGCTGTGCAGATGTGGTGTGTGTAGGTATGGGGTTGCCCTATCTGTGCTGGTGATGTGTGTGTGTGTGTGTGTGTGTGTGTGTGTGTGTGTGTGTGCATTCATGCACACAGTTCTGCCATGTGGCTGCCCTATACAGGGGTTTGTTGGACAGCTGCAGACTGTACCCAGCAGAGTGTGCAGTTCACCGTATCCAGCCATGGACACAAGAACTGTGCCTGCCAGGGGTTCCACAGGCACCACCAGGTACAAGCCACAATATGGTACTCTCCCCTGATGATGACATATGCCTGTTTGATCCGGGTCCCTCTTGGGACTGGCCAGGGCCACGTGCATGTGGCCTGCTATGTTGTGGTGTGGACAGTGCCCCCCTGCAGTGCTGGGGCTGGTACTGCCACTAGGGGAGTGTCTCAGACTTCTTGGATGTCCACGTCAACCTCCACCTGTTGGTGTTGCTGGCCTACGTCCATGTGACTGTCACACTACTCCCACCATATGCTCAAGCACAGACATTCCACAAGTGAGGATTCCCACCATCTCACTCAACCGTCTATCCAGGACCTCTGTAGAATAATGGTGGGCACCGGCAAGATCATGGATGTTGTCAATAGTAGAATGAGTAGCCCTCTGCAGCCTTAGACTCTGTCTGGTATACTGTTCCATACATGCCTGCACCTCCATGATGGCCTAAAACATGTGTCTGGTGACACCACATGTGGCACTTCTGCCAGGGCATGATGACCAGCAGCTCTTCTACGAGCACTCCTGTACATCTGCTTGTGTGGTACTTCACTGGCCATCCGGCTATGGCTGCTGTGTCCAGACACATGTGCCATAGACACCTTATTGCCCTGTCCCATGCCACCACCCACCAAATGTCCCTCGTCTATGGCCACTGGTGATGGGGTATGTATAGGCAATGTGACGGTGTGTGGGGATGGTGTGCATAACAGTAGGATTTCAAATGATGGCGCAGCTTCAGCCCCTGACAAACCTGCCTGTGCCTCGACACACCTATCATCATTGTCAGTGTCTTTATGGACACTAACATCAGTTTGCCTGCAGAAGGGACCCTGACCCACCTCACCACCTATGAGGGGAAAACAAAAAATGCACTTTAAGACCTGTACGTCATTGCTTAACTGTATACGCACACACACACACGCACACACACACACACACACACACACACACACACACACACACACACACACACACACACACACACACACACACGCACACACGCACACACGCACACACACAAACTTACAGGTGAGGTTGCACAAAGATATTACACACAGACCCCTCATTACCCATCTGTCAATATGCATGACATATGGCACTCAACAGCATGGACTGCAGCTATAGTCAATCCCTGTTACCAGCATTATACATCTTTGTGATGCATGGGCTGTGTTATTAAGTGATGCCCCTTCCCCTGGAACACACTGCACCCATGACAGAGTATTGCTGTGCACCTGTTCAGCACCCTGACATGTACTGTGCACCATACCTCACAGGTGTACATGCCATTGCTGAATGTGTATATGTGTGTCAGTTATGTTTTCTGTGCTGCTCACAGCCCCTATGTGTTTGCCTGACACCTACCTAGGATGATATGTGGACAGATGTCAATAGTGAATGCCTGATGTCTGATTTGCAGGACTCATCATCAGCGGTGCATGTATGACCGATAAACTACAATTACACTGACAGCCTTCAAATCTTACTGTGGCTATGAGGAGTGTACACACCCTTATTGACATGGCACCCTTTTCCCTGATATACCATGGGGCTACAATACTGCGTATGTTAACATTACACAAACCTGATATGTGACATATGACCTGTGCAATCAAATGCAGTATCAAACAAATGTGTTAGTTGTGCAGATGCTGATTGAGATGCATACAATCTGTCGGTGCATAAGTGTTCAGACTCTTAACATGATGGTCTGTTGCATCAACTGTAAAGTGTACAGCAGTCACTATTCCTGGAAGGGGGTATAATAGCATGGGTCATTTGCACTTGCCAGTATTTGGTCACTCTGAACTACAAATGTTCCCCAACTCTGCAAGATTGCAAGGTCAGCTCATGTGCACAGCTCTTGTAGGTCAAGCAGTGCCTTCACTATTGCTGTGGAGTCAGGGTTATGTCTGCCACAGTTCATGACCTTGATAGTGTGCAGATACAGACATTCTTAGCGAGCTTTGGATGTCTGCTTCAGTTCACTGTTGTGCTTCAGGATGACACCCCTCCCCATCCTCAGCCTTTTTGCAGATGCTTAACAACTATGAGCTACACATGAGTGCCATTTTGCAGTGTCCAAAATTCAGAGCACCATGTGTACCAGCCTAGTCTCTGCTAATGAATGGCAAACATACAGGTGTACACTTGCACCAGCAAGGTACAGATGGGGATGGTGGGCCTGAGGTGGAGTGAGGTGTTGCTTGTGCAGCACATGTATCTTAATTGATACTGCCTGTACATTTTGAACTTGGTCTTGGTACACCATTACACATTGCAACACATGCCTGTGGTGGACTTTTGATGTTATGCATATGCTACTATTAGAGAGCCCTGGCTGATGTTTCCTGTGGAATAACTGTCCCATCTGATTACCCTATCCCATGGGCCACACTTATGCAAAGTCCATGCAATGTTGACACAGGTACTGCACAGCCAGTACTTGCTAGACATTCCTGCAACTCCTTCAGTGTTGCATGTTACTAGGCAGCCTCCATGACCAGTTTTGAACATGTGTCATCATCTGTCTTGGATGGCCTTCTGTTTATTTTGTACATTATTGTTGTCCCATGCATCCTCATCACATACATGACTGTCTGCACTGTGTGCCATGGTATATACAATGGTGAGGTAAGGCTACATGTCCCACTCCTGCATGCTACCATTGGGTATGGCATCTATTCCATTACTTGTAAGATGTGTGCAAGCCATGGCTGCATCTGTTGCAGGTGAGTGGGCAAATGTGATGGATATACGTCTTGGACAGCAGACCATTTCTTGGTGTGACATTGAGGACCTGTACTTGCTGTAAGGTGCATACTCATGAAGAGTGAATGCTGCCAGTACCTCAAAAGCTGCTTCCACAATATGTTATTTGGAGTGAATGCACACATATGCTTCCAGTGTTTGTTAATGAATGTATTCTCCATATTTGCTGTCCTAACATAGGATTCCATATTACACATTCATTGCTCATGTTACGACCACATTACAGGTTGTAAGGGTTATGGAATGCAGTATTGCGATATGCCGTTGTGTAGATCTGTAACAGCTGCCATTGTAATAGTCGCATATACACTGTTGTAGCACTATATAAGGGTTATGTTTCAGACGTGTTCCTACTGTAGGCCATTTGTCCCACCATTGTGTTCATCTCTGTGCACACATCTTGCAATGACAGGTTATTATTTATATTGCAGGACTCTTACATACCCTTCAGATATGTCACCATGGTGACCACTGTGATGCAGTGCAGTTAACAGCAACAATAAGTGAACATGAACAGCATGCATTATGGGTAGGTGTGTTAAATGTGTGCATGGCAAATAACATGGCCATAATATGGCCGGTGTAGTGGCACACCTGGCCAAACAACACCATTCTCACCAGCTATAGGCTGCTGCCCCAAGGTATACCAGAGGGACCTACATAGTTGTTTAAGAGATGTGATATCAGTAGCCACACCTGTGGCATTGGTACAGGGTAGGAGCAGCATTTCAGTACATCAACAGTACAAACCAACAATACTACCAATTATGCACATCTGTTTATTACTACATTGCAGCAACATACCATATATATTTTATCTCACATATGCATGATTAAATTCTACAGATGCAGATGGATAAGCAACAGTGGTCTACTGATGTGCCCTAGGGCCTTACCTGCATGCTCCTCGTCCATTGTCTTTGTTGGCGGGCAAATGCCCCAAGGCTGGTGAGGAGCTCCTCAGCATGTGTCAGGGAAGGGCTGGATGGCATGACCCCCCCATGTGGCTAGCTGGTCCCTCATAACTGCACCAGCACACTGATGGGTGTGGTGGAGTAGGTCAGTGAAACAATGTCAGACTTGCTCATAACTGCGGTTTTGCAGGCCAACATTGTTTACCCTGTGGATGAGCTCTATCACCAGGGTGGTCCTCTTCTGCAGATCATGGGCTGTATGGCCAAACAGGGTGTGATAGTGCTGCACCAGGTGGTTTATTATAACCTTATTTTCCTGGGGGGGAATAGACTGGCAAATGCTCTTTAAACATGGTGCATGAAAGACATAAAGAGGGAGAAAAGTCTGAGGACCTTATACTGCAAGGATATAATAGCTGTTATTTCACATCTCTTTCCCCCCACCACCATATCTGCAACAATAATCTGAACACACATCACAACAGGTATTTTTACAGCAAACCTACTGTTGTACAACAAATTGTGCAATGTGTTTCTAATCATGTTCCATGTTGAAACACTATCACTGGTGGCCTGTTGTTAACAATGTCACCTGCATGCCATTGTAAGGGCCACTATGGTTCCATATATGCATGTGTTCTGTTTACTATGTGACTGCTCCAAATCTAGTGTTTTGTGTTAATGGGGATATCTATGCATGCTGTTAGACATAATCCTGGAATGTGTAGACTATTACTACCCACATATGTTCTATAACTGTGACACAATAGCATGTTTGGGAAGCCAGTTCCCAGCAGAATCACCTCTCCTACCTTATCTGGCCATTTTACCAAGCCACAGCACATATGGGACCCACCCCAGGACATCATCATCATCTGTTGGTCCTGCATTACCTTCAGGAGGAACACCTCAGCGGATGGTGTCCCCCCCCCTCCTGGGAGCACACACAGACAGGATCCTGTCATCTGAAGTCAGGTCCAGGGTATGGTGCATAGGTAGCTCCACAGAGACTTAGGGGATGTGCTACACACATTCTCAGACCTCCCTGCAACAGCTGTATGGGGAGACATCATACATTAATCACACCTGCACAGTCACAAGTTGAACTTTTTCCATACTGATACATAAGACTGTATACTTACAGACAAGTTGGACATCCTGCACTCGTGCTTCTTGGATCCACTGGTCCAAGACGGCACCCCTGCTCTGCTTCAGATCATTATGGTGATGATGTACCTACTCACCAGTCCGGGGTATGCAAGTGGCACTGGTGAGATCACGTGCACGCTGATCCCAGGCCTCTGCTTTGTATAACAAGTCTTGGTACTGGCCCTGCAGTAGCCTGCCATCATGGTTTTTAACTAGGAGCCCAACCATGACCCTGGACTCCTGGATGCCCTAACATAGCACTCAGAAGCACATACCTTCACCAACACCAGACATTTTGGTCCTGCTCTGTGCAATCCCAAATGGTTATGGCTGTATTCCCTCCAGTGCGGTTTAAATAGGGCAGTTTTCCTGCACTTTTTCTTGATTGGTCAGTTTTAATATGCTGCACTATGCTTAGATCTGTGCAAATCAGCATAGCAATGCTTACACCATCTAAGCAGAGCTGACAGCAGGTAAGCACTTCTTACACTAGCAAAACATTGCTTAAATCTATTTTTTTCATTAAATGTATAACTTAATTTTTCCATTTATATTAAACATATTTCCACCCCTACTGTGGTATACGTGAGCCATATGATTGACATCTATCATTCAAATTCCTTAAAAGTTTATTAAATAATTTGTTAGAGGGGGATTCAAACCGAGCATGTTCTACATGCTATATCATAGTAGTACCACTACACTACAGCAGCTTGATGATGTTTTTTATCACAGTAGCACTTATAAGTTCATAGGTTCATAGGTAGGTACTAGGCTATCGGCCCAAGGGCCTACGTAAGCCTAGTCAACAAGGTTTCCTGGCTTACGCCGCCCAAGAAAGTTATTTTCCTGTGCCACTGACGAGCAGAGACACAGAAGTGATCCCCGGGGTGTATTTCCTATTTCCCATCCACTCATCAAGATTTTTCTTGAAGAGTGCTAATGAAGAACTTTGCTTGACATAGATGGGTAGCCTGTTCCAGAGTATGGGAAGTCTCTGGGATAGGAATCTATCCCTCTAGCATGTCCTGTTTATTGTGGTGACAAGGTTTAGGTCCCTAGAGCATGTAGCTCGGAGGGATTGGGATTTCTTTAGGTGTAGCATGTCCAACAGTTCTGGGTTTGACATAGCTTTATATGTTAGGCAGAGATCCCCTCTGAGTAGGCGATATGCTATGGAGTAAAGCTGGAGTTTTTTGAGGCAGTCAGTGTAGGGCATTTGTTTGAGTCCAGTAATCCTCTTTGTGAGGTACTTCAGTGGCCTTTCCAGCTGCTGCAGATGTCTTGTGAGGTACATTCCAAAAGGGGCATTGTACTCTATAATGGGTCTAATGAGTGATGAGTAGAGGGGAACAATGACCTCTTTTTTCCTGGATGAGAACCCTTTTATGATGAGATGTGCCACATAGAAGGACTTCCTGACTACTGTGGCAATGTGACTTTCAAAGGAGAGACTACTGTCCACCTGGGTCCCAAGGTCTCTTATCACATATTCAGTGTTAAGTAGATTGCTGCCTATGTGGTAGTTCATGGGTACAGAGTTTTTACCAAAGGGGATGACACTGCACTTTTTGGCCTTGAGCTTGAGGCCATGGCTCTGACTCCAGGCATCTGTCTCAGAGAGGCCCTTCTGTAGGATGTTCACATCATTTGGGGACTTGACTATGGCTCCTAGTTTGCAGTCATCTGTGAACATCATTAGCCAGAGGCCTTCTGTGTTAGCCTGTACTTCAGAGAAGTAGATACCAAACAGGATCAGTCCCAGGATGGAACCCTGTGGTACTCCACTTATCACTGGTTTGAGGTCAGATTTGGAGTCTGCAACTTTTACAGTGTGGGTTCTGTCAGTGAACCAGTTGGCAACCCATCTTGTGTCATAGGGATTTATGCCTAGTTTATTGAGTTTAGCTATAATTCCAGAATAGGGGATGGTGTCGAAAGGCTTGGCGAGGTCAAGATAGGCTGTGTGAACCACTTTACCCTCATCTATGGCTTTGGTGACTGCCTCAAAGAAGTCGATCAGTTTCAGGAGGCATGATCAGCCTTTCACAAACCCAAACTGGGTGGAATCCAGAGTTTGGAGGTTACCAATGTCTTTGTTTATGAGTTCCATGAT
This sequence comes from Protopterus annectens, assembly GCF_019279795.1. NCBI lineage: Eukaryota > Metazoa > Chordata > Ceratodontiformes > Protopteridae > Protopterus > Protopterus annectens. Next base: position 589,360,472 of record NC_056735.1, read on the forward strand.
GATACGTTCCATGGCTTTGCAGACCAGGCTCATCAGGCTAATAGGTCTATAGTTCCTGGGATCATTGGTGGCTCCCCCTTTGTGGAGTGGGATAACTGTTGCTGTGCGCCATTCAGTGGGCACAAAGCCTGATGTGAGGCTATTATTGAACATGGTGCTTAAGTGGGGAGCCAGTTCATTCTGAAGTTCATGTAAAATGCAGCCTGGGATGTTGTCTGGTCCCATAGATGCTGTGTTTTTGGCTTTAGAGAGTGCAGCTTTCACCTAAGTAGTTGTGATTACAGGGACTCTGCATTCTTCCTGTATAGATATTTTTATTTTTTTATTTTATTTTCAGTTGGTTTACCAGGATAGTCCATTGGGCCAAGAAGAACCCGTTTTCAATGGAGTCCTTTGGAGAAAAGCTCCAAACAATCAAAGTTACAATCGGTTAATCATGATAATTATACAAGAGTAAGAGATTCAAACAAACAATTTACAACGTATTAGAGGAAACAATACAGCTAGTACAAACTAGAGCTGAAACTTTTACAAATAATACAAACTAGTAATGTAGCATACAGGTGGTACAAACAAAGAAGGAATGCTTCAAAGTACTTAATGAGAAGTACGGTTACATATCAGCAATCCTGCATGTAAGGGGTACAGTGTGGTGTATTCTAGTGGATACAGTAACACTAAGAGTGTATAAGATAGGAGGAATTATAAGGAAATATTGCAGGTATAAATAGGGGAAGGAAAGGAAGATGGAAATTACTAGTGTTAGTTATGTGGGGTGAAAGCAAGAGCATTCCCACTGGGATACTAGATATGAATGAAGGGATTTTTTGAAAGAAAAATGGTTAGAGGTGATACGAATTGATGGGGGTAGGGAGTTCCAGAGGCGTGCTAAACCATGTGATAGAAGATTTTTGCCTGGGGGACGAGTTGGTTTGTAGACTTCTAATAGATTTTGGTTGTTAGACCTTAATACTCTATTGGGTAGATGCATTTTAAAGGTAGAAGACAGGGAGGGACAGAGGGAGGGGTTGAAAATTAGCTTGTGTGCAAGAGTTAGTTGAGTATAGGTGAGATGCTTGGGTAGTTCTAGCCAATGTAATTGTTGGAGAGAGGAACAGTGGTGGGTGGAGGACTTGTGGCTGGTAGCGAACTTGGCAATTTTGTTATAGCAAGAGGAGAGTTGTGTTTTCAGAGAGGACTGTATGTTAGTTAGAAGTGGTGCTCCATACAGAAGTGAGGGGATAAGAAAGGAAGTAGAAAGAGTGATTTTAGTAGCAGGTGTAAGGTAGTGCTTTTGCCGATAGAGCATACCAAGTTTTTGGTGGGTTTTTTGATATTTAGTTGTATATGGGAATTGAATTTGAGCTGGTTATCAATTTGGACACCAAGTAATTTGGCCTCTGAGACCAGTTTCAGAGGTATGTTGTTTTGACTAGTAATAGAGAATGTGTTACTATCGAAATAGGTGACTTTAGAGGGGGTGAACACCATTAATTTGGTTTTAGAGGCGTTTAGTGCTAGGTGGTTTCTTTTCATCCATTGCTCTGTGGTTAAAAACGCGTCTTGAGTGAGCTTGAGGAGTGTAGGGATAGATGAGGCCGTGCAGATAATAGTTGAGTCATCTGCATATTGGATAAAGTTTGAAAATGGGATAGAGTTACGGAAATTATTTATGAATGTGTTAAAGAGGAGGGGACCTAGTATGGAGCCTTGGGGAACTCCGGTTGGGGTATTTAGAAATGTGAAGGTTGTCTTTTTCCATTTTACTGCTTGATATCTATTTGATAGGTAGCTGGAGAACCAGTTCAAGGATGAAGGAGATAGGTTAAGTTTTGAGAGTTTAGTTAAAAGCAGGCTGTGTGATATAGTGTCAAAGGCCTTAGAGAGGTCAAGTAGTAGGGTTGAGACAATAAGTCCAGAGTCCCGGGCTTTGTTTACAGTTTCAAGGAAGGAGAGGAGGGCTGTCATAGTGCTGTGACCAGGTCTGAAGCCATGTTGTGTGGGGGTTAGTAAGTGATTATCTAAAAGATGTGGTAGGAGTTGAATTTGGATGCACTTTTCTAGGAGTTTAGAGATTGGAGACAGGATAGCGATGGGGCAGAAATTAGTCACATTGTTATTGTTGACACCTTTATGTAAAGGTATGATAAAGGCCTTTTTCCAGATTTGTGGAACTGTACTTTCCTGGATGGAGCGGTTGATTAGAATGCTAATGGGGTAGGCAGTTGCATCAGCAGCTATGCTAAGAAAGTAAGATGGGATGTTATCAGGAGCATTAGTGCAAGGCTTTAGTTTCTGAAGGAGTTTTTTTATAGTGGAAGTGGGTATGGGTTTTAATGAGAATAGTGGGGAGGAGAGGGGTGTTGGGGGAGAGACGATGGGGAGCAAGTGAGAGTAGGAGGAGAGGTGGAGGGTGGAAAGTTAGTGGATGAGAGTGAGGGAGTGATAGCAGCGCAGGTTGAAGTGTTGGTGTGGGAGGTGGAGGGTGGGAAGTTAGTGGATGAGAGTGAGTGAGTGGTAGCAGTGCAGGATGGAGTGTTGGTATGTGAGGTAGGGGGTAGATTGGAGAATGTGGTGTTGTTAGAGAATGAAGAGGTTAATTTGGGAATAGATTCAATAAAGAATGAGTTAAATTGGGTAGCTAAGTCAGTATCAGGGGCGTTAGGGTCTGGGGTGGGGGTACCTGGTTTGCTGCGGTTAAGTAGAGTAGAGATACCTTTCCAGAATTTTTGAGGATTTGTTTTGTTACTGTTTTGGAGGATGGAGAAGTAGCTTTGTCGATCAGAGATGATGAGCTTTTTTACTTTATTTCTAAGTGTTTTGTATTCATTGTGTAAGATAGGGGTCTTATTTTTCAGGTAGTGTGCCCAGACTTTATCTCTGTGATGCATGGTTGCTAGTGTGTGTTTGGTAAGCCAAGGGGCAGTATTGATTTTTATTCTCTTTGTCCTTAAGGGAGCATGGAAGTTCAGTATTTTTAAGAATGTTGAGTTGAAGTGGGCAACTGCATTATCTAGAGGTAATGTTTTTAGGCAATTCCAATTTATTGCTTTGAGAGAGTTAGAAAAGGTTGTTGGGTTAAAGTTTTTCTGGCTACGGACAGTAATATAATTATGAGTCCGGTGTAGGAGTAAGGGGAGACAATGAGTGAAGGTGGGTATGTGGTCACTAAGAGGGTCGGGAAGAGTACCACTGTCGGAGAAATAATGGGGATGAGAGACTAAAATCCAATCCAGAATACTGCTGGAAGAAGTTTTTTTTGAGGGGCGTGTAATAGAGTTGATTAGCTGTGAGAAATTGTAGAGGTTAATGTTAAGTGGGTTTGTAGGAGACTGGATGGAGGCCCAGTTAATATTCATGTCACCTAAGATTATGGTTTCATTTTTAATGTTATTGGAGAGCCAGGAAAGGATGTCTTCGAGTGTGGAAATATTATCTCCTGGGGGGATGTATAAGGAAGCTATACATATGTGTTTGTGTTTGTTAACTTGAAGTAGTGTTAAGAGAAGTTCAGCATTATTAAACTGAGGAGTAGGTTTGTTAAAGGGGGTACCTGACAGGGAGGATGAGTAGAGGAGAGCTACTCCTCCCCCTTTTTTGTGGGACCTGTCTTTCCTAATGATAGAATAGTTTGGTGGAGTTATTTCAGAGTCTTTTATATGGGGTTTTAACCAAGTTTCTGAGATGGATAAGATGTCAGGTTTATTATGTATGAGCCAGGCGTGGAGGTTTGGGATTTTGTTAACTATACTTTGGGAGTTTATAGAAGTTAGTAGTATGCTCTTGTCTGTAATGGTTGAGGTGGGGGGGCCTGGGTTAGGATGGATATCACCTGATATTAGACTGGTAATCAGGTGTAGGATTGGGTTAGAGAGGTAATTGGACAGTTTAGAGCAAAGAGTAGGTTTTGATGTGAATATGAAGGATTTGCCAGTTACTATGGGGGTAGATTGTTTGTGAGTGGTGACTAGTTTATATGGATAAAGGAGAAGGTTTTTTATAGGAAATAGATGGGGAGATATAGGGGTGTTAGAGTGTGAGAGATAGGAGGTAAGGTGGTTAGTTGCATGGAAGGATTGTGAGTGGTAGGAATTACTGGGCTGGGTGAGGTAATGAAAGTATGTTAAGTTAAGAAGTAGAAGTAGTAAAAAGGAGATGAATGAGGGTTTTGAGAGCATTTTGAGTTATGGGTAATTGGAGGTGCTAAGTGATGTTGAAGAAAGTGTAGAAAAGAGAGAGGTTTATATGTAGGGGATCTGGTAAGTAAGTAATTAAGTAGTGTTGAGGAAGAAATAATAGTGTAAGGCTTTGCTGGGGATTTAGTATTGGAGTGGATGTTGGGATAGTAATGTAGTCTAATTGGCTAGGAGATGAATAGTAGGAGAGGTGAATGAGGTTAATTAGGGTGGAGTAGGGGGTGGGTGTGTCTGCAATTCTGGAGACTGATTGGACTGGAAATGTTAGTGGGTGTGGTTATGGGGTAATAAAGGTGGAGGTGCTGGTGGTGGGTGGGATTTGGGGGTAGGGCAGGGGAGCGGAGTGAGCCCACAGGGCGAACGGAGCGGGTAGACACCAGAAGCAAGGAGGGCAGCAGAGGATCGAGAACCTATCAGTGGAGTGTAGAATATCAGAAGGGTAAGTAGAGGGGACCTGGAAATAGTAGGTTACAGTGGGCTGTAGAGGTTTTAAGGGAGAGAGAGAAAAAAGAAAAGTTAGAGAAATAAGAAAATATAAGAAGAAGTGAAGAGAAGCCACTATAGGAGGGGAGAAGATGCCATCTAGTGGACAGATGCTGAAGTGCACCTTAGCCCACTAGGGCAATCTCTGTACTGGGTTGGACTGATGGGAGAGGCGAGCAAGAGTAAACCAGGGGGGTAGATGAGGGAGTATAGCTGAGATATAGAGATAAGAGGGGTTTAGGCTGCTGGCTTAACTGGCAGGGAGCATTCAGTACACCTATCAGGGCTTAAAAACTATAGTAGTTTAAGGCTTAACAGCATAGACGTACTTCCTTGGATTCCTCTGGGATAAGCTTGCTTTAATTCCGAGAGGGATTGAGGCAGAAGAGTTTGTGATGGTTGCTATAAGCAAATGGCTGAGCTTGACTTGTATTTAGTGTAGGTCTAGGTGTCCACCAGGTGTAATCACAAGGGATAGTTCAGGATTAAAAGCTGGAGAACAGGAGAGAAGGTAATAGAAATGGTAGTTTAGTAGAAAAAAATATAATATCCCTCGTAACAGTAAGCAAAAAATCAATAATGTCAAATTTAGCTATTATTTGAAATTAAAACACTATGGGTAATATTTTGTTGCAATTAACAATAAATGTAGAGAGTATACAGGATCAAACATAGGCTCTTCTCACATCTGAGAATAGAGTAGAAAAAACAAAGGTATTGCACTCAATATAATACTGCAATGAAGGCAGATTGTTCGACAATTAGACAGAATGGGGCACTTATTTGTGAACCACGTGTATAACTTGGCGTTAGCAATGTACATTTAAACAGATTCAAGGCTAATAGCAACACTCCGTCTTTCAAAAAACAAAAAGGCAGTGCTAAAGGGCAGGGCAATGACAGAATTTAAGCAGATAAAGCTTCAAAACATGTTGTACATTTAAAGCACATTCAAAAGCCTCTCAAACATTCCATTACGACTAGGCTCTACTTAATTAGGCAGGACAATGGCAATGTCGCATTAGTTAAATAAAGCTTCTGTAACATTATCCATATAAGACAAATGCAAAGGTTGCTAGAGACATAAAAGTTTAAAACTAGGCACACTAAGTAATTGTGGCAATGTCGCAGTATTTAAATAGTGAAGAGGCGTTGAAACACTCCATTTAACAAGCAGGCACTGTTGAATAGTCAGAGCAGTGTCGCATTACAACAGCGTTTGGCTAAGCATGTAGAGAGGGAAGAGTTTTACTTAGGATATATGCTTATTAAAGTTGGTGTTTAACAGAGAACATTTTATCAATATGCGCCATGGCGTTTCAAATACGAACCGATTCACTCCTTCTAACAGAACTAGTTAGCAATAAAATACAAAAACCGAACACACCTATTATTAAATTCAATGGCGTTTCAAATACGTAACCGATTCACTCCTTCTAACAGAAACTAGTAGCAATAAAATACAAAAACCCGAACACAACTATTAATAAATTCAATACATTAATGTAGGGACATTCCTGAGAACTCTCTTATAAACTAATACAGATTCAGATTGCAGATAGGTAGTGTATCAATGACCGGCACGTATATAGTGCAACAGACAGGTTTTAAAGTAAAGGCAAACAGCACTTTAGAAAAGTAACAATGAAAGCAACCGTTCAAAATACAATCAGAATACTACTTACTGAAGGTGTAGATGCTCCGCCAAGGATGCACAGCAGCCCCGAACGGGTGAAGTTAAAGATGGCGCCCAAGGGTTGAGAGGTGTTTTATAAACTCCAGGAGTTTAAATTTGGAAGAGGGGGAGGAGCAGGGATAGGTGCTAACAGGTAAAGACCCAAAGGGCTGTACTTTCGCAGCAAGGAGGAGAGTTGAGCTAATAGATGGAAATAAAGTAGACAGTGAGGATAAATCAGGAAGAGGGGGAGGAGCAGGGATAGGTGCTAACAGGTAAAGACCCAAAGGGCTGTACTTTCACAGCAAGGAGGAGAGTTGAGCTAATAGATAGAAATAAAGTAGATAGTGAGGGAGACAGAGAGCGAGAGAGAAAGAGATAGAAAGAGAAAAGGGAAAAGGAGCGTAATATAGTAGCAGGATAATCAGATATCTAGGGTAGGATTATAGGATAGATATGAGTAGAAGAGTGGGTGGGAGGGAGGGAGGGAGGGAAAGGAGAGATGGAGCAAAGTGAGAGAAACCAGAAGCAAGGAGGGCAGCAGAGGATCGAGAACCTATCAGTGGAGTGTAGAATATCAGAACGGTAAGTAGAGGGGACATGGAAATAGTAGGTTACAGTGGGCTGTAGAGGTTTTAAGGGAGAGAGAGAAAAAAGAAAAGTTAGAGAAATAAGAAAATATAAGAAGAAGTGAAGAGAAGCCACTATAGGAGGGGAGAAGATGCCATCTAGTGGACAGATGCTGAAGTGCACCTTAGCCCACCAGGGCAATCTCTGTACTGGGTTGGACTGATGGGAGAGGTGAGCAAGAGTAAATCAGGGGGCTAGATGAGGGAGTATAGCTGAGATATAGAGATAAGAGGGGTTTAGGCTGCTGGCTTAACTGGCAGGGAGCGTTCAGTACACCTATCAGGGCTTAAAAACTATAGTAGTTTAAGGCTTAACAGCATAGACGTACTTCCTTGGATTCCTCTGGGATAAGCTTGCTTTAATTCCGAGAGGGATTGAGGCAGCAGAGTTTGTGATGGTTGCTATAAGCAAATGGCTGAGCTTGACTTGTATTTAGTGTAGGTCTAGGTGTCCACCAGGTGTAATCACAAGGGATAGTTCAGGATTAAAAGTTCCTTGGATTCCTCTGGGATAAGCTTGCTTAACTCCGGGGCAGAGGGATTGAGGCAGCAGAGTTTGTGATGGTTGCTATAAGCAAATGGCTGAGCTTGACTTGTATTTAGTGTAGGTCTAGGTGTCCACCAGGTGTAATCACAAGGGATAGTTCAGGATTAAAAGTTCCTTGGATTCCTCTGGGATAAGCTTGCTTTAATTCCGAGAGGGATTGAGGCAGCAGAGTTTGTGATGGTTGCTATAAGCAAATGGCTGAGCTTGACTTGTATTTAGTGTAGGTCTAGGTGTCCACCAGGTGTAATCACAAGGGATAGTTCAGGATTAAAAGCTAAAATGTACAAGTGTGTAGTCTAAACAAGTCCCATTAATTCTTCGAACAGCCATCTCCCCAAGTTAACTCCTTCTCCAGCAGGCTTACACAGACTTTAAAGAACAGCTTAACCAGCATAATATTGGCATTTTCTGCAAAACTAACTCCAAAATTCAAGTGACCTCTTGTCCAACCTTCCCTTATGACTTGAGTTCCAGATATGGGCCCTTTAGGGCGTGAGGGGGGGGGGGGGTAAAGTTAGCACTGAACCTATCTGCCAGGATGTTGGCAATATCAGTTTTTTCTGTCATTTTCATGCCTTTGTGCTGTAACTCAGAGCAGATCTGGGTGTTGCCATTGAGATTCTTGACATAGCTATAGAATGCCTTGTGGTTGTCCTTGGAATTAGTGGCAATTTTATTTTCGTAGCTAGCTTTGGAGGGTCATATTAGGGATTTCAGCTTCTTACTGAGGCTGACCAGGGAGCTTCTCCACTCATGGGATTTTACTCTCTTTTGCAACAGTTTCTTCCTTCTGTTGCACAGTTTGTTTATGGCAAGGGACCACCAGATTGGCTTCCTTTTTTTGGAGGATAGCGTCTTGGTTCTGTTTGAGATAACACGATCCATGCACTCATGTAGGTGCTTATAGAGCGCATTTGTGTAGGATTCAGCAGTTGTAACTGTATTGTCCATCTGCATGGGTGTCATGAAGTTCACTACTGCTGTCTTAAGAAGCATGAAGTTGGCTTTGGAGAAATTTCTTACTGTGGTTTCCTTAATGGGGGGTGGGGGTGGGATGTGGATATCAAGGGTGATTAGCTTATGGTCTGATCAGACCAATGAGGAGTTGACTTCAGGTGTGGAACACCGGTCACTCATGTTGGTAATGACTAGGTCTAGGATATTGTTATGCCTGGTGGGTTGTGTTTCTGCTTTGGAGGTCTCTGTTGCTTAGGCAGATTATTAGTGAAAGCCAACGCGAATGTTTTTGGGTTTCTATGTGTGGATTTTGGTGGTGTAGATGTAGTGAGACTATGTGATGAGTGTGGTGTGGTGCAAATGTTTACCTTCTCCTCATGACTATCAGGTTCAGTCTTGGTTGGTGAGAGCTTTACCTCCAGTTTGGCTAGATAAGTGTATCTCTCACAGGTTGTAGTGTTGGGTGGTAGGAGGGGAGGGTTGTCTGTGTACATGAGGCAATTTCTACATTGCCTCAAGATGCCCAGATTCATCAGATAGACAGGGGGAGAACACTGGGAGCTGACCCTTGGACATGCCTGAATAAAAAACTATTTTCCTCTAGATAAGTGAGGAAAGTGAGTACAAGAGCTGTTTTTCTCAACGTCAGTGAAAAAAATAAGTACACAAACTGTTTTTCTTTAGGTAATGAGGAAGATTGAGTGCTATAGTAATTAGTAGCTTATTTAGTGCTTACAAGTTCTGAACAAGTGCTGAGTATGAATAAGCAAATTTAAGTGCTAACACTAAGAATCTGTATCTGCACTAGATGAGTTACAGGACAGAAACAAGTGCAAATGCAGGCTTTCAAATCAGAATGTTGAGAGAGATGGAAGATTGCCCAAACGGCCAATAATTACAAATTCTGGGCCAGAACCACTCCTTATGTGGTAGCCAGGTTACCTAATGCTTACCACTCCCACTGATAAGCTAGAAGGCTTCCCTCCAACACAGAAAGGCTTGGGGGGCTCAGAAGCTTACAAACAGTCCTGGGTACAGCAAATCTGTATCTGGAACACTAGTTACAGGAAATGTAGGAAACAGGCTTACAGTTTTTTTTTTTTTTTTTTACAGAAAAGTAGCAAAAACAGTAGTAAAAGCAATTCACATGCAGTGCAGGCTAGCACACTTGAGTATGTCGCAATATTAGACCACACACAGTTTGAAAAATGTAATTAAATTAAAAAGAACTAAAAGCAAGTGCAGAAAGGGTTCATTAGATAGAATGCGGTAAAGAGATGGGACTGGGGGAGTGTCCTAGATCAAATCTTCAGTGGGGCGGGCACTGCAAAAGCCACCAAATTTAAACTACAAACCAAAAACAAGGAGGGGGGGTGGGGAAGACAGTTTCAGCAGAGATTTGAGCAACCACTAATAGTATAAACTATAAAACCAAAAAAATATACTCAGCTCTGCATATTTGCAGATCAGACTCTCAGAACAGTGAGACAACAGATATCTAAGCAACAATTAAACTCTATAATAAAGAAAACTATACTCAGCTCTGTATATTTGCAGATAGTCTTGTAAGGCTGTCTCTCAGAACACAGGTTCCAATTTAATATCTATCATTTTCAGAATTTCAGCCAGGCTAAGCATAGCGGTGCACTGCACAAACAAGCTGAGTGACATTTAAACTTCAGATTTATTTCATGAAAAAAATATTATTACATTTTTTTTGTATTCTTTTCCTCTTGCCCTACTGCTTCCATGCATGTAGGGCAAGAGTGCATACATTTGGGGGTGTGCACTTAAAGGCTACTGCCTTCTAGGTGTTTGTGTTTTTTATTTTTTTCAGTGTCCGCAGACATTGAAATGTTAGCTATTTGCATTTTAGTGTCTGTGGACACTCATTTACTATATAATATTGGAGCCAGGCTCTAATATTATATAGATTGACACCCATCTGTGTCTGAAAGTGCCGTTCATTTATGGCCATTCCTTGCTATTTCTCCATTGTTGATGCAATGAAACATATCTATTTTTAAAATCCCCTAAGTCAAACATGTATCATCTTGCTTTAAGCACTACCAATCTTTTTTATTTTCCAATGTGTATAGTGAAAGACTAACAACACAATTACACAGGTGGCAATCTTGGTGAGGGATTGCCCATCACATGCTTCATTAGTATGTAGTACTAGTATTTTGCTGACTCTGTATTACTGCCTCTAAAACTTCCCAACAGGCCTCACAGACTATTTATTTTATAGCCTTTTCTTTACAGCTTTCCTTACCTGTGGCAGCCATCAGATTCAGCATCTTTATAGTCTGTATATTTGTTGAAAATATTATTAAAATTAAATGATTTACCTGCGTTTTCTATTAAGGTACCCTAATGTATATTTTCCTTTACTCTTTCCATAATCTGTAGTCACATTTATTCCTCACACTGCTCATTTGATTATTATACAATGGAGCAAATTGTTTTATGAAAAAGGCCATACCACCTCCACATTTGCCTTTCTTTCCCTGTTTTCCTACAGTTGTATATAAGAGATGCCATGTGTGGTGCTTTTACCCCCTCCCCTTTATTGAAATTTGCTTCTGTCAAGGGACTGTTTAACACATCTTCAGTGCCAGTTTGCTATCTCTCATTGAAAAAATGAATGTGGCAAAGTTGCAAATGTTCATGCATTTGCCTGTATTATAGTAATATTATGCAGATTAGTTACTGGCATATGCACTTTTTAGAAAGGTTCATAAAAGCTGACATATAGCAGGAAAAGAAGTACTGAATATTTGAACTACAAAGACAGAAATGTCTGCTTTCTGCAACATCAGCATTATGCAAAGAGAACTGGGAGCAGTATATATCTGTTCTTTAAATGTCATACTGCAGTATTAGCTTGTTTCATTTAGAGCCTAATGTGCAAGTTCATCAGTGTGGAAAGTGACATCATTGTGGAGTGCCTGCCACACTGCTTTTGTGGAGTGCCTAGCACATCCTTGTTATATATTATTGCATGATCAAAGCCTGCTAGCTTCCACACTGAGGCTACATGGCAATATATCCTGCTCTGATGGACCCATTGCATACCCACAAAACCAATACCATCAGAACAACTTGATCTCAGGACATGCTACATAAATAGGACATGCCGAACAACAGGTATGTGTCTCAGAGAATTCCTCTCTTCTGCAACAGGCTTCCCATCCAAATTCACTCCTGGTCTAGCACCTGTGTCTCTAATGGGCAGATTACAGCCTGCAAACCATTCCCTAGCTTACATATGCCCCTTAAAATAAACCCCAAGGCTAAAAAAAAAGCAAAAAAAAACTTAAAGGATGCATTTGGGATGCATGGCTAGGTTTATAAAGGTCACAGTGGTTGTTAATGCATAGTATATACCAAAGAATCTATGACCCTAGGACATGCTACATAAATAGAACATGCTGAAGGGACAGATATGTGTCTCAGAGAATTCCTCTCTTGTGGAACAGGCTTCCCATCCAAATTCACTCCTGTTCTAGCACCAGTGTCTCTAATGGGCAGATTGCAGCCTGCAAACCATGCCCTAGCTTACATATGCCCCTTAAAATAAACCCCATGTGGCTATGTGGCTATACCATGAGGTTTCTGAGTCCATTCCACATGCCAAATGCATCTTTGAAGCTGGATTGATGATGTCCAAATTGTCAATAGGAGTATGCTCAGAATGTGCCTGATGTGCTCTGTAATTGATTTGAGTCACAACCAGGACAGGATCTGGCATTCAGGATAAACCTTAACATGAATAAAGTGAATAATGAAAGTATATGGGCATAGTCTATGAGGATTTCTTCACAAGGAAAAAAAAACAAATTAACTGGCATTAATATATGAATAGCTCAGATTGCATGCAATGACACATGGGCAAATCATAGGGTGTAATGATTGTCTTAAATCATGAAGATGAGAAAAGCATAAGATTCAGGTTGCTATAATGAGCTTTGTGAAAAGACGTACAGTATTGGCTGTGCTGACTAATAAGAGTAATTGAGATAGGTAGTGGGCACTGCTAAAGACAAAGTATACATAAATGATATTTACAAATGCACAAAATATACTTGTAACTCAATGACAACTAATGGCAGCAAACAATGCAATGTGTATTGTCATATTCAGGTCTAGGTCAGGGATAGACAAGTATACATTAATATGCAGACCATATTATTTCTGATCAGTTTGGAGATCACAAATCTGTTTTCTTCTGGTTTTCAAAATATGGTGCAGAGTAAGGGCATATGCTAACTTTACAATTAACCTGTATAGCAAGTGAAACTTAATCCTTTCCCAATATTTACTTTATAAGATTTTGAAATACAGCTTGTTTTGTCACCATACTAGCTATATTATGAAGCAATAATGTAGTAATGAAAATAATTTATAGTCATTAAATCTAATGCTATATAGTTTATTTTCTATAATTGTACCTAAAAAGTAATCAGTGATTTGCAGTAGCATAAAAATATGCCCTAGGTGCATACGCCGAAAAAGAAAAAAATATATAAAAAAGATGGCATTTTCAGTGAAAAAGCAAGAACTTATTTTGTAATTTTATCTGTGGAAGAGACAACTGCTTATTTTACAAGTGTCTTATTTTTTCTTCATAATCTTGTTGATACCTGCTGTGGAATGAGTATATCATGTTATGTTTTTTTTTTCTTTCATTTTTAAAATCACTGCACCTACTTTGCAGTCTAATCTAACAGCAACTAGGCAACTATGTTATTGGTTAAAACCTTTTCTTTGACTACAAAATCCAAACAAGTAGGAATTATATCTAACCATTAATGATCGTTGGTAAAAGATGTGTTTTGCCAAATTGTGCCAAGTCTCATTTCTGTTTCTCTGAGAAGAAAACCCTTCCATCACACATCAACATCCACGGTAACTCTACCAAGTAAAGACATATCAAAAGATATGCATTTTGAAGTGTCATTGGTGATCTCTTGTACTGAATCTGAAACATTATTCAAATTTAGTTATATCCCCTACATCAACCTATTTGGCAAGTCTTCTTTATTGCAAAAGAATTGTCTTCCAAAAAAAAAAAGTATTCTGCATAAATAATTTTAAAGAAGCTACCAAACTTAAACAGTTATCTCAGCTTGAGTCTTCATTTTCTTTTTAACCTCTTGAATAAGTTCCTGCGGCATGGTTACATTTTCTACAACTGAATAATGAAAGTCTGAAAATGCTCTGTTCATTTCTGAAGAGCATACAAACAAGAGTAGTAATTACTCAATATTTTTCTTTTAATTCTCCCACTAATCTGAAATCATCGGCATAATGCATTGAACAGAATGTACCAACCATATTATAATGCATCCCATTCTAAAGGAATAACAAAAAGATGCAAACAATAAGTAAGCTATTGAATAGCCCACAGAAAAGCAAGTAGAATAGCAATTTGTATATATTATTATAAAGTAAATCTGTTCCAGGTCATCACAGCTAAGAATGAAGACCTTAAATATGTACTTAATATTCAGCTTCATATATTAAATTAATCTATATATTTAAATAAACTAATTTAAAAGTAAATGTGCAAGATTATACAGAGTGGAGTGGCAAATTATGAGAGAAAACAAGAACAGCCCTTATACATGGGAATTTATGGAGTATAAAGACATATGGGTTTGAAAGTACATTTATAAGTTTAAGGTAATTGCTTTTCCTGTCAGAGAACAACTATTACAATAATGTTTATAATACTTTTTTTTCCATAACCACAGCAGCTTTCAATGTTTTGCCATTTTTGGGACATTTTTTGTATTTTCAAAATTGTCGGCATGTGAATCTGTAAGTTAAGCTGCAAACTGTTTACATATACTATATTGTTCTCTTCATCTCTACTCAGATATCCTGTTGAATTGCTGAACTGCTTAATTATTTTCCATGACTGGGCCCAGCAACTCCACACAGGAACTTCAGTTCTGCTACTTGTATCCATTATCTCATCTTTCCAGTCACTTTCCACAATTCCTGAATACAGGTGAAGAACAGGACATAGCCTAACTGGTAAACTGACAGCTTCACCACTGCAGTCTGGTTTAATGCCTGCTGTACTGCTGCAGCCACATCATTTACTACCATGTTAAAGACAAGTTAATACAATGGAATGCCTTAAATGACAGCAAGGAACTTCAGCTATTACTAGCTTTCAGCAGTATGGTGGCAACTTATAAAATCACAGCATGCCTGTAAAAAGAAATTATTCACTTAAGTGGTCTGTATGACTGGAGATTGTGAACAATATCCCATTACTCAAATGGAAGCTCAGACTGCATTTGAGTAAATAATTAACCCTGGTGTAGTTGCAAGACATTATACAGAAACAGAGAAGGTTTTTCGCCACCCTCAGGAATTATGGAAGTAATGGGAAGAAGGTGCTCCTTTAGATATGCTACCTTATCAGTAGAGTAGTGCAGCAGTAAATGATTAAATATACAGATAAAGCTCTGCCTAATCTGAGAAGGGGTGCAAACTTCAGATCTACACATAAAACATATGAGTTAATTGGAGATAAAGAGATAGTGTTAGAAAGCCACAGATGTACTAACATTTGGTTAAAGTTACAGAAAAGAACCTTCACTTTCTCCCAAAAATAAATAAATTAATTGATTGAAATTAAATAGAGATACCAGCATGCACCTAAAACACTGTAAAAGGATATCAAGTTTCAAACAAAGGAATGTGCAGATCCAAGAAGTGAAATCTGCCAGAGTATTACTGAACCAACAATATTAAGATTGGTATTTGGTAAAGCAGAATTAACTAATGGAAATGTAGATGCATGCCATATGACACTGCAGCTTTCAGAAATAGTGTAATTTAAAGACAGGAAACTTCAGGCTGTAATGTCTTATTCTGAAAGTATTACAAATCATGAATCATATCTGACTAAAGGACATGAAGAGCAAACATCCCTCAATGAAAACATGCATTTCAAAGAAGTAAAGTGACGGAATCTGTAAAAAGCACAATCTCAGCAGAATTCTAAACTTTCTGTTAGGTTAAAGTAGAAAGCCCCAAACATTTAGAGGTTGTGATGAGAAGAAGACATTTAACAATCAAAAAAGCTTTACTAGCGTAGTAAAAGAGGTAGACAACAAACTTGGTCAGAGGTTTAAACTCATACCAATAAAGGAAGACACTTGGTATCAGGTGTCTGTAAGTAAACAAAAAGATAAAGCTAAAGAAAACCGTTGCTTTGAGATGCAATAACAAAGGCAAGGAAAAAAGTTAGAGGATGGGCCTCAATGACAATGAAACAGAGGGAGATCAACTTAAATTAAGAAAAGGAAAATGAGAAGGTAGTATATACACTGAGTACAAAATAACTTGGAGCCAAGTCTTAATTATATTCCTATTGAAAGAAGGGGAGATAGGGCTCTATGCATCAGATGTATAAAGAAAATGAACAAGATACCTTATATATGGTTGGGACAGCATCCAACACTAAAGAATGTAGGTATCGGCTTCTTTCTTATGAGAAGAGTAAGCCACTGAGATCTGAGTGCTTGTACTAAAAGGAAAGGCCAGAACAGGAGGCAGTGTCTTTTACCCGATAGCAAGTTTTCATCGAGGAAAGTCCACAGCTGGTCATCCTTCAGATAAGCAATAAATCTTTAAAAAGGTACATGTTTTTTATCAGAGCTAAAGGGTTTGTTTTATGAAGTCCAGATATATATGGGTATACCAGTTAGAGGATGTATATGTCTTCTAGTTACTGGAACTCCATACTAGTTAGGAAAAAGTTATGGGATGAGGATGGTATAAAGGAGGCCCTATAATTAGCCATGATGTGATAACGGTCGTGTTTATTAATGGTAAGTTAAATATGGAAAAGTTTTAGATTGTTACATTATCTAGCACAGGCATTATCATTATTTAAAGTAAAGCTGTTCAAATATACCTCTTAGATTGTTTCTAGCTATAATAAGATTACATTCATAATGACTGATTCTATAATGTTGTTGGTACTTCCTTATTATAGCGGCCTCACCTATATAGTAACATAAGCAGTGATCAGCGGGTTACAGTAATTACACCATAGTGATTTTTGAAAGGGTGCGAAAATAAGGAAGTAAAATTAGCTAACTGGTATCCATTAAATGATGTACCATTATTAGCTGTCACTGCTTAAGAAATGTAATTCTAAAGTATACCAGCTTGTAAACTATTACTGTAATACTAACATGCTGTACTACCTAACAGTAAACAGTAGCTGTACACTGAGATAACAGCTCTTACATCAGACATATCTACCTAGATGATCATCTCTGTGCCTAACTGTGTGTACTAACTGTAATTTGTAAACTGATGTAACTTATTCACAATCTGTGTGTTCACTGAGTATGTACTACTTGCAGCCTCTTGTGTGATATTAGCAATTATAAAAACTTACCGTAATATGGTCATGCAGATACTTAATGTACAACTTATGAGACTATCCTACTGGCCCATTTAAGAATAGGCCTGGCCCAGCAGGGTTAACCTAGTCAACAAAACATAAATATATAAAACAAACAAAGAAATCAATACAATGTGGTTATCAGTAGATGATTCTGTATTTTTGAATATTTCTTTGTTTACTGCTAGGCAGAATGTTTCCTCACAGTAGCAATTTTGGCAAGCCCACTATAATAAGGAAGTACCATGTCTTCCACAAAATAATTCAAAGTGATAGATCAGTTATGTCTACTTTCTCTAGATTTTAGTCTCAAAAGGGGAAGCCCCATCTGCCCTTTTCTGACTTCACTGGTCTTACCTCTTCCTATTATTTGCTTAACAGCAGTTAGATATATTACTAGTCTTTAGAAACAGTGAATGTAAGTTATGGATATTCATATGCAAAATATTAAGTAAACAAAAATTAAGAATGATATGGTAGCATTAAGTGTCAAAAAGAGTTAAATTAAATTTGATTAAATAAAGCAACAAACTTTCTGATGCCAGTCATTTTTCAATATAACAAAAACACACATTAGTTCAAATTGAAAAACGACTGGTGTCTGAAAGCTTTTCAGTTTATTTCAATAAATTTGCTTAAAATACATTAATGTGTTCTCATTATGGTGCTGAAGTATCATCATTCTTTATTCCCTTATCTCAGATTTCTAAAGTGAACCCCACAAGGCAGTGATAGATCCAAGAAGTTGCAGAAGGGGAGGGGCACAGTCTGGAAAGTACATCAGCAAGGGAAAGGAACACTGGGTGTCAGGGTCGGAACACTGGGTGTCAGGGTCTGTGGAAAAATCTGACAGCGCATGTGAAAACACAGCAATATACATTTTGTTGTACAACATTGTGCAGTGGCTCTGGTAGTGAACAGAGGTAACTCCTACCAAGCATACAACAAATTTACAGACAACACCAGAAGTTTCAAAGCATACCTAGATGAGATTTGGTCACCCATGGAAATTCGCAGTCACCTTTCATAATGGCATAGTTTGTTTGTGCATTATGATAGCCTAGTAAAGAGTCCCAGTGAAGGCAATATCACCACAGTAAGTGTCATAGTAAAAGCTAGCAATGTTGTTATTATTTCTTTAAAAACAGTGAATAATTAAAAAAAACTTAAGGAAATAACAAGTTATGAAAAAGAAGCCTCAAATCAAATACTCAGTTCTATTACATGCAATACATGAAAACAAATGTAACCATTATAGCATATCACAGAGGAATGTAACCCAAAATCTACTTTAATGTCATCAAACATCAGATAAAAACTAGAAGCACAAACGTTTGGGTGAATCATTAAAGATTCTATTTAATTTGTGCAAAAAATAACACAAAACACTTTCTTCAGCAGAATACAAAAATGTCTTCTAAGAGTTCAGGGCCAATCATTTCATCCACAGACAGACCCCATACCCATTGTCTATTTATTTTTTGTATATCTGGTCTGACCCTCTCAGCTGAAAAGTAAAAGAGAATAATAATGGTTATATTAATGTAGTTTTTCATACACTTAGTAATCCCAGTTTGCATTCCACCTTACTTCATCCAAATTAAGAGATTATTCTTGTAAAGACAGCATTATAACAGCAAACAGTAGGGTCAAACTTCATCCACAAACAGCTGCAATACCCTCTGCCTACATGAAGATTCTGGACTGAAGTCACCCTACCAGGATAAAAAGAAATAGTAATAATGGCTTCATTGCACAGAAACAGTAGTTACAGATTGTATTCCAGCTTGCTTCACCAAACTGCACGTTAGTCCTACAAAGCCAGCATTACATTATCAAACACCATAACAGGAACAGTCATTTCATCTACAAACAACCCTGATCCCATTGCTACCCACAGTATCTGGTTTGACCCTTCAGAATAAAAAAAAAAAAAAAAATCTTACCTGTTACTTTCCAGAATCAACATTTTCTAAACAAGAATAGAACAATCTCTTCCTCATCAGATGTATGCTCCACTTTATTATGAAAATAACTGTGTCCAGGAAATGGTAGCAGACAACTAATCCCTAAACATTCATGCATGTTCTTCCCTTTGGCTGGAAGGTTGATCGATGGGTTGGGTTGCGCATGTAATAAGGAAGGGATATTCCCAGGGCAAACCACTGTGGAAAAAGTAAAGAAATGCATCGGTAAATTAACAACCAAACTGTTGAATAACCATGAGAAAGATATAACTAGCACTACTGCATCTGAAACTATGGCAAGCAAAATACTGTAATATATTTTGCATAACATGAGTGACAGAGTTAAACAAATTATAAAAATGCAAGCAACCATACACTTATTCTGTAGCTGTTATTCAGGTACCCTTTGCTCTTTTTCTTTCTCACCTCCACATTATTTACACAAGTTTCTCTTGTGCTCCCTATCGAGAGCTTTTTCAGTCAGGATGGAAAGATGGAAGACACAATTGCAGTAGTCACTCAGGATCTTAAAATGACTGGCTCCTCCAACTGCGTCTTTCATCATGACTTGTGATATAAAAACACAAAAAATAAATAAAATAATGTATGTAGGTTGAAATTAGAAAATATGGCAAATGAAGTACACTCAACTGTATTCTGTGTTTGCAGTTTGTTTTCGGTGTTTGCTGTATATTTTCTGATTTCAGCTGAAATATTTTAACTTTTTTTTCATCAGGTTGCATGGCAGGTTGGCACAAAGGGGGTGGTGTGTTCCCCAGCACCAAGGCCTAAGTCCGCCATTGCAAGGCCACATTGATCTGTCTATATTTAGATTCTGAAGTTTCTTTTGGATCAATACCTCTGAAAAAAGATTTTACTCATAGAACATGTGTCTTTGTGCGCATGATGATCATGCCATGATTTGCTACCAAGCATTTCTGTGTCATTTTTCTATACATGGAAACAATAACAGAGTTTCTGAACTCTAGAGAAACTATCACTAAATTATTTGATGACAAATGCGAGCACACAAAACTGCTTAATCAAGTAAACTGCAAAGAACATGCCAGAAATAAAAGGCTTTTGTTAGATTTCCCCCAGTTATTATTAATACCAAAATTGTTTCAAAAGTAACATGTCCACTTGTTATTCAGTGGAGAAAAAGAAAACTCTACCTATTGCGATTATTCCTTGTCAAATTACCTCCTTTATCCAGTTTAGAGTACTGGGGACCACTAAAATTACTGCAAGTAAACTGATCAATAAAGTATTTTTTTAAATACTTTTCTGAACATGATTATGATCTAGATGCAGCAGAGATCCCAAGCAAGATGGATGCTTAAGCTCAGTTCTATATGGAAAAAAAAATAGTGGAGGAGAGTGACAAAAGGGAGGAACAGCTATCAAAGGTTAACACAGCTCCAGAGAAAGAACAGCTTTGTAAATGGTTCCTGAAGATGATGGCAGTTGCTGATGATATTGGTCTAATGAGGGAAAAAAATAAGCAATCAAGAAAGAGAAGTGAATAACCTAGAAGAAATAATCTGGTACTTGGAACAGAACAGTGCAACCCTGAGATCAGAGGTGCAGGAACAAAGTAGAAGGTTGACACAAATAGAAAAAGCTGCAATGGCAAAGTGAAAAACTCAATGACGTAGAAAACAGACCCAGAAGAAACAACATAAGGATTTCAGTAGTATCAGAGCAAGTCCTGGATATAGAATTGGAAAGAATGCTGTTGGAAATTGCTGGAAACAAGATTTCAGTTACCTTCAAAAACTGATAACAAAAAGAATCCACAAAGTTTGTAGAATGGAATGTGCAAGACAGGAAAGCTGAGATGCACATTAGGATGTCTACACAGCTTTAAACTTAAAGAAAAAACTCTGAGACAAGCCAGAACAGCTGAACCAATATTGTTTAATGATATTTTTATAAAACTGATGGAAGGTTTTTCCTGATTCACTGTGTACAATAAGAAAAAGGATGGTTGAAATGCTGACACCACTGAAAGACCAGGGAATACCTGCACAGATAAACTGTCCTGCAATTTTAACTGTACTATGGAAGGGAAAGAGATGCAGGTATCATACAGACAGAAAAGTACAGAATTTTGTTATGGAGATTGTGTAGAGTAGAATCTTGGACAAAACATACCAATAAATAAATTAAAATATTCCACTAGAAATAGACAGGCAGACAAACTGGTGAAGGGCCAGAGTGGAGGAAGAATTACAAGAGTTTGGAGACATCTGACATAGATACACCTTTGGGGAAAACGAGTTAAAGTAAAGAAAAAGCATACAGAGTGATATTGATAAGATACATCAGACAAACAAGATCCTCAGCATAGCACTCAGCAGAAATGGAGGAAAGAACATGGAAAACAGGAAATATGAAGGGAATGCACAAAAAAGTTACAGCAAGAAAAACAAGAAGCTGGTCAAAGAAGATATCCAGCAGAAGAAGACAGTCCAATAGTGACTGCAGCAGAAGCAGGAATACTCATACAAGAAACAATACAAGGAGAACATACCATCAAAGAAGAGACAACACAGCTGAAGCCTCAGAGCATTCAGATGCCGAGTGCTGGAGAGCCTTAATAGATTTGTCTGGCCAAAAGAGGAAGAAAAAAAGAAAACCAAAATACCAATTTTGAGTTTTTGAATATTCGCTCATGTGAGCATTCAAGAGTTTGTGTTTTCGGTTTTATGACATAGACCCATGGATTGAAAATTAGACTACAGGAAGAGGTCAAGAGGAGGGAAGTCATCTATGAACTGGACCACCTGGTCATTCAAGGAGAGATGAGAGAAGAAATCTAAGCCAGTGCAAGAGAAAAAAATGAGTGGAAGTATTCAGTAAACTACCTTGTTCACAAGCATTATGTCAAGACTGCATTTCAAAAGAACTATGAGACTAAAGTTACTGAAGTGTCAGGACAAAATTTAGGGTTGATGAACACAGAGCACTACTCACAAGCAAGAATTATTTTTTTAATGCACCATGACCCGGCAGTAACAGATGGGTACTGAGTAAAGGGAGGGGGTACAAATAGGCAGATTGCTGTTACATGCGTTTTCCTATGATAAACCATATTTTATCATGTTTATATTTTCATATAAAATAAGATTCACTTCAAAGCTGTGCGCAAAAGTGTTATGGCACCTAAATGAAAAATGGGAGAAACAGAAATAAGGAAATGAGTCTTTGGTTTGATTGCAGTGAATTAGAGTAAAGTGAAATATAATACACAAAACTGACACAAAATTAAAATATACTGCAAAGGAATAGTAGTGAATATTGGAAATGGAAGAGATAAACAAAAGCAAACATCAGAAAAGATGCAATTCGGCATGAGTGAAAGCAAGAATAGCAGGGCCAAAACAGAACTGGGGAAGAGGACAAGGTGATTGTCCCAAGTTCGGATGCATTCAAATCGCAGGCTGGAGGGTGACAAAGGATAGTCATTGAAATACAATGGTAAGAGAAGGTACAAAACCAAGAAAAACAGAAGGGAATGAGCACAATGTGAAAGTGGCAACCTGGAACATGGGGGGTTTGCACATGGTCAAAAGGAAGAAAGCACATAGTGGAATGAATAGGATGCAGAGGAATGCAGTACCTCTCCAGGAGACTAATTTAAAGGTAAAAGAGGGAGGATCATGTGCCCATGGCACCCCAAGGTAGAAACAGACCATAAATGAGGGGATGTCAAGAGACCAGTGGCCAGTTATTTGAGAAAGACTTTACATGTAGTGATAGAAAAGGTGAAGAAAAGTGTTGGGGGATTGATCTTTTGGCAAGGAAGCATAAATGGAAGGAGATGGATACTAGTGAACCTGTAATCCCCAAACAAAGATACAGGGAACTTTCACAATAGAGTATTTGAAGAATGGAATCAAATAAAAATGGATGAAAGGGAAATTGTAGTAGAGGACTTCAGTGTCACATAAGATCCCAAGAGATAGATAAGCTGTTTGCCTGAAGAGGGTGAGGTATAAACGTGAAAGCAGACTTTGAAAGGAACGTGAAAGAAAGAGAGTGAAAGAATATTTGGAGAGAAAGATACCCTGAAAAGAAGGAGTGTACATTTAGCAGAAACCGATTAATTCAAGTCAGGAGACTGGACAGGATACTGGGAAAAGACGGGTCAATACAAATGATGAAGGAGATAGAAGTGAGATAGGAATACAGGGGGAGGAAAATATTGGACCATGAAGATTGGAATACTTCCAGAAGATACTACAGAAAATACAAATGGGGGAAAATGTGTAGGACTGATAAACCCAATATATAACAAGCCATAAATAGTGTTAATGGCAAATGGAGACATTTCTAAGGTACTAAAACTAGGGAGAGAAACCAGACTGTGTACCGTTTCTTCCCCTTGATATTCATGACTAGTCATAAAAGAATGGACAACTGAAGTAAGAAAAATATACTACAACTAAGGAAGAGAAGAACAGTCAGGATTTCCAATGTATGCAGATGACTGCATGCTTATGACTATGTATGGTGAGATGGCCACAGAGGAAATAATGCCAATTTTTGCAAACTTTGAAAGGGCCTTGTGGCTTAGATGTATCCAGAAAAAAGACATTGTTGACCAGGAAAGGAGAGGGAAAAGGAAATTGTGAGTGGGACATATTCAAGAGAAAAATACCTCAACTATCTGGCAGTATACATGTGGAAAACATTAGGTGATGCAATATAAAAGAATTTGGAGAAAAGGAGAGGGAGAGAAAATATAGGGGACACTGAATAGCAAAGGACATAACACATACACATAGCTGGGTAGAATCAATGTGATTAAAATGATGACGTCTCTAGTTATAGTGCATGTACTTCAAAATCTGCCACAGGACCTAATGGAAATCAAACTATTAAAAGTACCACAAGACATGGAAGGGTGGATCGATAAGGGATTCAGAAATCAAAGGGGGGACATGGACTTCCACACTTACCCAAGCAGGCCTTAGCATATGACCTATTTGCGTGAATAGATAGCAAGATGGAAACAAGAAGGCAAGAAGAAAGAGAACAAATAGGAAGAACTAAAGTGATGGGGCAACAGGAAATTAGGGACAAGTGAAAGAAAGACACATATGAGAGGAAGGAGTATGTGGCACTTTATAGGGAAGAAGTAAATAGAAGAATAAAGGTGATAAGAGGAGAGCAGGAGTCAATGAAGGGAGGGAGAATGTGGAAATACAGTTCTCAAAACCCTAGAAAAATTAATGCAGCATTATAACAGAAAATAAATTATGGATGTACACTAGACAGAGAGGAAACATGGATGGAGTGGAGTGAGGAAGCAGAAACCCAGAAAAGTAAAATAAAGGAGAGAAGAGAAAAGAGAGCCCCATGATGGAAATGAGAAAGGTAAAAACAGAATGAATTATGAAGACCTGAAAGGAAAGCAGAGAAATCCGCAAAGAAAGAGCTAAGCAACTAATGAAAGAAAGAAGAAAAGTGGCATATTGGGAAATGCCTTCAAAATAACACCAAACACAAAGAAAATGCATTGGGTCGCAGAGCAGATATTAAGAGTGTGGCATGGTTGGTATCTCAGACTAAAACATTTATGTAAGGAGGGAAGGAAGCCTGACTTAAGATGATAGAGATGTAGTAGCAAAGGTAGTATACCTGAGCACAACAGATATGGAAAGAGGCTCTGGACATCTGGAAGATGTTATATGGAAGAGAGGGACAGATCTCCTTGGAATTTGCTTGTATGGTACAGACAATGAGGAGGACGGTTTGTAGAATAAGGAAATGTGGGTGAGAAGAATTAGAACAAGGCAGGTTGGGATTACTTGATTTGAAGGGGTGTTTCAGAGGTGTACAGTTAAGGGTCCTATACACAGCACAAACAGAAACCAAACCTATAACTCAAAATGGAAAGGAATGATGATGAAACTGGGAAAGCTCAAGAAACACGGAGACACTGGGATTTTGGATACTGATCTTTATAGAAAATAACAATCATATAGAATATCATATTCATATTCATAAACTAGCAGAAAGATTTGTAAGAACTAAGCCAACATGGGACTGGAGAAAGGAAATTCTGTCAGTAGGGAGGATTGCAATTAGGGATACAGACAATAGGCAAGATGGGTCTGGAATTTATTGGAAAAAACTGGCAAAGCAACCAAGGTAATTGGAAAAAATAACTAGATATGGAAAGGTGTTAGAATGGGAAGATGACAAGGATTTATATGGGCTGCAGGTTAGAAATTGCTTTCTCTATGAAGGACTGATATCAAAGTATAGGCAAAGAGAAAGAAATAGGGGAGGTTCTAAAAGATAGACTGGCACTAGTAGAGCTTTTAGTAGACTACAAAAGCTGCTGATAAAAAGGAATAATTACTTGAGCATATAAAATATTGCATGATAACTATAATAATCAATCAGAGGAGATTAGAAAGGATTGGGAAGAGGAATTGGATAAGCAATTCACAAAGAAAAAATGGAGGGGGGGGTATATGCATGTCTCCCAAATATGCAAAAAAATCTGGAAGATTTAGGATTTTTGCTTGGAAATGTTTACATAGATATTTTTATATCCCAAGTAGACTGTTACAAGAGGTGGGGCGTATTAATAAGAAACTAGAAAACAAAAGTCAAGTGCCAGAAAGGAGAGCAAGACAAGAGTTTTCCAGACATTGTAAGAAAAGTATAAAGCTGGAGAAAATGAGAGGGTTTGGAGAAAAAGAAAAGAAAGAATGGAAACTGAATTACTATCAGTGGAAAAAAAAAAAAGATGTCGGGTAGGGGTTGAATATGACTAGAACTGTAATGAGAAACAGTGACTCACTGGTGTGAAATTGAAAACGATACCATGCATGAGGATTGCTCAGCATGCAATTGTGAAAAATAATGAAAAAAAAAAGCTTAAGATCTTCTGAGGCTGCATTTATGTTTTTCATATCATCTTAAAAATGCAATTCTGTTAAAATGAAATAAATACAAGAAAGCAGGAGTAGGAACTTCAAAGCCTACAGAGCAACAATGACATATGAAGGTAAAGGATTTGCACACATAATATCAAGGAGACTTAATACCCTGAACAAGGTGTTCAGATTTCAAATGAAATGCAGACAGACAAGTTGCTACGACTTCTGGCATAAGACATGAAGGAGTAGAGTGGCAGACTGGTCATTTCTTTGAAGAGATTGGAATGTAACACATTAGTGCATTACAGCGATTGTGCATACAGAAATGGTGGACTTCAGTAGCCTATCATTCAAGGCACAGGAATGTTTGCACCTAGTGTAAATGAGGAAGTCATTTATTGTCCCCTAGAGAGAGTGCCCACTGGGTAATTCAGTTCTATGGCAATACTTTCTGAACATGAATGTTCTTCATTTTGGCATGCGGTAGTGGGGAAGGGCATGTAGGCTATAACAACCATGGTCATTCCTCTTAACTGTGTGGCACAAGAAATCTGAACAAAGCCAAAAAGAATGGGGGGGGGGTTCAAAAGCCCAACAATAGGGAAACATTTAAAATATTTCTCTTATAAACTCACAATATGCATTTCCTGAAGGTTTTGATTTCAGAAGGATATGAAGTCTGAAACTCAAATGTCTATCATTATTAACTGACTTCAGTCCTCAGTGATTTGCCAGAAAACTACAAATTTATTAGGAACATATCAAAAATATGAAGCAAAAATCTGGACATTTTGCAAAAACCTCAACTTAATGCTTAAATTTGTAATCTGTTTAGTGCGGGGATGAAGTGCATACAAAAAATATTGCATACAGGTAGAGCAGCTGACACTCTTTGTAACAAATGGGATGCTGGAGTGGGAGTATGTGCAGAGTCAGGGTAAAGCAGTTATGGCTTGGGTTAACATCTATTCCAATTCCTTTTTAGGCATTCACATCCAGCACAAAACAACATGAAAAACTGTAATTGTCCTGAGATTTTCTGCTCAAAAATGTTTCCTAAGTACCACTTACAGTTGCATAAAAGAATTATTTTGCATGAAACACCCTAATGTTGTATGAAATAACAGAAAGAACTAAAATACTGCAAGAGTAACTTTAAATGTTGTCAAAAAAATGAAGTCTAACTTTTGGTACTGCTAGCGGGTGCAGTTTGTCCTGCAGAATTTCATGTTTCCAAACAAATAAAATGTCCCACATCAGGATTTGGAAAAGTAGCAGCCATGATTATAGCAGGTACTGTCAAGACCCTGAAATAGTGCCATGACTTATGCATCCAACTCTCAGTCTATTACAAATGTTGGCATTGCTGTGCATAGGAAGTCATACATGCAAGATGCTGCCACCTTAGGCTCAGCAGTTTTCTTTAACAATTATCTATATGAATTGGTTTCATTTCTGGGGAATCAATTTATTTTCAGGATAGTACAAAAGGGGGAAACATATTTAGGGGAGTGTGTATTATTATTAGATATTTATGTGCCTGAGAAGAATGAGTGAAGGTGTAGTAAGTGTAGAGAGTTATTCCAATAAATAAATAATTATGCAGAGAGGGGAATGGATAAGATATGACTCTGACTGGTGTATGGGGGAAGGAGATTACTCTTATGTGAAGTATTTCTTTCAGTGAGTATCGCAGAAAAGAAGATGACAGTTGTCAATACCCATGACTGTTCAAGTTAAAGGAGTATGAACCACAAGGAAGTTAATGCTAAAGTAGCATAACTTTATGCAGGTCGGGGATTACAGGTATAGGATATCACTTGTGCTTGGGAAAGGTATAAAGGGGTTAAGATATTACCATTATATGCAATGTCCCTGCTGGAAAATGGAACCCATAAGAACTATACACTGCTGATTAGCATGACTAGGACAGGAATGGCTGCTAGTTAATGGGGGCAAGGAATGTTGCTTTTCATACTGGAAAGGACAGATATGATAATGGAGTAGGCTGGGTGATTTCTAAAGTGCATATAACTTCTGCTGAATATGAGAATATACAATACAGTGGGATACTATTTATCACTGTCTGAAATGAGTGTATACTCAAGAAGAATGCTATGTATGCATGAACTGGGTTTGCATGCTGGTATGCTGCATTTATCTATACAGCGCACACACACACACACACACACACACACACACACACACACACACACACACACACACACACACACACACACACATTTGCTGTACCTGATTTGACATTGTTCATAAACTAGAGCCACAATTTCACCTTTTCAGATCAAATGTCAGCATGTCAGCTTACACTGGAACTGTGAGCAGCAGGCTTATAAAAATTTAACAGTATAATGTGAATTACCTTGTGGCCCTAGAAAGTGAATGCTGTTAAAGGAAACAAAGCACACAGATAAACAAAAATCTCTCCACAGATGTTTTTTTTTTTTTTTTTTTTCACAAAAGTCGTCAGTCTGCAGAGGCTACAGCATTTTCCATTGGAGCCTTTGGACCTAATCTTCCTAGTGGATGGAGTTAAACAGATGTACAGGTGTGATTATTATGAGGGATTTGTTACTTCATTTAAATATGAGGTTCAAGAATAATAATATCTGCATAGAAATAAGGACTGGAAGGAATAATATCATGACTCATTTTCATCAGAAACTCTGCAAGTTCAGAGACACTTACAACTGCTTTTGATTCACTGGTCCATATCAGTCTGATGTGAAGCTGTACACTAAACATGGGGGTACAACTATGTTTCTGTTTAAACAAGGCCTGCCAGTATCAGTGTAGAGTGCTTTCATGAAAATGTAATATGTTGAATTGATAAATATGGGCGCATTGTTTCGCGCCATCCCAGATTCAGTATGGGTGCTCAAAGATGAATAGTCATACAAATCAAGAAATTAGCCTGTAATATTAACTGTAGCTGAAAACATGGAGTACGTTTGAGATTAAAGAGAGAGACAATGGTGAGTGAACACTGACAGCATACATTGCTTGTATCTTACTAATCCCATTTTGAAGCTGCATGGCTGTGTAGTATAAAATAATTAAAATAGCATTTTTTTAACAATATTGCTTCTATATCCTAGGATGAACTTCACTTGCAGAGATTTTGGTACTAAATGCAGCTTCTTTTAAAATTATTCAGCAAAATAGTCTTTGAGTACCAACAATCATACATCATTAGGCATTTGTGTACTGCTTGACACTTACATACGTTTTCCATTCATATGAATAAATAAGTACATTTACATTTATTTTGATGAGTTAAAGGTATCTGAAAAATTTAAAGAACTGTCACTCAGAGTTCCAAGCATTCCTAGGTTTCCAAGTATCTTCATGGCCTCCTATTCTAAAAGGCATTTTAATTATCAGGCATTTTGCAGAACAGATAATCTTGTCATTCAATGAAAGCATCTGCATATTTTATTTCTGACTGCAGTGCCTTCATGTGGTTGCCAAGGAGACTCGTTGCCTCCAAAACAGTTAAATATATTCTTTTACATTCCATTAGGCACTAAGCTTAAATGGCAATAGATTTGCAAGGCCTACCTTTTTATTTGCCTTTTAATACCACTGAATAATACACTGTGTGCTTTGTCAAAGACTTTAACTGTAAGGTACAGAAAGCATGTTTATTTTATTTCTGTCTCATTTTTATCTTTACTTGTTAAGCTCATTGTGGTGTTATTAACTATTTCTGATGTGAATTATATGCATCATTTTAAATCTGATCAAAACACAGCAAAATGGCTTTCTCTCTCTCTCTATCTACATATACACGGGTACACACACACACACACACACACACACACACACACACACACACACACACACACACACACACACACATGCATATTAATATATTTGTGATGTAGACCTATGGCTTTATCTTGAGTTTTGATATTTAGTTTGGGATTTACATTTTATATATTTTGTGGGTAGGAGAATTGGACTGCTAGGTCCCTTTTCAGATGCAAAGTTTTTACAGCAATAAACACCCCAATATATAAATATATATATATATATATATATATATATATATATATATATATATATATATATATATATATATATATATATATATATATATATGTGTGTGTGTGTGTGTGTGTGTGCATGCACAAAATATTAGGTAGGGTTGACAAAACATAGACATAATACTGCATATTATACAATGGTGTAGCATTAGTTTTCAAAAAAAGTGCACACTGGTTAGCCCAACCAGCGTGCCCATTGTAAATCGAGCATATGCCAATAAAAAAATTCCAGCCCCTGAAGTGCAACTGGACGTTCTCCTTTTAGTATGTGCTCCATTGTAAGTATTCAGATTTTCACAATGTCAAAATCTTTACCTCATATTTTAAGTATGCACCTCATAAAATTTGTGGTTTTTTGACTGAGGAGTTAAGTCACTAAATAATGACAACGCATTGCAGTTTCACAATATCCATCAGTCAATGCATGACAGCATAAATCCTGCTATCGCTCTAAGTTTATAAAAGCAACATTTACAACAGGGAAATTTGTCCTCTTAAGTGAGGGCTTTGCACATTTCTTGAGCTAAAAGGTCAGAGGTATCCGCAGAGGGCAGAGAAAATACAAGGAAAATCATGTACATTCTGCAAAACTAAAGAAACGGACCTGATTTTCCTTGTATTTTTTCCATGTATCTCTCTCTTGTACATCTAAACTCTTCAAATTTTACAGTTTTTAAAAAAAAACAAACAAAAAAAAAACAATGAAGATCTTCCTTTCTCCATTGCTCACTTTTCAAAGCACTGATGTACTGCTTAAGCATGGGAACATAAGTCTCGTACGCATGCACGGTACATCAAGAAAGCAGAAGAATGCAAAAGCAATGTGCAGGAACACCGCTGTGCAGTTATACAAAGGCATTTTTTAAGAAAAGTACATAATTTCTTTCTTCAATAATGTTATTGTATAATAGCAATAACCAACTCGTGGGTGTGGGTATATTGAAGATTTACCCATGGATGGCTTTGTTTAATCACTCAGGCTTCATCCTCATGATCAAACCACACCATATGTGGGGAAATCTTCAATATACTACACCCACCCATTGTTTTTTGCTAAAATAAACTGTAACAGTGTTGAAGTCATCAATATGTCCACTTGATGAATGAAGGTATAGCATTAAAACTGGTTGTAGTCCAGGCAGCACTGTTTAAGGAATAATTTAGATGGTAAAACACATAGTGGTATATTTTGCCTTGATCTTAAATGTTTAATCTGAGAAGAGAAGCAAATGTGAAAAGGAATTAATCTGACCAGTGCACTATTTGACAGTGTTTTGCCATGAGCTGATAAAGCTGTGACAGACTAGTTTAAAGAATGACGTGTTACTTCTCTTAAACCAGTTAAACAGTCATCTGTTCATAGAACCTCAGGATCAGTGTGAGTGCGCAATAGTAATCAATATTTATTACTTTATAAAACAATATGCTAAGCAGAAAATAGCACTCTGGGAAGCTGTCACCTTCCCAGACTCACTGATTGTAAGACAACTAGGTTTTCCCAGGGGTTCTTGATCCTTGAAAATATACATATTTGTATAACTACAGAAACATTATTCCAAAGGTTCATATGTTGTTACTAGGCTAACGAACACTAGGGCCCTTACAAACCTAGCTGCTCACCCCAAACCATTTGGGTCTTAAGTATCATATGGGGGAGGCATGTTAGTAGGTAAGTAGATAAGGCCTCTGTCCATAAGGGACATGTGGGCCAGACTGGGGGTAAATTAACAATTTCCCACCCATTTGTCAAGATTTTGTTTGAACCCGGTCAAGAATGCACTCTGTTCTGCATCGATGGGGAGCCTATTCCATAGTGCTGGAAACCTTTCGGACATGTATCTGTCCCAACAGCACATTCTGTTTATGTCACAAGCGAGGTTCAGATCCCCTGGTGTAGTGTTTCTTGGGTTGTTTTTTGAGCATCTGCAACTGATCCATCAGGGCTGGGTCTTAGCAAACCCTGTAAGCCAGGGAAAGATTCCCTCTCAGCAGCCTGTAGGAAACTAAATACAGAGGCAGAGCCTTTAAGTGATTAGTATAGAACAGAATAGTCATGCCCTGAATACTCCTGGTGAGAGTTCCAACTGTTGTAAAAGTCTGGTTAGATAAATGCCAAAGGGTGCATTGTATTCTTTAAGTTTGGCGACATCAAAAGCTTTTCTTATTATCTTAGCTACATGTGGTCAAAAGCCAGAATGCTGTTTACATATGTTCCCAGATCCCTTACTACTGGTTGACGCTAATAGGTGTTTTCTTGATGGAGTAGTTAACATGTATTGATAGTTTCCCAAAGGGCATTATAATGTATTTTTTGGCCATGACTTTGGCACCAGCCATTTGTTTTAAACCCACTTGCAAGATGTTTGTGTCTTGGGGAATGTATAATAGCTCCCACTTTACAGTCATGTATGAATCTGGGGAGCCTGAGGCATTTAATGCTAGTCATGACTTCTAAGAAGTGGATGCCAAACAGAAGTGGGCCTAGCATGGAGCCCTGGAGTACTCCATTGGTGACTGGTCTGTTGGTGGAGGTGATCTCATCGATCCTGACTTTTTAGGTCCTGCCTGTGAGCCAGCTTGCAATCCAGTGAGTTATGTAAGGGCTTACACTTAACTTAGAGAGCTTTTCAACAATGCCTGAGTGGGGTATTGTATCAAATGCCTTAACCATGTCAAAATATGCAGTATGCACTGGTTTCCCCCTCATCCATTGCCTTGATAATCTTCTCAAAGAAGTCTGCCAGGTTAAGTAGGCAGGACTATCCCTTACAAAGCCAGACTGGGATATGTCCAGTGTCTGTAGGTTGCCAATGTCCTTGTTTATCATTTCCATGATAATACGTTCCATGGCTTTTTAGACTGATGGGACAATAGTCTGCTGGATTGGATGATGGTCTGCCCTTGTGCAGAGGAATGACTGTTGTGGTCCTCCATTCACTTGGAACGTAGCCTGTTTCAAGGCTGTATTGAAGAGTGTCTCAAGTTGCCCTGATAGGTCATGTTTAAGACTGTTCAAGAGGCAACCAGGGATGTTGTTGGGACTCATGGAGGTGCTGCTCTTGGCTTTAGTGAGTGCTGCCAGCATGTGGTCCCTGCTGATAGCTGGGGGAAGCATGTTGGAGGGGATTTCACCTTGTGGATTTTGGGGGGGTGAAGTTTAAGCTAATTTAGCAGCCAGTAAATTTGCTATGTCACCCTGATTGGTGTACATGTACTGTTCACAACAGTTCAGTACACTGCTGTGTGTTACATCTAAGGTTCTGAATGTAGCTGAAGAAGGCCTTCTGATTGTCCTTAGCCTGTGAGGCTTTCCTGATGTCATCATTGGTTTTGTTGGACTTAATTAGACCTATTTGTTTCTTGTTTAGTTGTATAAAAAAGTAGTTGTCTTTAAGAGAGTTGTTTTTACTGATTTTGGCCATGAGTCTTCTTTTTTTAATTACATACCAGTTTAGATATGGATTCTATCAGTGGAGTTTGATTTTAGTATTTGCTTTTTGTTTATTTCTGGTGGGTAAGGCAGCCTCTATGCAGCCATTCATTTCATTGTAAGTGACTCTGTGAATAATTCTGCATATCTAGCTGTAGATTCAGGATTCGGGGGGAGCCTTGAATTTTGAAAAAAAAAAAAACTGTCAGTTAATGGGATGTAGTTTGCCTTTTAATAGTTCCTAAATGTTACTGGTTGAGCTGTATGTTTTAGTTTGATGTTTACTTCAAATGAGACAGCTATGTGATCCGACCTCACTAGTGAGGATGTGATGGGGATGGGGTCAGGGGTGCAACACTCTCCTATGTTAGTGAGTACTAGATGCAATATGTTTAATCCTCTGTTTGGAGCATGCATTATCTGATACAGGGTGTTTGTGTTTATAAAATCCACGAAGCATTGTGCCTGTGAGTTTGAGGCAGTGTAGATTTCCCAGTCTATAGAGAGGTAGTTAAAGTCATCCATAAATAAGGTGTTTGATTGAATGGTGAGCACCTCTAGTAGGTTTAGGTAAGACTTGTGGGACTTCAGGGGCATAGATGGTGACCTGTAGCTAGCCACAATATGGTGAGGGATCTTATCTGTGGTGACTTAGATGTGGATGAGTTCCACGGTAACATCCTGTTTAACCTGCTTGGAGGTATGTATGTTGCTAACATAGATCAAAAAAACCTCAACTGTTGGCCCCAATCTCTGCTGCTGTTGGTCTAAATGTGTGAAAGGCATTCTAGCCTTGCATTTCTGGAATGCTTTCTATGGCTTTAAACCAAGTCTCAATCATGGCACAGATGTCTATGTTCTCCATACTGAGGCCTTGAAGGGTGAGGATTTTTTTTAGGCCCCATGCACCTCAAGGTTGCTTGTAGATTTTTTCACTATGCTGGCAGTTTTGTCTTTTTGGTGTTATCTAAAAAAGGCACAAAGTGGGTGGATCAAGTTTTAACCAGTATCTGAAAGCATAGGGGTGACAGATGCAACCCATCCTTGGCAAAGCAATGCGGTTTTTT
This sequence comes from Protopterus annectens, assembly GCF_019279795.1. Taxonomy (NCBI): domain Eukaryota; kingdom Metazoa; phylum Chordata; order Ceratodontiformes; family Protopteridae; genus Protopterus; species Protopterus annectens. The sequence goes on from NC_056735.1 coordinate 589,394,832, forward strand.
GACCTTGTTCTCCCATGCTATCAGATACTGGACCTCCTTGAGTGACACCAGAAACTAAACCAGTTATTAAAAATCATACTGTGGCATCATCCTTAGTGAAGGTTGAATGCTGTTCAATGCAAGGCTAATACACATGTGACACATATTCCAAGATATCCATTATGTCTGTTTTCATATAGTCCAGTGAGGTATGTCTCAGGTCATTTACACCCACATGCACTGTGATCAAATCATATTGGTACCTGGGGTGCAGCAATTTGAGTGCATGATGATACTGTGAATCCTGGCTCCAAGTAAGCAACTATCTTTCCCTTGCCAACCTAGTGGTGGGGCACCTGTGTGCCACAAAATAGAGTTCTTGATGATAAGAGTATTAGGTAAAATACATACTTGCCATATGGGCTTTGTAATTGGGGGGGCATTAGGTGTAGGCCTATGTGCGATGTTTGGTGCTGCTTTAGGTATGTGATTTAGTGATTGCTGAGGAGCAACGCTGCTATTAGGTGGCTTTGAAGATCTTTGAGATTTGGGAAGATTTCTTTTAAGCACCACAGTATTAGACAATCTGCATGTGTGGTGAGTGGTATGTGTGAGAGATGTAGTGTGGGTATTCCTGACAACTTCATTTGTATGTGAGATTTTTCATGTTATTTTCTTTAATGATTAACTGGTTATCTGAGAACATGAGACAATTGCTATATTGTGTTAGGATGCCCAAATCTATCAAGTTGGCCATAGAGACATTTGGAAAATGGATATCTACATTGTCTAGTCCTGTAATAGGGTTGGCTGTTTAGGATTAAACATCGGATTTTGACAGGGGTCTCCTAGGGTAGTTTCTGGGGATAAGGGCAGGATGTTATATAATGCTATGGTATGGCAGTGCTATTCGATGCAGAAGCTAATTGCTCTAGGCTTATTTCTACTCAATGCCACACTGTTTAACAGGTTTCAGATCTAATCCTAACTTTTCAGGTAAATGTTACTGTCTAGTCATTTTCTACTATGCAGGGCAATGGTAACCACCACAGCCTGGTGAGTAGCTCCACTTAGAACAAAAAAGCTTGAAAAGTTAGCTTGGATGGCTCTGGGTACAGTTTAAATACTGGCAAAGTATTGCAAAGTTCTCTATAAATGAACAAAGAGCCTTGCAGCTTTTCTGACTTACAGTAAAGATAAAAGCATTTAAACTGATTTCTATGCCCTCTAGCCAATAAGCAACCACATTTTGAGCTTCTCCCATTGGTTCTCAACTCAGGGAGCCCTGGTAAATACCTTTTGTCACAAGATGTCTTACCCTTGATTTTGATAATGTAAAAGCACAGCCCAAACATCTCTCAAGTGCAGATTAAACAACAAACAACTAGTGCTTCCCTTGTGATGTCATATTACACTTTCTTTTCATGGCTTTAATGCCTGTCAGGCATAAAGTCCTTCTAATGAAGTTGGGTGTATTTCTGGTCAAGGTGTGTCAGTACTCATTTAAAATCCCATTGCTTTATGATAAATCTAGCAAAATAATAGCCTTGAACTCCTGCATATCGTAGTATCTATAGGCAAATCCAACTAACATATCAAGGCTAAATATAGAACCCTCCCCATGTCTCCCTCAGCCTATGACACCTACCTTAACAAATTAGAGTCCTTAAATGTTGAATCCAAAACAGCCATTCAGTGGGATTTTGATCACCCCACTATAAGACAGCAAACATACATTACAAACAGCAAATGTATACAACAGTTAGTAGATGTCATTAATGGTAACTCTGTTGAAAATATAGTACAGTCCTATACTAGGGGCTTAAATCTGCATGAACTTGTTCTTACAAATATACCATCTGCATGTTCCATATTGGCACTAATCTTCTCATACTGTGATATTACCCCTACAGACCCAACTCAAAACACCATCCCGGGATTTGTCTAGGGGCAATGTTCTAGTACTTTCTGATATCTAGAGCTGTAGTTGGCTCATCAAGCACCCAGTGCCGATTCCTGATTTAGCACTCCCCAGCCTATCAGCTATTTAATTGGCTTCCTACACCAGATTGATGTCCTTATCCTCTTCAATTGAAGAGCAAAAAAAAAAAAATCAAGCTGATTAACCCACATGAAGTAATAAAGTGCCTTTCTTTCTCTTGATCACGTCCCCTAAAACTTTGTATGCAGTGTAGCTGCCACCTTTGCCACACCTTGTTATACTTCTGCTGATAATCTAAGGAAATTTAAAATCTTCTTACCTCAAGTAGAGTCCATAGCAGCAGTGTCTGCATATGACACCTCTTTATCTTCCACTTTTACTCCTGCATTAAGGGATCTGTCCCCATCTGCTACAAAACAAACTAGCATGCTACTTGACTTGATCTGTGACTCAGTAGAATAGTTGGGGATGCAGGGAGGAATGATTATTGGCATACCTCTCAACATCATCAAGCAAAAAATCTGGACAAAGCCTAAAATGATGAGACAAATAGGGACATATTTTAAATGTTGCTCTTACAAACTTAGAAAGTTGATAGAGTAATAGGTTTTGCAATTTGCATTACATGAATTTTCTGAAGGATGTGGAGTCTTAAACTCAAATATTTGTCATTATTTAATAATTTAAATCCTCAGCTATTTGCCAGAAAGGTGCAGATTTTAGGAGGAACACATCAAATATATGAGGCAAAAATCTGGACATTCTGCGAAAATCTGTACAGTTGAGAGGTATGATATTGGAAGAAATGTATGAAACAGGAAATGGACTATATTAGGTTGCTATAAATAAAATAAAATCCTACAGGTAGGAAGGGCTGCAAGCAACTAACATTCATCTCTTCTAGCTAGAGGTAGCCAACTACTGTATAGAAAGTGGCAGAAACTCACCACTAGGAGAGCATACTGCATGCTTAGAAGGATAATAGAAGGTGATATGCAGCCTTCAAATGAGGAAAAAGAATAGAGGAGGTAAATGTGTATAAACCATTTTTACGAACATGTTATACTGGTTAACAACCAAATGCAAACTGAATGAGAACAATAAGTGTAATTAACAGTTATCATCCAGTCACAGTACTATAATATCAGCCTGGAATAATAAATCAGGTAGTACTATCAGGGCAACCTGTTGTGTGCAATGCTATAACATTAAAAGTATAACCAGAGGAAGAATGTGTTAATAGCTTCAAAATGGATCCAGCAGGCCTTCTGCAGCACATAAGCAATAACACTGCTAAGAAGCATCAACTAATGGAAATGGCTTGTACTTCATACTAGTCTTTTTTTTTTTTAAGGTGGGGGAAGGGGTAGAACCTGCTTCCACTAATTGAATCTGATTCTATGAGGTTATTATTAGCACTGGGTTTAATTAAGTATAAGTTCCTGTTGAACCATCTTTTCAATGTTCATAGGATCATGTGATCATAGAAATTTACTAAGTTATCAACCCAGAGGTCATTTCAAGCCTAGCTGACTCATCCCAATGTAATACCATAGATATGCTATCCAGTACCCAGGATTACATTTAATAAAGACTGCCCATGTCCGGGAGGGTTGAGGACACTATCCCTGGTAAGAATTTATGGTGCCCCATCCACTCGTCCAGGTTCCTGTTGAACAGTGTCATAGAGGTGTTCTGCTTCACATAAATTGGCAGCTATTCCAAAGATGCAACAATCGCTGAAAGAGAAATCTGTCCCTGAAGCATGTCCTATTTAAACTGCAGACCATATTTAGTTCCCTGAAATAGGTAGCTACAATCCTGTTTGATTTATGGATCTGCAGCAAGTTCATTAGTTTTTGGTTTGAGATTTCTCTGTAAGCCAGGCATACGTCTCCCCTAAGAAATCTATATGAAATAGAGTATAGTATCAGTGACTTTAGTTGGTCTCTGTATGGCACATGCTGGTGTCCCTTGATCTTCACTGTTAGAAACCTCTGAGGTCTCTCCAATTGCTGCAGCTGCTTTGTACGGCGTACTTAGTGCTGAGTATAGAGAGGTTTAAGATCCTTTGCTCTTGAGGCTATGCCTTTGCTAATCAAGTATACTATGCAGAAAACCTTTCTTACTACAATAGACACATGAGGGTCGAAGTTAAGGTCACAGTCTACTTGTGACCCCAGATCCCTTACCACTTCACGGGTATTGTTGTTGATTTGATAGTGTGAAGGGACATTGTTTTTGCTGAAGGGAATAATGATGCATTTTTTTGCATTCAGTTTGCGACTATGATTAAGACACCAGTCATTGTTCTGTATAAGATGCTCCTGGAGTATACTGACATCAGTTGGGGATTCAATAATTGCACCCAGTTTGCAGTCATCCTTATACTTGGACATCCACAACCCCTTAGTTCTGGCCTGAACTTCTGAGAATTATATACCAAACAGTAAGGGACCCAGCACTGAACCCCTGTGACACCCTGCTGGTGACAGCTCTGCTGGTTGACATGGAGTCACCCACTTTAATAGTGTATGTTTGATTTATGAACCAGTTCCAGTTGACAACCCATCTTACAACATAGGGGTTTGCATTCAGTTTGCTACATTTATCAGTAATGCCTGAGTGTGGGATTGTGTCAAAAGCCTTTGTCAAGTTAAGGTATGCTGTGTGTATAGACTTGCCTTCGTCAATGGCCTTGGTCACATTTTTGAAGAAATCTACCACATTTAACAGACAGGATCTGCCTTGATGAAGCCGAATTGGATTGTATCCAGGATTTGGAGGTCACCTATATCTTTATTTATGAGGTCCATAATGATGCATTCCATGGCCTTATAGATGAGGCTGGTCAGGCTTATGGGTCTGTAATTTGCTGGGTCTATTATTAGGCCACCTTTGTGGAGGGGAGCAACTGTTGCTGTACTCCATTCCAAAAGAGCAAAGCCTGTGGTTAGGCTATGATTGAAAAGGGTACTAAAAGGTGATGCTATTTCATGTTTTAGCCTGTTTAGAAGACACTCTGGTATGCTGTCTGGTCCCATAGAAGCTGTGTTATTTGTCTTGGACAAGGCTTTAATGACCTGCTATTCAACTATGTAAGGTGGGGGGAAAGTTTAGTGAAGGGTTTGCAACAAGTTTGGAGGGGATAAGGGAGTGAACTCTTTGCCAGACCTATCCACTGGCAGATTTGCTGTCTCTGTGGGGTCAGTGTGTGTGATACCATTAGTTACTAGTTCTGCACATGCTTGGGTTCTACCTTTAGGCTATGTATGTAGCTGTAAAAGGCCTTACGGTTATCCTTGGCTGTGCTTGCTAGGTTTTTCTCAAAGGAGCCCTTAGAGAGTTTGATATGTTGTCTTGTTTGCCTGTTGAGGCTGAGGAGGGTGCTTTTCCATTGTTGGGGCCCCAGCTTTGTTTTCTTGGACAGCAACGTTTTGCATTTATTGCAAAGTATGTTGATGATGGATGTCCACCATGGCAGTATGTTTTTACTTAGGGCTCAGGCTTTGAATCTTTCTAGTACAGAAGGGTCTAAACACTTATGCAAGTGGCTGTACAAGACTTTAGTGTAAGCTTTGGTGCATTTACCATTTCCAGCTGGATGTAGGGATTGGGATGCATTGATACCTTCACCTAGGAGGGTATAGTTTGCCTTGGTGAAGTTTTTTTAGACTGATTTCACCCTGTGTGGGTTCTAGTGTAAGTGCCAGCTTAAAGATGACTGATTTGTGGTTAGATTTAACTAATGAGGGTCCAGCAGTTGTGGCAGTGCATCTGTTTGACATGTTAGTGATGACCAGATCTAGTATGTCTGTTCCTCTTGGGATATGATCAATTTGTTCCATGGCATTTGAGTTAAAAAAGTCAAAGAATCTTTGTGCTAACAAGTTAGGGCTGGTGTAGGTTTCCCATTTGATGGTGGGATAATTGAAACCCCCCATAACCAGAGTGTTCAGTAGTATTTGGAGTAACTCCAGTCTGGTCAAGTAGGCTTTGTGTACATCATGACCCATGGAGGGTGGATCTATAACTGCTTATGACTTGAATGGGGGTCTTATCCACAGTATTCTGTACTTGGAGTAACGCCATGGAGTTGTCCAGTCAAATAGACAGGAGGTGAATTTTTCTCTAGTATAGATAGAAACACTGCCTCATTTGGTTCTTACATGTTGGTTTTGCGATCTGAAGATGTGGAAGGCATTGTAACCTTGCAAGGCCGAGGGACTCACTGAGGCAATGAACCAGGTTTCTCTCACTGCACAGACATCTATATCTTCCAGTGATAGAAGTGCTTCTAGGGGGTGCAGTTTTTGGTTTAAGCTCCCTGAATTTAGCAGCATGGCCCTTAATTTGTTTTGACTGGCAAATTTCACATCAGTAAATTTGTTTTAGAGACCTTGCCTAAAAAGACACTATGGAGGAGGCAAGAGCCTTTGCCAGCAGCCAAAAGCCTAGTGGAGCCCGGTGCAAATTGTCTCTGGCAAAGCAGTGAGGTTTGCTGACCATGGCTTCCCAGGCTGACAGAAACTGGATCCCCTTTGAATGACACCAGAAACTAAGCCAGTTATTAAAATCAATAATTCTTTTTTTACACTGTAGCATTATTCTAAGTGAGGGTAGTATGCTGCTCAAGGCTAGGGACATATCTGCCTGTGACACATACTCAGAGAGCTCAAATATTGTCTCTCTTCATATAGTCCAGTGAGTTATATCTCAGGTCATTCACTCCAACATGAACTATGACAGAGCGATAATGGTAATTGTTGGTGATATAGCTGAGTGCATGCATGATCTGATGAACCCTACCACTGGATAGGCAGTTGACTGTGACTTTCTCCTTGTCCAACCTGGTGAGTAGGACATCCCTGTGTCTCACTATGGAGTCTCCAGTGACAACATTTGCTTTTTGAGTTATGCCTTACAGGCATGGTAGATGAGACACTGATGTTACTATGTGTCATGAGTGCTGTGGAAACTCTGTTAGTTGTAACAGTCTTGTGTTTTGGAGGTCTCTGGTGTTTCAGTAAGTTTTTGAGATAACCACATATGTTGATTTCTATGTTTGGTGCATGCTATGTGTATGAGTAGTTGTACTATGTGCATGATTAATGGTGGATACATTGACAATTTCTTCAATGTTGGTGTTTCATGTGCGAAAGAGCATGGACTCAGGATTCTTGGTGTAGATACATGTCTTGCACTCTGTACTAGAGAGAGCTATTAGTAGAGGGTTGTCAGTGTACATGAAGCAATTGCTACACTGCCTCAAGAGACCCAAGTCAACAAGGTTGGCAGGAAAAACAAGGGTAGTCCAATTGTCCAAAATGCTAGATTGCGGAACTGTTATCACAAAAGGGGGAGCTTTTCAGGACCAATCAAGGATGAGCTCAGTGGATGGATATTACTGCCAGGGATTTTTTGCTGGAGGTTTAATAGGTTACAGCTCACTAGCAGTATTTTTTTGACTGGAGAAAGTGCTAAGGATGAGGGCTACATTAATGTGCTACAGCTGTATCTAAGGGAGAAATGGTTGAATGTATCTGTCCTGCTATGGTGCACAATTGCGCAGCAGTGAGTGACAAGCAAGCAAGAAGAGAAAACTGATCAAATTCAGCGCTTAAATACCAGAAGTTAAAAACTTGAAAAAAACTTTAAAAAGGTTCAAAAGGACCAATGAGGATCCTTACTCCAAGCCCTAGATAAACCACACTTTACCCGACAGGTTCCAATCAGCACACGTCTCTCACTGGAGTGCAGAAGGGCCCTTTCCAATCAAAGATGGCCTGGAAAATGTGCTCAGAACAAGCAGCCACTACAATCAGAGCCAGATGCAGCAAACCTGTATGTGGACTATGGTACAGCTACTAGCTATCCCAGTTTCAGCAGGAAACACTAGAGAATGGTTAACATAGCAGAAAAATAGCAGTGAGACACTGAAAAAGTTTTAAACAGAAGAAAAATAGCAAGTAGAATGTTTTAAACTGCAAACAATGCAGTTATCTTAACACTGCTTGGTGGGAAAAGCAGAGCAAACAGAGCAGATTACTTTGCAACAGAATTGAACCAGCAAGACTTAAGCAGTGAAAATAATGAAAAGAGCTTAGCGAGCAGTGAAAACAGCAGTAAAATATGATTTAACAGGCAAAGTAAGGCAATTGCAGTACAACAGTGCCATTTAGTATACAGATTAGAAATACAGTATTAGAGTAGACCGCAGGCAATAAAAAGTACAGTAAATAATATAAATAAGCAGAAAAAAAGGCAACATATGTTTTATTGGGAAGCTCAGAAGCCTCTAGTCATCTGGTATCTCAGCACAGAGTTGTGGCTGGTAGCCCATCTCATTTCAGTTCATTACAAACAAGCAATGCTCATGTAAGGAGGCATGGTTTTAGTTTAGATAAAAAGAACTACAGAAATAGTGCTGAAGTAGTGCTGTATGACGTGTTGTTCTATGTCTGACTATTTTAAATGTATGTCTGCATTTGATTTTTGGATTGGCATTGTTTATTTAAGGTTTGGCTACTTCCACTTTTATATTTACTCCAATATTGCATTTTGCTTTGTTCTAGATTGTTCTTCTTTTTGAAGTTTTAAGAGGTCCTGGCTAGGATCAGTTAGAAAAGAATTATTTTCCAGGGAGTGAGAAGGCTGAGAAATAGCAATCCTCATTTAACTACAAGTATTTAGTGGCATCTTTAGCTGTAATGTTGTGTGACTTGCTGTTCTCTGTCTGACTATTAGTGATCTCTGTCTGCATTTCATTTTTCCAATACACCCTCCTTACTCATTTTGAACATTTAAACTTTGTAGCTTTTGAGTTTCCTGCCCCTAATATAAATATGACTTTGGACACTACTCGCAATCTCATCTCATCATCTTATTCTACTGAGCATTGAGAGATCAAGTGGGCCCCCCACCCACCCAGTCTCTTAAAATTAAAAGTGAATCATCTTCTGTTTCTTGCCTTCCCGCTTACTTAAAAAATAAATAATAAATAAATTGCACTTTACTCATCTGCTTTTACTGTATTTGTACTTAATTATGCTTCATTTAGATTTTTGCTGCATGTTTTTAGTGTTCAGTTGTATTTAATCTGCTGCATTTACTACTTAGTAGCCTGATTACACTGTAACTGTTATTCTAAGCGTTCTAGTTCTGATTTAACCAATTGGGCTAAAAAACTAGTTATTTTAAATTAGGAATGTTTGTAGTCTGCACTCTTGTGGCAGAAGAAGTAGCATACACCCTTCTGAATTGGGAATCGCTAGTTGAAGACTTATTGTGTCTGTTATTCTAAAAGTACCTTTGTTCTGGTTTAAGCGCTTGGGTTGCAAACCAGTTATTTGACATTAGCAAGGTTTGTGGACTACATTCTTGTGGCAGAAGAGAATAGCCTACATGGTTTTGAAGTGGGAATTGCTGGTATAATTGTTATAGTGCATTTATTTGATTGGTTAAGGGCTAGTTTGTTCAAAATATGAATCTATGTGGCTGAGGCAATGGGCATAGTTTGGCAAGCCTGCTACTTGAGAAGAAGAGTGTTGATAGTTTCTGCTAAACTCTACAAAAGTTAAGACTTACATCCATTGTTTCATGGCTTATTTTTGCTGCATTCATTTGGGTGCTTTGTGGGGAATATCTGCACTTGTTGACATTTTTTACAGTCTTTACTTAAAACTGTTTGGTTCCAGTTTAGTGAGAGTAGTGGGGGCATTAGTCATTTTTCTGGCCTGGAATCATATAAAGAGTAGAATAGTGTGATGTGTTTGATTGGCCACAGGGCCTTGTTTGTACTTTTTTATCAAGTGTCTACTGCTGTTTAAGCATTGCAGTTGCACAATGATTGGCTCATAACCTACAATCTCTGATGTGTTTGATGAGCACAATACTTGAGAAGAAGAGTGTTGCTGGTTTCTGGTAAACTCTAGAACAGCTAAGACTTACATTACCATGTCCACTATTTTGGCATTTGTTTTTCACATTGTTTTTGTCACAACGCATCAATTGAGTGTTTCTGTGAGGATATTTGTACTCTCTGACCTATTCTAAGTCTTTAGTTAGAACTGCCTTAATTCTACTTTAGTGAGAGTAGAGGGAACCTGAGTCATTGTCTGGCTCGGGACTGTGTAAAGAAAAAAGGAGTGTGCTGTTTTTGATTGGCTACAGTACTTTGTTTGTATTTTTTTTTTTATTGAGTCTCCTCTGCTCTTTATGTGTCACAGTCACATAAAGACCTATAACAAAGACTCTCATGACCATATCCATTGTTTCAGCTCTTGTTTTTCACATTGTTTTTGTCACAACAGCATTAATTGACTGTTGCTGTGTTGAATATCTGTACTTATTGGCCTTATTTTACAGTCTTTAAGTAAAGCTATTGTTCTCTTCACAGTGGTGCCTTACAGTGAACTGTACAGGCACTGATAACAAGCAGCATAAATCCCTCCTGTAATTTGTGTAGACACCAATATTTCACAATGTAAGTTTCCCTTAAAATACCCTTACTCTCTAGACATTTATTTAACTACTAGAGCCTCTAGTTTGGGTATAGTTGAGCATTACTCATCAAGTTCCTTGTGTTATTGACTTATTTAATAATTAAATATCCCTCACGCCTGTCTAGTAGATTAGTAGCTGCGGATATGCACTTCTTGACTCTGTCTGTGGCCCGTCTGGTTGAGATAGGTATTTTGAGGCATTGTGGCAATTGCCTCATGTACACTGACAACTCACTTATTCTTAATAAAACAGATACAGTATGCAGGAGATGTAAATATAATTTAATTCTGGTGAAAAAGTCTCTTTTGCAACCAAAACTAAAACTAATCCTACAGAGGTTGTCAGTGACACTTGCATCATGCCTGCTGCTCAGGGTAAAGACCCTAGACATACAACTACTTATGCTGAGGCATTTACAGATAACCTTCTTAAAACACCTTCTGCACAGCATAATTAAAAAAGGACTCTCAGCTGTCACATGAACACTCCATTAAACACCATCCACAGCTGCACATAGTAACACTGTATCCAGTGCCTCTATTGCTAAGCCCTTTAAGCAAACCAGCACTCAGCAAAATTTCCTGCTCATTAGTGATTCTATAGTGAAGCACACTGATGTCCTCCTCACCAGACTGTGTAAGGAGAGAGTCATGGTTAGCTGCCTTTCTGAAGCCAGGATCAGTCAAGTCACATAGGCACTCCGTTCACTGAACTGCAGTTACTACTATGATTCTGTCATAGTCCATGTGGGTGTTAATAACCTAAGATGTACACCCCTTGACTGTATGAAGTACAGCATGATCAAGCTCACTCGTTAAGTCTCTTAGATAGGTATGAGCCTAGCACTCAGCAGTACACTACCTTCTCCAAGAATGATGTCATGTTACCAAAAGAAAATGATTGATTTTAACAACTGGCTTAGATTCTGGTGCCAATCCAAGAGGGTGCAATATGTCTTGACCTGGAAGCACATTGCTGAAAGACCACCCTGCTTTGCTGGGGTGTGATCTGCACTTATCTCCTCTAGGATTTTGGATATTGGCAAATACCTTTTTCACCCCATAGTGCCTTTTTTAGGCAGTGCCAAACTGAAAAACCTCCCTACTTAACTGAACTATGAAGAAACATCCAAAGGTGGTACTGCTCAATGCTAGAAGGCTTAAGAAGATACTCCACTTAAGAAGATACTCCACTCCCTGCAAACCTTCCTCTTCCTGGCAAGTGTAGATATCTGTGTAGTAATGGAGACATGGTTTAAAGTTGCGGAGAGTACCCCAGAAGTACAAGGTTATAATGTCAGGTTATAATGTCCTTCACACCTTTAGACCAACTATTGCACAGGAGGAAACTAAAGGCAGAGGAGTGTCAGTCTATATAAAATCAACCTCACATCCAGACAAGTTAAAGTTCATGACCCACTGCAACTCATGCATGTGCAAGTCACTATAAATAGGGTCTCATACCATATCCTTGCAGCCTACAGGTCCTATCCATGTACCAGGAGACCCATATTACCTATCTCAATGTAATAGAGTATATGATCTTCATGGAGAATCACAACTACCTCTTTGACTGGGAATCCGGCACCAATCCTAATGCACAAGTCCAGAGATTCCTAAACTTCATTAATACAAACATTCTAAACCAGTTGGTCCATTATCCTACCAGGGATCTTGTACTCAGAAACATAGGTGAGTTATGTTACTTACTCAGTGTAATGTCCTCACTTCTCAGATCTGACCATAAGGCAGTATTGTTTGAAATGAAAATTAAATCCGGGGATGTAGCCAAACTAAAAACCTTTGGGAACTATTCCAAGGCTAACCTCTCTGTACTAAGTGACACTTGACTAAATTGCAAGCACCCCAAACCTAGTAAACACCACAGTATATGCTGATCTTTTTACAAAATCCTTGTACAGTGATACTGATAGCTATGTAGAGCAAGCTGTGTCCAGTGGTATTAAGAATAAGACAAACTCAAAAGACAAGCCACCCTGCGGGAATCACAATATCAATTGGTTATACAACAAAAGAAAAAAATATTGGCCAAATGTAGGAGGAACAAAGCTCATAATAATAAAAGCCCTGTGATCAATCTAAAGAAGCAGCTAAGTGTGTAAATTAATATTTCAAAGGTTAAATTTGAAGAAAAAAAAGCTTCTTGAGCAAAGGACAACAACAAAGCTTTCTACAGCTATATGCATAATCTCAAGGGAAATATGCAATGATGCATAGAACTTATTGTAAATGGCATCACCCACACTGAACTGATAGCCATTTCCAACCTTTTGGCTGACAGGTTCAGCTAAAATTTCCCCCGCCCCGATAGTCCAAAGGAAATACCATGTACCACAATCCCCCAGTGGTTACTAGGGACCAGGTCATCAATGCACTTTCCAAGGCCAAAAACATTGGTCAGCCCGCCCCCGATAACATCAGAGGATGCACACTAACTAGCATAAGCCATGACCTTTCTGGTCCACTTAAATAACTTTTCATCTGGAGCCTACAGTCAGGTTTTGTGCTCAAGGAATAGAAGATGGTTGCAGTCATTCCCCTGCACAAAGGAGCTCCAACCACCGTTCTGGGTAACCAGAAGCCAATAAGTCTGACCAGCCTTATATATAAGGCCATGGAAAGAATCATCATAGACATGATAAACAGGGACATAGGAAACCTGCAAACACTTGATCCATCACAGTTTGGCTCTGTTAAAGGAAGGCCATACCTATTAAATCTGGGAGACTTCTTTGAGAAGGTCAGCAAAGGAATGGATGAGGGCAAGACTGTGCACATAGCTTACCTCTATCTTGCCAAGGCTTTTGATACAATACCCCACATAAGCATTAAAGACAAGCTCACTAATTAGGTATAAACCTTTTTATCACCCACTTGATAACCAGCTGTTTCACCGATAGGACCAGGAGGCAAGTCTTGGCCTTGAAAAGTGCAGTAATGACCTATTCCCTAGCAGAGTCCCTCAGGGCTCAGTACAGGGTCTACTCCTTTTTGGCATCTATTTTTCTGAAATAGAAGCAAATGCTAAAGGTTTATGGCTGACTATGTTGGTAGATGATTGCAAGCTGGGAGTTATCATCAACTCCCCTGCAGACACAAGCATTCTTCAAGAAGGTTTATCTCTGACTAACAAATGGTGCCAAAGCCATGGTCTTAAACTCAATGCTAAGAAATGCATAATTGTACCCTTTAGGAAGTCAACCTACTTGGCTAATTACCATGTTGACAATATGCTACTAAACATCGACCCAGTGGTCAGAGATCTGGGTATGCACATAGATAGTAGTCTAACCTTTGATCACCATCTGGCCGCACTAGTGAGTAAATCCTTTTATGTTGCTCAACTTATAAGTAAGGGCATGCAACTAGAGTGACCTCAGAGGTTCCTTGCAAAATGAAAACAAGGCATAACATCCCTGCCGTACACAGGGCACCTTAAAGCCCTACCCCTCTATTCAGTCTCCTACAGTTTGCTGAGGGGTGATCTATGCCTGGCTTGCAAGACATCCACAAACCCCACACTTATGAATTTCCTGCATATTCATAACTTAAACAGTACCAGAAATACAAGGTCTAGGGAGTTGAATTTTGTCTTACTTAAACAGAACATGCTGGTGAGACAGATATATGTCCTTGAGACTGCCCCTTCTATGGAAAAGACTTGCAGCCATGTGAAACTGAGTTCATCTATCACCCTATCTAAGCACAACCTATACCAGTGGATGGGGTATAAGAAATTTACACCAGGCCTGTCACCCATGTCCCTTATGGACAGAGGTAGCATATAAATGCCTGGTCCTCAATGCCCTATTTAGATACTAAACATCATTATTCTTTCAGGAAAACTTTGCATATCGCTTCCATTACGGATAGCCAACGTGAACAGAATCATTTGAGAGAAGTAATTGAAGAAAACAGGATGACTACGAATGGGTTGTCAGCAAGTGAGGTACCTACTACTCCAGTAAACAATGAACTAGTACAAGTCATACCAAAATCGGATCCAAAGGAAAGAAGAAAGCAAACGGAGATTTCATCTTTTTTACCTTTTCGTTTGAAACAACCGGAAAAGGTAGTACCACAACACAAGTCAGTACCAGAGAAAGGCTTAGTACAAAGACAATTTCAACAGCCAACGCCAGGGGCAAAGAGGAAGCATGACAGCCCGAAAATGCCCAGCAAGACAGCTCATCGGTAGATAGAATGGTGCAGATGCAAAAAGGTACTGTTAATTTGTCAAAAGAAAGCTTGACAGAAGAACATTACAATTTACTAGAAAATGGTTTAAAATTTATTCCGTTTGCTAGAGACAATGTGGTGAACGCAATAACGGATGTAAAATTATTTGCAAGGAACCTAACATTAAAATTGATTTTTAAACAGTCTATAGATAGTGATTATAGCTGTAAGAGGTTGAGTACTTTCATGCCACAACTGTGTCCAGTGGTATTGGCTTTTACGGACATAGTAGAAATGGAATTGAGAGCCTTGTATGCTAAAAAGAATATGAATAATTGTTATAATTTGTCCTACAAAGAATATAAAGCCCTATTACAGCTAAAAAGTAATGATGAAATAATCATTAAACAAGCAGACAAGGGTGGGGCAACCGTAGTGATGGATAAGATAGAATATATGAATAAATTTAGGGACCTTTTGGCAGATACGACAACATTTAAATGAATAACTTTTACAGAAATAAAAAAACATGTTTCACAAGTAAATATGACAATATACGACATGCAATTGAGTCAAGACATTTCCATAGAATTATTTAATTAGTTCACAGTATCTTCCCCCAAAGTACCACAAATATATGGAATACCTCAGATCCATAAATCCTTGGAAGATCTGCCGTTGAGGCCTATAGTCTCAGGTAAAGGCTGGATAACTGAGCCTATATCAAAATATTTGCAGAAAGTACTAGCCAAATATTTATTTAAATGTACTAGCATTATAAAGGATACAACACATTTCCTGCAAAAGCTTAATATGTGGTATGAAAAAGAAACCAATTATAGTTATTTGTTTGTAACGCTTGATATAGTGTCATTATTTACTGTCATTCCCATAGATTATGGGGTGGAAACAATAAGGAATTTACTGTTTGTAGAATCAGCTTTACAACCACGTGAAATTGCAAATATTTGTTTGCTCCTTGAATTAGTGTTGACCAAAAATATGTTTATATTTGATAACATTCCATATCAGCAAATAACAGGTGTAGCCATGGGCACATCTGTGGCGAACACTTTTGCAAATTTAGTTTTATACCACTGGGAAAAACAGTATGTGTTAAGTGATACCAATAGGCTCAATAGTAATGTGAAATGTTATTGTAGATTTGTGGATGACTGTTTTTTTTTTTTATTTGGAGTGGAACATTTGCAGAATTGGAAAGTTATGTTACATATCTAAACAACAGCACTAGTTTTCTGAAATTTAAGATTAATTTTTCGTCCCAGAATATAGTGTTCCTAAATGTGAATTTGTATAGGAAACAAGATAAAGTGGAAACTATGGTGTATAAGAAAGAAGTACATGTGGCTAGGTATTTAAAAAGGAGTAGTATGCATGCTCCGCATACATTTAAGGGAATTCTTAAATCACAGCTAATAAGAGTCAGTAGATTAAATACAGAAGACAATAATTTTATAGATCAAGCTAATAGAATAAAGGAAGAATTCATAAAGAATGGTTATCCGTTACAGAGTATAAATAGTATATACAACGAGGTATCTTTAGGGAGGAAGGATAGATATAGACCCACCTTTAGTAATATTATATTAGAATCAACACAGGAAATGGCCTTACAAAAAACAAATAAAAGTAATAGTATTGTGAGATATGCTACTTACAATGGGAATACGAAGGAAGTATGTAAAATTATAGAAAAAAATTGGATAATACTAATGGCAATGCCAGAAGTAAAAGATTTGATAGGTTTGAAACCCAGATTTGCCTATAGAAACCATCAGACACTCAAACAGATGTTGTGTTATAAAGATTTTAAGAGTGAAGAAGTGAAATCGCAAAGTAGAATGGGAACATACAAATGCCACAATTGTACATGTTGCATAGATATATTTGAATCAAATGAATGTTTTCAACATCCTGTTACTAAGGAAAAGTTTAGTTTTTATTGTAAAGCAAATTGCAATACGACAAAATTAGTATATTTAGCAACATGTACACAATGCATGGCATTCTACGTAGGAAAGACAATAAGGAGGTTAAAAGACCGTATAATTGAACACAGGTCAGAAATAAAAAGTACAGACAAATGGTTTGTATAGGCACATCATGGAGTTTCACACGCATACATTTAAGTTTAGGTGCATAAATGTGTTGAATATAGGGTTAAGAGGGGGCGATTTAAATAATATTTTAGAATTAAGAGAATACGAATGGATAGTAAAGCTACAAGCTGATATACCACCAGGCTTGAATAGCACTGTTAGTTTGAAACCCGTATTGATAAAAAGGCAGAGAGAAAATATATGATGAATTATTATATTTACATCTGAATTTTTAAGATTTTAGTATTGTAAATTTTCAACATTATTGCTGATTTTACATTTTATATAATTATTAGTAAGCAATAATAAGTAGTACATTATATGAACATGCTGAAGTATATATATATATATATATATATATATATATATATATATATATGTATATATATATATTTATGTATAATTTAAGATTTAATTGATGCAAAAGTGTATGTGCAATATGTATGGCTGGCTTGATCATGTGACTTCATTTTTACCTCTATTTAAATGTGATGAATTTAATAGTTTCACGTTCTATCTGTGAGCCAGTTTGCAACCCACCTAGTGATATAGGGATTGATGCCTAGCTTAGTGAGTTTTTATATGATTTCTGAGTTGGGAGTGGTATCAAAGGCCTTGGCCAGATCGAGGTAGGCTGTATGAACCACCTTGCCTACATCCACAGTTCTGGTGACTGATTCAAAGAAGTCAACCAGGTTGAGCAGGCATGATCTACCCTTCACAAAACCAAACTGTTTGTTATCCAGAGTTTGGAGATTCCCTATAGCCTTAGGTCCATGATGATGTGTTCCATAGCTTTGCATATTAGACTTGTCAGGCTAATGGGGCGATAGTTCCCAGGGTCTGCAGTCTCTCCTCCTTTGTGGAGAGGGATGACTGTAGCAGTGCACCATTTGGTAGGGACAAAGGCTGAGGTGAGGCTGGGATTAAACAGGACATGCAGGTGAGGTGCCAGTTTACTTTGTAGCTCATCTAGAACACAGCCAGGGATATTGGCAGGTTCCACAGAAGCTGTATTTTTGGCCTTGGACAGTGCTGTTTTAACCTGTGCAGCAGTAATACTGGGTGCCTAGCAATCTAATGGTATTGTGATTGGTCCTGTGGTGGTGGAGAGAGGGGTAAAGTTGGCAATGAATCTGTCGGCCAGTATATTGGCAATATCTGTTGACTCGGTATAGGAGGTGCCATTGTGCAATAGTTCTGAGCAAACCTGGGTATTGACGTGGAGATTCTTTACATAACTATAGAAGGCCTTGTGGTTGTCTTTACTATCTGCTGCAATTCTATTTTCATAGCTAGCTTTATAGGATTTGATGAGGGATCTCAACTTTTTGTTGAGGCTGATACGGGAGTTTTTCAAGTCTTGGGACTTCACCTTATTTCGTATCAGTTTCTTCCTTCTGTTGTAGAGCTTGTTTATGGTAGGGGACCACCAGATTGGCTTCCTTTTTTTGGAGGAGAGCATCTTGGTTCTATTGGGTATGGCGAGATGCATGCATTTGTGCATGTGTTTGTACAGGGCATTAGTATATGATTTGGCACACATGCAGCTATTCTCCATTTGCATGGGTGCCGTGAAGTTAGCCACTTCTGTTTTTCGGAGCCCATAGTTAGCTTTGGAGAAGTTTTTCATGCTGGTTACCTTTGTGGGAGGGGGGTGAATTTCAAAGGAGATTAGTTTGTGGTTGGTTCTAACCAGGGAAGAGTTGACTATTGGTATAGAGCAACAGTCACTCATGTTAGTAATGACCAGGTCAAGGATGCTGTTACCTCTAGTGAGGGTAAGATTGAGCTGGTCCAGTGCATTGGAATTAATGAATTCCAGGAAACACTGGGCAATTGTATTGGTACATGAGTAATTTTCCCAGTTAATGGAGGGGTAGTTGAAGTTGCCCAGTATGAGATTGTTAGGTTGGACCCTAATATTCTCCAGGGTGCTTAGGAATGTGAAGTGTGAATCTTGGGTCATGGTTGGGGACCTATAGCAGGCTGCGACCTAAATTGCTGTCTTACCCAATGTTAGCTACACCTGAAGTATATCTGATGCATTATGTTGGGCTAGCAGTCTGGAAATGTGCATTTATGAATATGGAAACACCACTGCCTTTGGAGCTTCAGTCCAAGTTCTGGGGCCGAAAGGTATGAAATCAGTTATAGCCTGGTAGTGCAGGGGTGCTATCTGCTGCCTTGAAACAGGTCTCTGTTACAGCACAAATGTCAATTTTCTCCATTTTAAGGAGTGCTTCGAGTGAGTGAATTTTGAGATTTAGACTTCTAGCATTGAGCAGCATGACCCTCAGATTGCATTTGTTTGTAGCTGTTACAGTGGTAATTTGGTCTTTGGAACACCGCCTAAAAAAGGCACTATAGGAGTGGCAAGCGCCTTGGCCAGTATCCACAAGCCGAGGGGTGACAGACACAGGCCATCTCTGGCAAAGCATCAAGGTCTTTCAATCATGTCATCCCAGGTAGAAAGATACTGGATCCTCTTAGAATGACACCAAAAACTTAGCCAATTTTTGAAATCAATCATCTTCTGCTTGTACTGTGGTATCATTCTGGGTGATGGTAGGAGGCTGCTCAGGGTTAGGGTCATACCCGCCTGGGCTACATAATCCGAGAGCTCCTCCATGTCTGTTTTCATGTAGTCCAGGGAGGTACATCTCAGGTCATTCACACCCACATGTACAATGACAGAGTCATATTTGTACCTGTTGTTTAGGGACCTGACTGCGTGCGTTATGTGATGGTTCCTGGCACCTGACAGGCAGCTGACTGTTACTTTCTTCTTATTCAACCTAGTGAGTGGGACATCAGTGTGCCTCACTATCGTGTGTTGGGCATGCTGTTTTGGCCTAGGGGTTTTGGTTGAGTGGCACATTGTTTAGGAGAGTTATGTGTCTCATGATTATTGTCGTGTTGTAGTGTTCGAGTGCGTTTCTGCCTCGGAGGTCTCTGCTGTTTGGGTAGATTTTTATTGAGAGCCTCCATGAACATAGGTGTGTGGTTTGTCTTTTTATGTGAAGGCAGTGCTGATGTGTGTTCTGGAGGGCTATGTGTTCCATGTGGTGTGGTGCAAGTGTTGACCTTCTCCTCTTGACCAGCTATTCTGGTCTTGGCTGGAGAGTGCGTGGCTTCCAATTTGGATATATAAGTGCATCTCTCACAAGTCTGAGTGTTGGGAGGCAAGAGGAGAGGGTTGTCAGTGTACATGAGGCAGTTGGTACATTGCCTCAGGATGCCCACGCTCACCAGGTCAATAGGAGAAAGCACAGGGAACTAACCTTTAGACATGCCTGGAGGGGTAGGCATTAAATAAGTACTGGAGCTGTTTCCTTGTAGAACTTTAGTGCTGGTAGCACTTTTGTGTGCTACAATAATTGCTACAAGAAGTCTGGTAAAGTGCTAGACTAATAAGCTAGAAAAGGAGGAGGAGAGCAGAGAACTAGCAGATCTAAGGGAAAAGTTGAAGATCACAATACTCAGAAGCTTACAAGCAGTCCTTGATACAGCAAATCTGTATCTGGACTCCACTAGTACAATAATAAACAACTCAAACTATGTTGGCAGTATTTTGCTGGGCCAAATGTTTTTGTTGTAGCAGCACATATACTGGCATGACAAATAAACCCTGTAATCTCTAATTGCAAATTCTTAAAAAATACTCCTGCTATCTTCCAAAGACTTTTGTATGGTTTTAGAATTAATGTTTTTCTCCTAAATTTCAAGTTTTGTGGATATGATTTCTAGATTTCTGTCTTATAAATCCTGGACAAGCCTTTATCATTCCAAGTATTTGGACGAAAAACAGACTATTTGAACTCTGTTAATTATTACCTCATATCTGTTAATTAGAAGATAACCTTATTATCTGCACTGGCACTTATTTTCCACCTTGTGCCTCTCTGTATTTGTAATACTATTGCTTAAAAGTAATTCAATAAGGATGTTTAAAAAATAATGTGTATATGGATATCACATGAATCCTTCAAATTATAAATAGTATTAAATAAAGGGTACAGCTTCTAAACTGTTAATTCACAACTACTGCATGTAACTTTAAGTCAATAAACCATTACATGGCATAGAATAAGGCATCCTGAAATATAATGAGGCAAAGACTGTGCCCCACATATTTCACATTCCTAGTCTTTATAGACAACAGCTTCACAAACTGTTGTAGTTGAGGAGTGTGGACAATTGCTATACAGCTCATACAGATACACATTTTGACTATTCAATACAAACAATAACAAACTCGGTTAGCAACATAAATCAAAAACATCTCCAGGATCCAGAAGCATTTAATGAAGGATTGTCATGGTGTCCATTAAATCAGGTGACAGCTTCCATAAAGTTCAGTTATTAACTTATTTTGTGTGTGTGTGTGTGTGTGTGTGTGTGTGTGTGTGTGTGTGTGTGTGTGTGTGTGTGTGTATGTGTGTGTGTTTGTGCGTGCGTGGTGTGTGTGCAACTCTGAGCTGAATTAACTCATGGTTGAATTGCAATATTGTGTTGTGTGGTTTTACCATTGTATTTCTACTCTTGCTGCAATATGTGCTTACCACAGCAAGGCAGTCTTTCTATATAGGTGATCTCTGTCCTTGCTGTGAGATCATGTGACACTGGAATAAGTATATTATGTATGTGTGTTTGAAGGAAAGTTTGGTCTGTACAGATATGGACAGAAATTCTAGGCCAGGGTATAGGTTGGGTTCAGGCGCCTAGGCAGCGAGGCATTTCCCTGTGGTACATTTGACTAGGGATATGTGGCTGAAGTGACATTCAGCTGCAGAGAAGTATATCTATTTGCTAATTCCCTGTGGGCAAAGAGAAGTATACACTGCCATGCCCACAGCTTTAATAACCAAATGCACAGTATACACTGCCATGCCCACAGCTTTAATAACCAAATGAACATGGGGAAAACAATGTCCATTGTCCCCAAGGGAATATGAGACAGCAGGCAATATGACAGGCATCAGCAGCAGGCTGGCCAGAGGGCATGTCAGTGGCAGTAAAAATGCAGTGCACAATGGGTAGTACCTTTATAATTGGAGTGTGTGGACCACTACCCCCTTCACAGTGTCTAGGGAACATTACCTAAAACGCATACTGGAGCACAATTCTACATGTTCTTCTGCTGCCATGCATTTCGCTATTGAAGCTGTGAGCATGGCAGTGTGTGCTTCTCTTTGCCCACAGGGAATTTGCAAACAGCCATATTTCTCTGCAGCTGAATGTCACTTCAGCCATGTGTCACCAGTCAAGTGTACCACTGGGAAATGTCTCGCTGCCTAGGCGCCTGAACCCATATAGGTTAATGTGTGTTGTTGATATTACAGAGTATAGGTTAATGTGTGTTGTTGATATTACAGAGTATAGGTTAATGTGTGTTGTTGATATTGCAGTGTATAGGTTAATGTTTGCTGTTGATATTGCAGTCAAATATATGAGATTGTGAGACATAGCTCACTGAATAAGTGTTCCAGGCAGGTATGTTCCTAGCCTTAAGCATCATTCTACATTCACCCAGAATGATGCCTCAATACAAACAGAAAATAATTGACTTTAACAATTGGCTTAGTTTCTGCTGTCATTCCAAGGGGATCCAATACCTGACAGCCTAGGAAAACATGATTGACAAACCACAATCCTTTGCCAAAGATGGCCTGCAACTGTCTCCCTTGGGCTGCAGGCTTCTGGCAAAAGCTCTCGCCTCACCCATAGTGCCTTTTTTTTTATACAAAGTCATGAGGTCAAAACTACCACCATAAAAAAATGTATCAAAATTTATATTAAAGGTCATGCTGCTAAATGCTAGGAGTCTAAACAGGAAACTGCACTCATTGCAAGCATTTTTAACCATGGAAGATGATGACATTTGTGCAGTCACAGAAATGTGGTTCAAAGCTGTGGAGAGCACTCCAGCCATACCAGGCTATTCATCCTGTCATTATTTCAGAGTCCAAACTGTGGGCAGCAAAGCAAAAGGTGGTGGAGTTGCAATATATACATATATATAAAAGACATACACACCTCCAGGGTGGTCAAACAGTATGATGCACAGGAGACACTCCAGGTGCAGGACAAGACCCCTGTTCAAATTAAAGCTAGATACAGACCCCCAACTTTGACTCAGGATGCTCACTCCACCTATCTGGACCTCTTTGAATCTATCAAGATTCAACACTTTACCCTGATCCTGGGGGACTTTAACAATCCAACCCTAGACTGGACTCATGCCAAAACAGAAATGCAAAGATGTTCCTTGATTCCATCAATGTAAATGCCTTGTACAGCCGGTCGACAGCCCCACAAGAGGTGAGAATATCTTGGACTTTGTATTAACCAACATGAGTAACCACTGCAGCATCCTTACAGTGTTATTCTCCCTGGTAAGATCCAACCACAAAGCGATCACTTTCAAAGTCACCATCCCCCCACTCTCACAGCTAGGGTCAAACAGAAAAACTTCTCCAAAGCCGATTACAACCTCCTGAGGGAAGGAATAAACAGCTTCACACCACTCTCCTCCTCTATAGGAACTGCCACATATGTTTAAACCTACACCAAAGTACTATACAAGCATTTATATAGCTGCATGGAATTAGGAATACCCGACAGGACAAAATCCTCCTCCTCAAGGAAGAGTAAACCTGTCTGGTGGACATCTTCAATAAATAAATTCTATGATAAAAGGAAAAAATTGTTGTCCAGGACTAAGAAGGAGCAGGTGCCTAACTGGAATCAATCTCTCCTAACCTGAACAAGCAAATAAGAGCACTAGTGAAATCATGCACAGTAAACTTCGAGTCCAAACTGGACACATCTGGTAAAGACAAATCCTTCTTCACATATGTGTCTAATCTCAAAGGAAGCACTCAGATCTGCTCAGAAGTGACACCTCATACACAAATGCCATAATATAGCCAACCTACTGGCAGACATGTTCAGTGAAAACTTCACCCCTCTGTCGCCCCATCAGTAAATCAGGACATCCCCAGCACCTGCCCCCCTCCCCTTATTTCTAGGGGGCAAGTCATCACTGCCTTCTCAAAGCAAAACATACAGCCTCCATGGGACCTGATAACATCCCAGACTGCATCTTACATGAACTCAGGCAGGAACCAGCAGCACCATTAGGCATCTCATTCAACCAAAGCCTGAGTACCAGCTTTATCCCAGCTGAATGGAGAACAGCCACTGTCATCCCTTTGCACAAAGGTGTAGTGTCCACCAATCCAGGAAATTAAAGACCCATCAGTCTAAGTAGCCTGATCTGCAAGGCCATGGAGCGGATTATCATGGACTTCATTAACAAGGACATTGACAACCTCCAAACATTTGATCCCACACAGTATGGTTTCATCAAGGGGAGATCATGCCTGTTAAATTTAGTTGACTTTTTTGATCACCAAAGCCATGGATGAAGAGAAGACGATACAGACCGCCTACCTTGTCCTAGCCAAAATCTTTGATACTATTTCCCTCTCGGGTATAATTGATAAACTCTCTCAACTAGGCATCAATCCGTATGTTACCAGATGGGTAGCAAACTGGCTCACTGATAGAAGTCACCTAGTCAAAATAGGGGAAGCAGTAAACCCGTAACTAACAGTGTACCCCCCAGGGATCGTTCATGGGGCCTCTGTTGTTTGTGATATACTTTTATGAGGTGTAGGCAAAACCAGTGGGCCATGGCTGACCAGATTTGCAGATGACTACAACCTGGGCACTGTCATCAATTTCCCTAGTGGTGTGGACATCTTCCAAGAGGGCCTCACCCAAACAAATGAATGGTGCCAGAAACATGGCCTCAAACTGAATGCCAAAAAATGCACCATCATCCTCTTTGGGGAAAGTGACATCCCCACAAATTATCACATTAATAACAAGGTGCTAAGTACACAATCAGTCATAAGGGACTTGGGCACCCAGGTTGATAGCAAACTGACTTTTGACCACCATATTGCCTCTACTGTACGGATAGCTTTCTACATGGCCCATCTTATTAGTAAGGGTATCTCATCCAGGGACAAGGAGGTCATAACATCCTGGCATTCTTCCCTTATAAGACCCATTATTGAGTACAATGCCCTTTTTGGCATGTACCTCGCAAAGCACATGCAGAAGTTGGGGAGACCACAGAGGTTCCTCACCAGGAGAGTCAAGGGCCTCAAACATCTACCCTACACAGATAGGCTAAATATCCTGTCCCTCTACTAAGTCTCATACAGACTCCTCAGAGGTGACCTCTTGTCTGGCATACAAAGCAATCTCAGACTCCACCATGATGGGACTGCTGCATATCCACAAGTCAAGCTCCACTCGAGTAACCCACATGCATGACCTCAACCTGGTCTGTGACATCAATAGTACTTCTTAGTGGGACAGATTTGTGTCCCAGAGAGTCCGCCTTCTGTGGAATAGACTCCCTCCCCACGTCAAGCAGAGTACCTCCTTAACCCTTTTTAATCGCAATCTAGATAACTGGATGGAAAACAGAAAATACACCCCTGGGATTTCACCTGTGTCCCTGCTGGACAGGGTCATTGGGTGCTGACTTGTCGGAACATGGGCTAAATTCTTATCTAGGCTTGTAAGGACCTCAGGGCCAATAGCCTAGTAGCTTCCTGTGATACTATGATCCTAAATTGTCTTGACTCTGTGACTCCCTGGAATTTCTGTGCTAATTAACTGAACCCCTTCCTATAGCTTTGGTTCTCCAAAGTGCCAGAATGTCATGTTATTACACAATATTATGCATATTTTATCAACTTACATTCTCTTTACAAATATATGACATGACTAAGGAAAACTATATGTATGAGGAAGTATAATTTTTCTCAAGAGGAAATCTAACCAATTATGGGGTGCTGATATGGTATACTTATCATATACTAGGGGAGTAATCAGACAACAAATAAAAAGAGGGAAGCTGGTACAAAGTCATGGCAAACATAAGTGATATACTGGATAATGTCAAAACACAGCTGAGAGAAAACATTACTTAAAACATAATACAGACCTGTATCGTGCAGAAGGCCTACAGCATCCCTACAGTTTCTTACCATTAGTGGTTCTCCTCCAGCTGTAGTGCTTTAGTAACCTGAATACTAGATGTTAATACACACTGTGCATAACACTTCACTGTCACCACAGACAAAAAAGAGATGTATGATGATGTTAAACCTTGTAAGTCTCTTATATAAATTCAGCTCATGTATGTGCCTGACACAACACTGCATATCACATGGCATTCACAGACTGTGTGGACCTATGGCGAAGGCATGCGTCTCACAGTTTTGCTTGTCTGTGTGTGCATGATGCATTGTTGTAAGCCACAGCTACCACACCTTACTGGACACAGTTTACACAATCTGACACTCTGTGCAGTTAACATGTGGTGCATATCTGCTTGGCAAACTTCAAGATTGTGTGCTACACATCTACTGCTACTGTTCATCCATTTTACTCTAAATATCCCTTAAACATGTGTGTAATGATGGGCATAGTCTTTCTGTACATATATATATATATATATATATATATATATATATCTATATATATATATATATATATATATATATATACAAATGTGTGTGTGTCTGTGTGTGTGTGTGTGTGTCTGTGTGTGCGTGTGTGTGTCTGTGTGTGTCTACTTTACTTACCCAAACAGCCACATCACTGATTTTCCCTTTGCCGAGACAACAGGAACAAAAACAATAGAAGACCGACATCTGGAACACTGACTTTCCACTCGAGGTAAGTAACGGCTTGGCCATCCCAAAAAAAAAAAATTAAACCCACACATGTCAGGGGCTTTGCCTCCCAAACACCCCTAACTAAATATAACAACTCTGAGATTGCATTACCAAGAAGGTAAGGGGTGTGTGTGTGGGGGGGGGGGGGTTTAATTTTTTTTTTTTTTTTTTTTTGGGACGGCCAAGCGGTTACTTACCTTGAGTGATAAGTCAGTGTTCCAGATGTTGGTCTTCTGTTTTTTTGTTCCTGTCATCTCAGCAAAGTGAAAGTCAGTGATGTGGCTGTACAGGTAAGTAGCCCTCTAACCCAGCCTAGACAACGAATTTCGCCTGAACAGGCAGGTAATGATATGCAAGAACTTGGTTCCACTGAAGTATTAAGTACATCTGGTATGGAATCATCTGTTGGTAATGGTGAAACAGCCAAGTGGAAGAATAACCCATTTGATTTTGGTCTTGAAAGGAAATCTGATATTTCAGGACAGCAGGGGTCCACAATGAGTGAGAAAATAAAACTTTTTGAAAAGAACTTGTTGGTAATCAAAACATTGCAGATGGAAATCTTTTACTTGCAAAAAAATGGGGAAATGGAACAAGTGCCCAGGGGATTAATGGATCAGAAGGAAATTTGGAGCTGTTAAACAAACTGCACCTTTTATATGACCAGACTGGTCTACAAATGAAGAGGTTAATGATAAAGTATAACATATTAGCCTCAGAAAAAATGTCAAAAGACTTAGAAGGTCTAAATCAAAATATTTTGAATGATCCCCTATTTGCGCAGCATCAGCCAGTTTATCAGGGCATGTTTAACAATATAGACAATATCTGCAATATCATTTATGTGCGTAAGTTAAATAAACTAAAAAGGGATCTTAATGAATATACTAAGAAGAAGGTGTATCCCCTTTCCGCTGGTTGCCGTGACAACATGAACATCAGAGCCAATGGAGAGCCGAGCCAGAGGGAAGAAGTAATGACACAAGTGAGGCTATACAATATGCAGAGCACGCACCCCCTGCAAGTTTTTTTAATGAAGAAAATGTGTGACGGTTGGAGAGGTTACGTGAGAAGGACCAACAGAGTCATTTTTTGGTAAATGCTTACCAGGATTACCAAATACAAGGTGCGAGGCCCAAGAATGTAAAAAAAACAGAGTCTGCAATGGAAGAACTAATTGACTTAGCATTGGCATTGATGGGGGAAGTAAGTACTGACGTAAACCTTTCTGTACAGGATAGTGAAATGGATTTTGGGGTTAATTACTGTGAAAATAAGAGTTGCAGATTATAACACAGAGAATGCAAATAATTGTGAACAGCATTCACAAATGCATATCGACTCTGGTTGCTCTATAGACAATTCATCACCATTTGAAATTGTTAACAACTACGAACAGTATTTAGCATCTTGTATTGATAGCAGTTGTCTAGCAGATAAATTGACTCCTGAAAATGATGTTTCATTTCCTAGTAACGCCAGTCTAGAATTGCAATGTGAAGATGCTATTTGTGAGTATTTAACTAGGCTTGACAGTTCTGTTGCACCTGAGTTAGATTCATGTGAAGTAGATGAAATTGCCTTTGACCCGGTTGTAATTTTGAATGAAGCAAATGATTTTAAAGTTTATAATTACTCTACTAAAAATATAAACATTGAACATGTTAACCTACTAGTGAAAGGTTTCACATATGTACCTTGGAGAAAAGGAAAAATAGATAATGTATTAATGTATTATTCTTTACAGGATAGTGAATTGGATTTTTGGGTTAATTACTGTGTAAATAACAAGAGTTGCAGATTATAACACAGAGAATGCAAATAATTGTGAACAGCATTCACAAATGCATATTGACTCTGATTGCTCTATAGACAATTCGTCACCATTTGAAATTGTTAACAACTACGAACAGTATTTAGCATCTTGTATTGATGGCAGTTGTCTAGCAGATAAATTGACTCCTGAAAATAATGTTTAATTTCCTGGTAATGCCAGTCTAGAATTGCAATGTGAAGATGCTATTTGTGAGTATTTAACTAGTCTTGACAGTTCTGTTGTACCTGAGTTAGATTCATGTCAAATAGATGAAACTGCCTTTGACCCGGTTGTAATTTTGAATGAAGCAAATTTTTTTAAAGTTTATAATTACTCTATTAAAATATAAACATTTGACATGTTAACCTACTAGTGAAAGGTTTCACATATGTACCTTGGAGAAAAGGAAAAATAGATAATGTGTTAATTGATTTAAAATGTTTTACCAGAAAATCAAACTTAAAGGTCTGGTTCAATGAACAGGTTAAGGAGCAAACTAGGTGTGAAAGGAGTTTAAAAAGAACGAATACCTTTAATCCGCCTTCGGTTAACATAATTATATTATATGAACAAAAATGTGAAAAAGAGGTTAGAAAGGCCCTTAGACCAAAAACTGGGAAAATGGTCAGTAATTTGTCTGAGAAAGAGGAGTGTTTACTGAAAGACCTTGCTGATGATTATAGTATACGTATTATGAAGCCAGACAAGGGTAATGGTGTCATAGTTATGAATAAAGCTGATTATTTGAATGGCATGAACACACTTCTAATAGATGGGACATATATAGAGAGTTCACATAATGAAATACAAATAATAAATAAGAAAATATACCTACTGTTAGATGACATGTTATACCAAGGTCAAATTACTGAACATGAATACAAGTATATTAATAATAAACAGCCTATGGTACAAATCATATTTGGAATACTCAAGGTCCGTAAAGGACTAAGGGACACTACATTTCGACCAATAGCAGATGACAAATGCTCTAAAACTTGTTTCATCTGTAAATATCTTGACACCAAATTGCAAGTTGGTCTGGTAGCTTTTCCATACATCAGCAAGGACTCATGGCAATTTTTAGACAAAGTTGCAAAAGTTAAACTTGAAAAAGATATGATATTAGTTACCATTGATGTTTGCAGCCTCTTTACAGTAATTCCACACAAAGAAGGTGTAGCTTGGCTGAAAGTACAGTTACAAAAAACTGGTATATATGATCAAGACCAGATAAACTTATATATAACATTAATGGAAATAGTTTTGCAAAATAACTACATTAACTTTTAGGGGCAGTATTACAAACAAAATACAGGGGTAGCTATGGGGGTGGCTTGTGCCCCTGTATTCGCTAACTATGTCATGTCCTTTTCGGAACAACAGTATGTCATTCAAAGAAGATTTCAGTCTAATTTAATACATTATACCAGGTTTTTGGACAACCTATTTATAACTTGGAAGGGTACTGAAAATGAGTTGAATGAATTTTACTTGTATATTAATAACACAGTAGAATTTTTAAAGTTTACCCATACACATAGTACAACAGAAATGTCATACTTGGATGAAGAATGGACAATAAACTTTGAAGACAATAAATTAGAATCTGCGATTTATAGAAAACCTACATTTTCTAACTCATATTTGGAATTCTCAAGTGGGCACCCTTACTTCCAAAAAAGGTCAGTTGTAAAGGGCCAAATGTTAAGGGCTGCCAGAATGATAAGCCCCAAGAAAAAATTCTTGGAAGAAATTCAATTTATTTTGAATATGTTTAGAACTAGAGGCTACCCACAGGAATTATTGGATGGAATAAAAGAAGAAGTTATCTTAAAGCGTAGTAAGGGTATATACAAATCCATTATAGTGAATACCATGAATGACTTGATACCATATCTAGGCCAACATAAAAGGGGAGCTAGTGTAGGTTTTATAACCACCATCAACCAGGATGCACAAGAAGATGTAAATATAATGCAAAGTAACTGGGACATATTCAAATTTGACCATAACGTGTGCAAAAGGTAGGTGAATTACCAGCAATTATTTATAGGAAATATATATCTTTCAAAAATATACTTGAGATGAGCAAACATCTGAATGTAAGTTATACCAATAGAATAAAAGGAAATTTTAAGTATAATAGGTGTAGGTTTTGTGCATATATTCTTGAAACAAATGAAAGGTTTCTTTTAAATGGTAGAACCTCAAGATAAATGGATACTACAATTGTAATACTCAAAATGTTGTTTATATGGCAAAGTGTCAAAAATGTCCTATATTTTATATAGGAAAGACCAGCAGACATTTCAAAAATAGGACTGGTGAACATTTACTTGATACAAACACAACGAGGAACCTTGTTTGCAGGAGATACTGCAGCTCTTCTGAAGAAGCTGCAGTGTTCTCTACATTCATGTGTTCAAACTCAAAGTCGGAGAATACTTTGGTTGTCCTTGTCTTTTTTCATTTGAGGTTATCCTTCTGCAACTGTTTTAAAGTAGTCTTTGAACATTTACTTGATATCAAACATGGTAGGTTGACAAATGCATAGGGCTAGGCACCATATAGAACATAATGATCACAATTTTAAATTCCTAGTTATTCAGCAATTGGAAAAGGACACCCAGGGAATATGTCTTGATATTCATTTGGATATTTGTAAGCTGAGATGGCAATTGCGATGTAACACAATAGAATATCCGGGCATTAATGAAGCGATTAGTATTTCAAGTATTTTAAAATTAAAAAATATTTTAGATAGACTTGAAATGAATCTTTTCTGTTAAATGTATGTTTTGATATTCAATAACAATAATAATATAATTTTATAGATGTGTATTTAGTACACATTAATTTTTAAAAATTCTGTGAATGGGATTTTAACTTGGTTTTAAATATGCAGTTTTTCAAAAGTTTTTTCTTTATGCATTTAATATATGTAAGCATTTTAAAGGGATATCAGTAAGCAATATCAATTAGTAGACTAATTATTGTTTAATTGGTACTTATTATTCTATTAGTTTGTATATAAAAGGCAGGGTATTTCTTTGTAAATTTGTTGTGATGAAGTCCCTGTGATCTTTGGGGAAAGAAAGTGCTTAACGTTGTTTCACTGGTCAATAAAATTAACATTGGCTGTTCATCCTGCTGTGGTTGCCTTGGTTATATAGTTCTCGGATATTTGGCTTTGAAAGCCAAAAACACAGCATCCATGGGACCGGACAACATCCCAGGCTGCGTTTTACATGAACTTCAGAACAAACTGGCTCCCCACCTAACATGTTCAGTCATAGTCTCACATCAGGCTTTGTGCCCACTGAATGGCACAGAGCAACAGTTATCCCACTCCACAAAGGGGGAGCCACCACTGATCCTGGGAACTATAGCCCTATTAGCCTGACAAGCCTGGTCTGTAAGGCCATGCAACATATCATAATGGAACTCATAAACAAAGACATTGGTAACCTCCAAACTTTGGACCCCACCCAGTTCATGTTTGTGAAAGGCAGGTCATGCCTGCTGAACCTAACTGACTTCTTTGAGGGAGTCACCAAAGCTGTAGAATAGGATAAGGTGGTTCACACACCTATCTTGACCTCACCAAGGCATTCAACACTATCCCCCATTCTGGAATTATAGCTAATCTCACTAAACTAGGTATAAATCTCTATGTCACAAGAGGGTTGTCAGTTGGCTCACGGAAAGAACCCACACTGTAAAAGTTGCAGATTCCAAATCTGACTTCAAACCAGTGATAAGTGGAGTACAACAGGGTTCAATCCTGGGACCTATCCTGTTTGCTATCTACTTCTCTGAAGTATAGGCTAACACAGAAGGCCTTTGGATAATGAAGTTCGCAAATTACTGCAAACTAGAAGCCATAGCTGAGTCCCCAAATAATGTGGACATCCTACAGAAGGGCCTCACTGAGACAGATGCCTGGTGTCAGAGCTATGGCCTCAAGCTCAATGCCCAAAAGTGCATTGTCATCCCCTTTGGTTAAAAACGCTGTACCCATGAACTAGCACATAGGTGGCAGTCTACTTAACACCAAATGTGTGATAAGAAACCTGGGGACCCAGGTGGACAGTAGTCTCTCCTTTGATAATCACATCACCACAGTAGTCAAGAAATCCTTCTACGTGGCACACCTTATCACAAAAGTGTTCTCAGCTTGGAAAAAAGAGGTCATTGTTCCCCTCTACTCAACACTCATTAAATCCATCATAGAGTGCAATGCCTCCTTTTGGAATGTACCTCACAAGACATCTGCAGCAGCTGGAAAGGCCACAGAAGTACCTCACAAAGAGGATTACTGGTCTCAAATAGATGCCCTACACTGACCATCTCAAAAAACTCCAGCTTTGTTCCATAGCATATTGCCTACTCTGAGGTGATCTCTGCCGAACATATAAAGCTATGTCAAACCCAGAGCTGTTGGACATGCTACACCTAAAGAAATCCCAATCCCTCTGAGTTACATGCTCTAGGGACCTAAACCTTGTCAACACAATAAACAGGACAGGATGGAGGGATATATTCCTTTACCAGAGACATCCCATACTCTGGAACAAGCTACCCATCTATGTCAAGCAAAGTTCCTCATTAGCACTCTTCAAGAAAAATATTGATAAGTGGATGGGAAATAGGAAATACATCCCAGGGATCATTTATGTGGCTCTGCTCATCAGGGGCACAGGAATATAACTTTCTTGGGTGGTGTAAGCCAGGGAACCTTGTTGGCTAGGCTGACTTAGGCCCTTGGGCCGATAGCTTAGTACCTACCTATGAACCTATGAACAGCATGGCCAAGCGGTTACTTACCTCAAGTGGAAAGTCGGTGTTATGTCGGTCTTCTGGTTTTTTGTTCCTGTCATCTCGGCAAAGTAAAAGCCAGTGATGTGGCTGTTCAGGTAAGTAAAGTAGACCTATATATACACACATATATATTTTTATATCTATATCTATATATATATATATATATATATATATATATATATATATATATATATATATATATATATATATATATATATATATATATATATATATATATATATATATATATATATATATATATATATATACACACACACACACACACACACACACACACACACACACACACACACACACATATATATATATATATATATATATATATATATATATATATATATATATATATATATATATATATATATATGGGTCTACTACTAATTACCGACACGACGATTTCCCCTCGGAAAAATCACCCCCAGCCAGATGACCGACACCACAAAAACCCGACACACACACACACACACCATTACACCCACACACGGAACGTAAACAACACGCGACACTACATAGCATACACACTAGCCCTGACCCAAACCCTAACCCTAAGGTCCGACACTATCGCACACTTCACCTACCTGCACCCTAACCCTAACTCACTTACCGCGACACTACCGCACTTCCCTACCTGCACCCTAACCCTAACTCACTTACCCACCTAACCCCAAGCTCCGACACATCGCACACTTCACCTACCTGCACCCCCTAACTCACTTACTCACCCCTAACCCCAAGCTCCGACACTACCACACACTCACCTATCACACACCTAACCCTACATCCTCACTATTGCACACTTCATGCACTTGTCAGTCTTCCGCTGTCGGGATTCCAGCGTGTCGTCAACGCGCGCGGTCGTCGCGCTTGCGTCGTAAACTTTGTCGGTAATCGGCGGGTAATTAGTAGGGGACCCATATATATATATATATATATATATATATATATATATATATAGTGTAGTGGTTAGCATTGTCACCTCACAGCAAGAGGTTCTCTGGTTCGATCCTTGGCTGGGATGCCTTCTGTGCGGAGTCTGCATGTCCTCCCTGTGGTCGTGTGGGTTTCCTCCGGGTGCTCCTGTTTCCTCCCACATCCCATAGACATGCAGTAGGTGGATTGGAACTCAAAATTGGCCCTAGGTGTGAGTGCGTGTGTGTGCACCTTCTGTGGAAGGTTGGGCACCAGGCTGGCAACTCGACACTGTAAAACTCCACTGCCAATCATGAGCGGACAGGTGATCCGCTGTGGCGACCCCTAACCGGGAAAAGCCGAAAGAAGAAGATGTATATATAAAATTATATATACATTCATATATACACACAGACTGTTCTATGTCTGGAAATAAAAAAATTGTTGAAACAAAATATGTCTAAAATATAGAATGGCAAAACATATTTAATGCAGGGGGACAAGGCCCCCCAACACCCTCCTCCACATTCCCCTCTGCAAAGTATATATAACAACTCTGACAAAAATTCCATTTTCAAGATTTTCTATTTCAACATTGTTCTTTTTTTTCTTTTTGAACAAATATACTCAGTTGAAAAAAAAAACTGATAGCACATTTGACAATTTATCCTATAACTGTCATTTGCTATTTCACAAACACATCTATTTTGTATATGCTGAACTCACAGAGATGCATGGATATGACAACCTGCAAAAGATTTGTGTGTGTGTGTGTGTGTGTGTGTGTGTGTGTGTGTGTGTGTGTGTGTGTGTGTGTGTGTGTGTGTGTGTGTGTGTGTGTGTGTGTGAGAAGTCAGGAAAAGAGTTTGATAACCATATGCTAATAAAATTCAAGCTGTTCTCAAAAAGATCACAAGGTGTCTACTAAAGTGAGAAATGTATTATTCATGGAGAAGTGCCTGATTATGAAGTACTTCCTTGATATGCACTGAAGGCTGCCTGTCAGTCTATTCCTCTGTGAAAGACAGTCCTATATGTTTTGAAGACTTTCCTGAGCCTTTACTAGTATGGTTTCAGCAATGTTGAGTCTAATTCCAGACTTTCTTTCTCTTTTGGGTTTGTGGACATGGAGAAGTTGTTCGAAGAGCTTGAATGAAATTTCACAATTTTAAAATGTTTACAGTTGTATGTCATTTTCTTTCTAAGAAAGTCCAAATGCAGAACAGTTCCCCAGGGCCTAAAAGGTAACAACTTTTCCACTGAGGTATAACAGCCTCAATAACTTTCTTGACTAATAATATAAATAAATTAATGGGAACGTAGGAATGGTGTGTTTGGAGTAATTAATTAATACAACAGTATGTTGTTGTTGTTGTTGTGGCTTCGGGTTTTCCCGGTTAGGGGTCGCCACAGCAGAACTCCGGTCCGCTAATGATTGGCAGTAGATTTTTCCTTCAATGAAGGTATGCCCATTCACGCATGTCTCCACACAGAAGACGCGTTGGCTGAGAATCGAACAGGACAACGTCTTACTGGGAGGCGACAATGCTACCGCAGCACCAACACTGCGGTATACAACAGTATACAAATTAAAAAAAAACTCAGTAAAGCTAGGAAGGCTCTGTTTTAGCAATGTAAAGTGGAGGCTTTAGCTTCAACAGTTTTCTCAAATGTAAGATCACAGCTGCTATAGTTCTCAAAAATGGTAGAACTTTATAGAAAGACAGAATAGTATTTCAAGAAACCAAAATGATTAAATATCCAATGTCACCTACAGTAATGATGAACAAAGTGGAATAAAACCTGAAGAAGTTTCAAATAATCATGAAACTCTGCAACCATGTTGCACCAATCTGCAATCAATTATCTGTCTGTTTTTTTAGTCTATCAAGTAAAAATTAATCTACTCCACAGACAGTTATCATATTTAGTATGGCAAAAGCCATTAAACAGGTCTGTCAGTATTGTCAACCTCCTTTGGAAAACAGCTGAGTAGAGAATTATCATCATCAAATCACATATATCAGACACAATGAGCTGCAAGTCAGCTGGAGAAAAAATTAGCTTCATGGCAATTACTGCTACCATCCAGACCAGTCTGGCACAAAAGTTAGCATTTACAGAAATATCCTTAAATTAGCCCAGCAGTAATATAAAATATTACAGTAGTATTAGCTGAGGTGTCTGTCTTTTTCAGAGGAGGATGCCAACAGTCAAGACACACTTACACAGTGCAGTTTTTATCAAATAGTAAATAATCAGCTACATAATTTTGACACTAAATAAATAACACTTTCATATCAGAAGAAATTAAAGTATACGGCTTGATACATAAAAAACAGATGAGTTTTGTGCTGCACAAGAAATCACAAAATAAAAGTTTTTAAATAGACAGATGACATTTGGAAAAATACTTACTATCTAGCTAGCTATGCCAATTCCTAGTCTCTAGCTACAATATTAGTGAAATCTCTCTTCAATATATAGAATTTGTAGGTGGCAATAGACAAATTTAAAATTAAATGAGATCACTATTTAAGTAGTCTTGATGTAGTCTTATCCAAATACAGCTGAGCAAGCACAGACTGCAAATGGCTGTCAGTTCTAGAATACCTACACAGTATGTGGATAGACCCAGGTGTTTAAGCTCTAAAATAACATAACTTAACTCCTGGACATTCCCTGATATAGCTATGAAACCTAGCATTAACCACTGGGTGTGCAAAACAGTGATCCAGGCACAAACGACTGTTATTCTGAACATTGTGAAGATAGTCAGCTTGCGGGACAATGTGACATGGATTTTTAAGACACAGAGCACATAGCAATGTTAATGTCACCGATGGCAGATGTTGCCTCCACTGGTACATACATGAGACAGATTGCAACCAAAATCTCATCTGCCTCCACAGGCATGTCTTCCATATTAGTGGGAAGAGTCTGGATATGAGGAGGTATGTCAGATACCATACCAAGTTAGATTGGACATATTATTGGTAAGTCTGGATTAGTATCTTCAGAAATGCCTTTCTGTGCACCGAACCTGTCACCCCAGTTGTGGGTATTATCATGGTTGTGGGCAAAAGAATTTCTCCAATTTAACAGCTAGAATGCCTCATCTGGTTGAATGCACATGTGCCATAGCTCTACCCCTTCTGTGGCACCAGAGGGCACACGTCTTACCAGTAAAGGGCATCAAGTAGTTTCTTGGTAGTAACACTGATCAGAATTAATACAGTGTACACTCCCATTGTAGGGAATTTTCATGGTCCTGTATTTCTGCAATTTCTGTACCAGGAACCTTATCAAGTCCTGAATCTGCAAGTCAACATAGTGGGCACTGACAACAGTCACATCATAGTAGCTTCAGCCCACTACTGGAAGATGCAATGTCTGACACCCCTCAATCTCCTAGAATATGTGGCTACAGTATTCACCTGCCATTTCCCTAACCTGCTTCATAGTGTTGCACTTACTTAACATTCTGTCCCTAACTGAGAAAATGATGATCACTGTGTCCTACTCACTTCCCATCTTCAATGGGCATGGTGATATCTAATGCACAGCAAAGTCAGTCCATGCATTACTCTACATGGTCTTGATTTGACAGTGCATGCATGCACCTCACTCTATGTTGTCTGTGCCATGTTCTATAGTTGTGGACCAGGTGCCACGTCTTTGACAGTTCTGTGATGTATTGCATCCATCTCTGCCACTGCTGTGTTACTGCTGCTCTATGTTCCTCTGCTGCTTCTCCACTGTTTTGGAAGGCCATGCTTAGATGTTGTGATGTTATTCCATTCATACAATAAAAATCTTGCTGCATATGTCTAGACTATATTGTTGTGCTCCTCTGATGTAGCTAGCCAAGAGAAGCATCCTTTCAGCAGGCTAAAAGCATGCTCAGCTACATTTCACATTTTCTCACAGGCTACATAATAGATCATTTACTGCATTGTCTGGGATTGTGGAAGGTGGTCATCAACCAGGTAACTAGGCACATCTGGCATCATCTGGAGTGCAAGACAAACAACAAATTACATGTGGACTGCACCATGCTTGCATGGTACTTACATGTATAGAATAATATAACATGCATATAGTCTTACAACCAGATGACCTTTTGGGAATTCCCCTCAGAAGAAACTTTGGTAAAGGTAAGATGCTTGCCTAATGTGTGAATAATGCAAACTACCCTAATAATGTATAGAAACATTACAAATAATTTGATTTGCTTTAAAGTTCACTTGATAGTTCAAGAAGTAGAACCCCATCCAGTTAATGTACAGTGGGGTTTTTTGCACCACTTGAGCCTGTGGTAGCAATGTGTGTTCTACCTACAGTTCCAGGACCTCATAGAAATGGACAAAGGCATAAAATGTCTGTCCAGTTTTGGTTCTCTCCTCTGTAGTGATGTAAAGCCATACATTTTCCTCCGCATGCTGTTGTATAATGCTGAGATAGTAATTTAAGATTCATGAGACTGCAACCAGCAATTAAACAAATATGCTCCCATTGAGTAAATGAACAGTCCCTATAGTTAACATAGTTAAGGTTATATGCATCTTAGTATCTGCAGGTATAGGCATATCATGCATACCCATTAAATACCATTGTGAGTGACTCAGTTCAACTAGATGCCTTATGGTCTTCCAGTCTCAAAATCAATATGGAAACAATTGACAACTGACTCAACTGTAGGCTAGTAGTATGTCAGGCACTCTCTGTACCTCCTCCACTGGTGGCTGACCATGACGTTCAGCACTGCAGTCACCACAAACAGTAGTGCTGATGGTGGCTACTATGGCACGGTGCTGAATCACTGCTGCTTCTGCTACTCCTAGGATCACTCGCAGCCTGTATACTATGAAACTCGGTCTTCAAAATGGCTACGCAGTAATGCACACACAGTTTTTACATTTCTGAACTGGTTTATTATTTTGGGAGTCATAATTTCCATAGGCCAAGTGCTTCATTTTCACAGTGTTCCTTATTTCCATGTCATTATGCATATTCTACATGTCCTACTGTTTTACCCCTGTCACACCTATGCTAGTCTTGCCTTAGAAGAGCCCACCCCCTCTGATTTGTATTTATTCATGAAAATCTCTGCTATGCAGTGTGCTACCTGTCTATGAATCCTGGCCATTAAATTTTGATTTTAAGAAGACATCATTGTTCATTCAGCACTCCCTCCCATTTTCTTTTTTAATCAAACAATATAATAATTTTACTGACAACATTTTATAGACTAGATAACAGTTTAGCTTTTGGAGGATTTTATTACTTTTCTTTATTACCTTACAGATTTTTTTCAGTTCACTTACAGATGTAAAGCAAATGTATATGTCCTTACAGGTTGAAAATGAGGGTCAGCCAGAACAACACGAGGAGTTCACTTTTTCATTATGAAAGCATGCAAATCCTTTTTTACAGTTGAAGGACAGTGCTTTCATGCAATTTAAGTACTGAATATCTATACTTTTAGAATGGAGTTGTGATTTTAGAAAAGAGATTCAGTTCAAGATGATACCCAACTAAGCAAGCAGACGATGCTGTCAGTAATACTAAAGAAACACATGGTTTGGCTGTACATTTCTATGATTTGGTGGGAACATGGGCACAATTCTTAGCTAGGCTTATAAGGGCCAATAGCCTAGTATCATCCTATGACCCTATAAATAAATGTATATACGCACACACACACACACACACACACACACACACACACACACACACACACAGATGTATGTATATATATATATATATATATATATATATATATATATATATATATATATATATATATCAGCAACTATATCTCTCCTTATTATTCAGTCTATACTATAATATGTGTGTGTGTGTGTGTGTGTGTGTGTGTGTGTGTGTGTGTGTGTGTGTGTGTGTGTGTGTGTGTGTGTGTATGTTTGTGTCTGCCCAAATTGTTCTGGTGTGTCCATGATCTCATACTCAATATCCATCTTTTTAAGATGCAGTTGGTGGATATTAATTTGACCTCATTACCACCAATGCAACGTTATGTGCTAGACCTTGCAGTTCTCTGTGTTGTGCTTCATTTCTTTACTTTGCAAATCTAGCTAATGAAAGTCTTGCATTAGAAAAAAGATTTTGCTGTGTTTTCATAAATAACATAGGTGTAAAGATTTTCACAACCCACAAGATGGTACCGAAATGAATTACTGCAACTTCATTAACGCTGGTGGTGGTATAATTCTGTACATCTCATTCTCACTTGCAGACCTGCGGTATTTAAAATAACCTAATCACAGAGTGGTAAGCATGGCAAATATAACATGTTCTTAAGCTGCTTTATTTTAAATGGTAGTAACATTGTGCAACTCACACATTCTGCTTAAGTGCTTTCTGAATTAAAAGCACTGAACTGTAAAATTAATGATTAACCACTTATAAACTGAGTCACACACAAGTTTATGGAATACAATTATCTGTCACTGAATAAGAACTGTATAACATCATTGCTTCAATATGGAAGATCATATTCATCATTCTCAACTTAAAATTACTTATTATTTTCTGCTATAAAACATTATCTCAAGGAATGTCTGAATTCAATTGTATGTTCCTGCCGTAGAAATCATTTTATATTGACCTTGTGCATTCTGCTTCGAGCAAAAGCCTTATTCATTGTGGTAAAATAAATAAATAAACACATACATGCATACATACATACATACATACATACATACATAAAAATAAGGCAAAGTTATTCATATAGTACTTAGAATAACACATTTGCTTGTCATTCATGGAAATAAAAGTTTAGCAAGGTCTGACCTCATACAAAATTCATAGTTTGACACAAGCTCTCATTCCTTTTAAATAAAATGCATATATATTGTTATTCTAACTTTCTGTAAACAATCAATAGAAACAGACTATAGCTTATGAATAATCATGAAATGCAGAGCTTTGCTTAAATTTTGTCATCGCTTGACCCAGTCTTTTTAGTTTATTGTTTATGGGCATGCCTTTCCTTCATCTCTTCCTTTTTGTAATTCCACAGCTTTGAAATAAATGTTTAAAGTGTCAAATTAGAGCCACTCCATGCTTCTGAATAGGTCATCAGCCTAAAATCAAGTTTATTTACTTGAATTTATAATATGTTTGGGGAACTATATTCGTTACAAATGCACCCAGTTGATGCCAAGAAGGAAGGTGGATATCTGCTATAAACTGATAATATGGAGGAGAACCACCTAGGATTGAGAACCATCCTGAGGAGGCCAGCTTCATTAAGGTTTGTTAGTATGAATTATGACTGAACTACTTCAGATAAATTCCAGGCAAACTGTATTTGTGGACAATTGTCCTACCAGGGAATGTAAGTTAGAAACATCCTTCACTGAACATTCAGACTCCATATATGCAATACAATGAGAAGTTTATGGAGTCTGGCACCATATGACTAATGCTAAAACAAAGACTGAGATTCTAGATGGGAGACTAATTAATGCAGAAAGGCATGTCTAGCTGAAAGAGAGAAAAAAAGCGACTGGTATGTGTCCTAATGATGGCTTATAATGACAGTTGAACTGCACTCATGAGCACACTGCTATCTGATGGGACTGAGGTATAAGTGGACAAATTTGAGATCCCTGCCAGGATGACTACCTCTAAACTGTGAAGACACTTCCTAGTCTGTTTAAAGTCTATAGCTAAAAGTAGGAGATACTGATGATATGTTGTAAGTCTAGTAAGCTGATAGATGGAATGAGAGTGAAGGCATCTCTGAACAAGACTGCTCTGAAGAAATACAGGAAAAATCATCCATTTCTACCAGTGTTCAAAGATGTTAGATCCGAATGATTGAAAATCATGTTAATCTATTCCTCTTTTGCTTTTGAACTCGGATATCAAGGCATTTGTCTAATGTCAGGAAGTATTTTCCTTTGTTCATTCATATCTGCAACTTGTACTTGGGTTCATCCCAGTATAACTCTGCTGTGTTGAAGGATCTTTTCATTAGTGCAAGTCATCTAGCAGAGTATTTATCTTTGTTCTGGGAGCACATAATTAAGAAAGGAAATCCTAGTCTCCGCTTTGGAGGCTTCCTTTAAGATGGACTTCTATGCTACTGATGGATGGTTGTTCATAGGTAGGTACTAGGCTATCTGCCCGAGGGCATTTAGAAGCCTAGCCAGAGTGTGTCAGCTTTCACCACCCCATTGATTAATGAATTGAGC
Source organism: Protopterus annectens (assembly GCF_019279795.1). NCBI lineage: Eukaryota > Metazoa > Chordata > Ceratodontiformes > Protopteridae > Protopterus > Protopterus annectens. The sequence goes on from NC_056735.1 coordinate 589,437,139, forward strand.
CTCTGTCAAGAAGAGCCAATGAAGTAATCCCAGGGGTGTATTTTCTGTTACCCATCCACTCGTCAAGGTTTCTCTTGAAGAGTGTTAGTGAGGGGCTCTGCCTAATGTAGTTAGGAATTTTGTTCCAAAGCATGGGGAGTCTCTGTGACAGGACTCTATCCCTCCAAAATGTTCTATTTATTTTTGTGGTGAGGTTTAGCTCACTAGAGTGAGTGGCTCTCAGTGACTTGGAGTTCTTTAGGTGGAGCATGTCCATCAATTGTGAGTTGGACATGGCTTTGTAAGTCAGGCAGAGATCACTACTGAGTAAGCGATATGCCACTGAGTACAGCTGGAGTTTTTCCAGTCGGGCTGCATAGGACATATGTTTGAGACCAGTAATCCTCTTATTGAGGTACTTTTGTGGTCTTTTCAGCTGTTGGAAGTGTCTTGTGAGGTACATCCCAAACGGGGCATTGTTCTCTATGATGGGTCTGTTGAGTGATGAGTAGAGGTGCACTATAACTTCTTTATTTCTAGATGCAAACCCTTTAGTAATTAGATGGGCTACATAGAAGGATTTCCTAACTACTTTGGCAATATGATTGTCAAAGGAGAGATTTTTATCTACCTGGGTCTCCAGATCTCTTATTACCTCTTCTGTATTAAGAGGGCTGCCACCTATGTGGTAATTCATGAGTGTTTTGTTTTTCCCAAATGGGATGACTATGCATTTTTTGGCATTTAGCTTGAGACCATGACTTTGACACCAGGTGTCCGTCTCAGTAAGGCCCTTTTGGAGAATGTACTTGTCAGCCAGAGAGTCAATTATAGCTCCCAGTTTGCACTCATTGGCGAAATTGGTTAGCCATAGTCCTCCTGTGTTTGCCTGTACTTCTGAGAAGTATATGCTGAACAGTAGGGATCCCAGGACCGAGCCTTGTGGGACACCACTTGTGATTGGTTTAGAGTCGGACCTGGAGCCTGCTATTTTTACTGTGTGAGTTCTGTCTGTAAGCCAGTTAGCAACCCATCTCATGATGTAGGGGATTATGTTCAGGCTAGTGAGTTTTTCTATAATTCCCGAGTGGGGAATGGTGTCAAAAGCCTTGGCGAGGTCAAGGTAGGCTGTGTGAACTACCTTCCCCTCATCTATAGCCTTGGTGACTGTCTTGAAGAAGTCAATCAGGTTTAGTAGGCATGAACTGCCCTTAACAAAGCCAAACTGGGTTCGGTCAAGTGTTTGGAGGTTCCCAATGTCTTTGTTAATGAGTTCCATGATGATGCGCTCCATAGTCTTGCAGACCAGGCTAGTCAGGCTTATGGGGCAATAGTTACCAGGGTCAGTTGTGGCCCCTCCTTTGTGGAGCAGAATAACCGTTGCTGTGCACCATTCTATGGGCACATAGCCTGTGGAGAGGCTGAGGTTGAACAGCGTGTTTAGATGGGGGGTTAGTTCGTTCTGTAGTTCATGCAAGATGCAGCCTGGGACACCATCTGACCCCACTGACGCTTTTGGCTTTTGAAAGGGCTGTTTTCACCTGTGCGTCTGTGATTTCCGAGGACACTACACTTTTCCAGCATTGTTGTGGGCCCTTTTGGGGTGAGAGGGAGGTGAAGTTTGCACTGTATCTATCTGCCATGATGTTGGCAATATCAGTGGGTTTAGTATATTTTGTGCTATTTTGCACTAGCTCAGAGTATATCTGCGAGTTGCCATTTAGATTCTTGACAGTTGTAACTGGATGACTCAGTGTGGTCATGAAGTCAGATGGTCTTTCTTATAAATTATGTTAACAATATTGCATTTTTTTAAAGTTTATTAAAATGTAAAATTGCTTTTCCCATTAGCGGTGCAACCTGTTATAGGAGGTAAAGACTGTAATGCTTGTTGTTCAGTTTTACCTTCAATAAATGAGTATGCCATCAATAGTTAGAGACTGTTGGATTTGAACCCATGTTTATAGCTTCTTCCCCTAAAACAGTGATCTGGTAGAAGGATGATTATCATGATGTACGCTACTGGGACTTATGGTGGGCTTCAGTCAATCCTCATGATGATTGCCTCTCATTCATAAAAGAATCACTGAGAAGTTAATGGTAATTGATAGTGTCTGGATTGATTCTAATTTGGAAACTGTGCCTATTTTGTTAAAAGAGAACAAATGCAATAAGCCTTTCCACATGTATAAAGAGACTTATTACAAAGGTAGTGGAATGTCATTTCCATGACAGTGTGGCAGTTATGTAAAAAGGATCTGCCTCTCAGCAATCACATGCAGGCAATAGTAATTGTTGTCACACTGAAGCTTTGATTATTTTAATAATGGCATGAGGTGGGACCTGCTGATATCCTCAAAAATAGAAGAAACATCTCTTAATGTATAAGGTATGAAACTGCTTGTGCCTACTGACATTTTCATATAATGCACATTTTTGAGTTCTCAGCTGTCAATCCTCATCTGTCAGAAAGTTAAGCATTGCAGGAATGCAAGTGTGCTGAACATGCTGAGTGTAGCATACATTTTCCTGAGATGGACAGAAGTCCTGCTTAGTCATAAACATGATTATTTTCACAAATTGTGAGCATAACAGCACAATGTTCTAGAAATAATCTACCATCCATTTTGGATGCATGGTGTGACATGCCTGTAAATTGCTCTGTCCATTCCTACATCTACATTATGACATCTTAGTGCTGAAACAAACATAGTCTCAAATGTTTAGGTAATAATCCCTATGTAACAATTTCTAAATGATTAAAGAATTTGCACCTTATATTGCATTCTTGCTAAATGAACCACTGAGGCTACATCAGCATTTTACTACTTCAAATTCAGTGATATTTTGCTGAGTAGCATTGCATTTCATAGACATAAGGATGCATTTATCCTTGTTAAATTGTAGACTGCTACAGTAACAAAAGGCTATTATAACTTTAAAATACTTGGACATTCTGGTTGAATCCAAAAAATGTGACTGAATTACCATCGAGGCAGGAGAAACATATAGAGTGCGATGTTAATTTATTAACACTTCTACAGAACTATATTTGTAGTATTTAATTAGCATAAAAAGAACATTAGTAAAATATTATCCCACATGTTTTTTGCATCTCTGAATAAAGTACACGATTTAGCCTTAAATCCCTTTACATTCTTATCTGTACCATTGCACAATAAAGGGTAAGGTTTTTTTGCATTAGCTACTAAGAACAACAGCTAGGTGATCATTTGAAACATCAGGATTTGCTTTATCGAGTGTCGTAATGCTGAGACTGAATGGCTGAAAAAAATGGACTTATATGTATATTAAGTCTGAAATGGCTCTTTGGCAGAATAGTCACTTCACACACCAAGGATTGCAAAGTTTAAAGAAGAAGAGAGATGATTGATATTCACTCTTCACCTGAATTTCCAGTGTTTGTTTTCAGCATGTCAGCATTCATCATTATGGGTGACAACATTTTACTAGGGATCCCAATGGCTGTATGCAGCTGGGAGATGTTTGCAGTAATCACAAAAATGTTGCAGGGTATTTAGATTGATTAACATATTTTATATTAGAGATCAATGAAAAGATTTTATATTAGTGAGCTTGATTAAAATATTTTATATTAGTGAGATTGATTAAAAGATTTTATATTAGAGATCAAGTAAAAGATTTTATATTAGTGAGATCGATTAAAAGATTTTATATTAGAGATCAAGTAAAAGATTTTATATTAGTGCGATTGATTAAATGATTTTATATTAGAGATCAAGTAAACGATTTTATATTAGTGAGATTGATTAAAAGATTTTATATTAGAGATCAAGTAAAAGATTTTATATTAGTGAGATCGATTAAAAGATTTTATATTAGAGATCAAGTAAAAGATTTTATATTAGTGAGATCGATTAAAAGATTTTATATTAGAGATCAAGTAAAAGATTTTATATTAGTGAGACCGATTAAAAGATTTTATATTAGTGGACCTGGTTCTGGTTCCTTTGTGTATTTTTACATTCAGGTTCTTACTGTGAATGCTTTTATTGGCTGCCTTTTACTATCTTACAGCAATCTTGGTTCACTGGAGGAGTTTGGTGGTGGTTGTGTTGCTGTTCTGAGATCTTTGTAGTACATTTATTACTGTCTGGTCCTTCCTAAATAACAAATGTTTTCTAACTCATTTTTCACTCGTAGTGTGCGTGGTTTGACGTTTGTTGTACTTGACTACACTAGCAGCCAGAAAAATAAATCAAAAAGGTATGAATTTTTTAACTGAGTTGCAAGTTCTGTCCTATGTGTCATTATTCTACCTTTTTTTCTGCTATTATAGGACCTGCTTATGCATTCTTCACGTAACTTGGAAGTCTTACTTGCTCAGTATCATACTGTATAATGCCCTCATATTGTCCATTTATTAAAATTACAGTAACATAACTCCAGATATAAAATGTGGGGTTCTAGTTAACAGTTTAAGATCATGGCTTAGATATGTACTTGATCACTAATGATCAAGGAGCATTCCCAGTGTAGCGGGGCTATCTGGAATGGGATAAGAATGGAGGGGCAAAGTGCACTCAATCCCCTAAGAATGGAAAGGGATGACCATATATCTAGGAATGTGTGTTCTGTTTGTCATCTTTAGGTAGAGTCAAGAGGAGGGTGGTGGTTCATAGAAATATTGTCCTGCTCAATGCCCATTGCAACCACCACAATCCCAGACACATCACTGTGTGTACATGTACAGGGAAAGCTTGAGCCACTGAACAGTTGATGGCAGTGTTTTTATCTTATTTAGCTCTGACTTTTAGTGAAAGGATGGGCCAATGATGTCACCACTGTGAAGCAAATAGGACAGTGTCAACAGAGTGCCGGGGGGGGGGGGGCAGGAGCAATAAATAAATAAATAATCAGAAGATTTATGCTGAAACTTATAGAGTATCTAATCTGCATTGTATTATGTGCACTACAGGCTTAGCCTGTTCACCACAGAGCTCAACATTACTACTTCAGAAAAGAAAAAAAAGAAACACACTTACATACAAATTCAGGGTACATATGCATTAACAGATATACCACAGTAGCAGAAATATGTCTGTTTGCTACTAAGAGTAGAACTGCGTGTTATGCACTTTAGACATTAAGTGCCAAAAATGTGATCCATAAAGTTATGCTCATTTACATATGGTATCACAAGAGTAAACAAGGAAAACAACATTTTCTACTCAGCATGATACATTATTCCTGACTTTCTGCATGGAATGCCTACAGGAAAGACACATATACATTCAATTTCATTTATAAAATACCGTGTGAGGAAAGATGACCAAACAGTCCTGCCAGATGGCCAATGCTACACTTGGGAGTGTAGCATTCTTGAATGCCAAGCATATAACAATAGTACAGAATATATATAGGTCAGCTTGTACAGTGCTCATTTCCTACCATTAATGTATTTCTAATATGGTGGTGCTGCGGTAGGATTGTCGCCTCACAGTACAACGTTGTCCTGTTCGATTCTCAGCTAGAGCGTCTTCTGTGTGGAGACATGCGTGAATGGGCGTACCTTCATTGAAGGTTGTGCGTCAGAACTGGCAACTCAGCACGTAAAAAACTACTGCCAATCATTAGCGGACTGGAGTTCCGCTGTGGTGACCCCTAACCGGGAAAAGCCGAAAGACGCAACAACAAATGTATTTCTAATATCAGTAATTTGCTGTTCTGGGATAAAACAAAGTCAAAACCCACTCATGCTGCAACGGTGCTGGCTTCTCTATTATAGCAAACTGAAGTTTTAAATGTGATGTATAAAAATGATTATATGATACCCTTGAGTCATTATTTAATGATCTCAGGCAACATCTGATATGTTGCTTTATTAGTACACTTGAAACAACTCTTAAGACTAAATGTTTTTTTTTGTTTTTTTGCTCTACAAATGGAATCATTGCTCACAACAAAATCAGAATAAAATGTCTCATATTATATTTGGATCTACTCACAAAGAGTTGGAGTGCCTGGGTGAGTCAGTCATAAGCATCAGACTTCACCAATTATATTTCCATTTCCTATTGCTTTGAAAAGATATTCAGAATTCCTGACACATGCCACAATACCTCTTATCAGGTTTAACTCTTATAAATTATAGAATGCATATTATGTGGCATATTAAACACTATTTATTAGAGTTTGAGATAACATCTGTAGCAGAAGTGTGTGTGTGTGTGTGTGTGTGTGTGTGTGTGTGTGTGTGTGTGTGTGTGTGTGTGTGTGTGTGTGTGTGTTTGAGATGCGATGGTCCTGTGTTTGATTATTAAAATTTGCAGAGATATACCCGATATGATTGTGCTGGAACCCTTATCATATAAGAGATTGTCATATCTGCTTGTCTGTCATTGAGCACCAAGATTTTTAATCAGTTTTATTCATCTGATTGTCACTTGATGCATAATAGTGATGCATCAAACCATTTCGTTTCTTTGTTTTATTACTGACGTGTTGTTTTGCAGTGAAGGGACTTGTCAGAATATCAGGTTTATTTGTAACATTACAGATATCTGAGATGAGAACATTAAATAATCATTTCCCAGTGTTGGACATTGGTTTGCATGTGGTGGCATTTCCAAAGGGACAATGCAGCTAATGGATGCTAATGTAGAAGCAGTAGATTCTGACACAAAATATCACGCACAATGAATTACATCATTCAGTAATTTGTTCTGATGCCCATTTCTGAAAATAATAGGTATTTCAACATTGATTTTAAAAATTAACCACCATAATTATATTCATTTGCAAGAAGAAAAAAATGCATTACATCATTCATTCATTCTCTGCAATCCAGTACTAAAATGTAGTATACAGTGCTGATAAGAGAAAAACATCAACTGCAGGCATTTCACTTGCCTTCTAAGATGCACAAGCAAACAGTTTCAGCACTGACATTATTAGGTGCACAGCAATGGAACTATTTAGCATTGCTTTTCAGCATAAGCAGTAGGGATTGGATTATATTAACTCAATACTGCATCTGATAATGCATTTAAATTGGTGCAAGTTTTTCTATTTTTAAAATTGTAATCAATAATTTCTTAAGTCATGGCATTAGTTTTACCTGGATTTTTCTTGACTGATTTCTTGCCAGTTAGTAAGAGGCAACATATGAAACCACAGATTGTGTAAAACAGATATATCATTGTCTGCCTTGGATGTGCTACAGTAAAAATGCTAAACATTGTTTGTTATTATTTATGTAAAGTTGGAGAGGGCACTGCTTGTGGCTGACACTGTTTGCATCATGAGCATATAAAAAAGACAAATATCGCACCAAATAATATTTGCAATCATGCACAATAAAGTAAAAATTTCATGTTGTATATATTTCGGTATTACTTCTCACTATCAAGTATTACAGAACAGTGCCTGTCAAAATAAGAGGGCCATAATGCTTTATATGGTTTCCATATTTTTGTAACAAATGTGTGTTTGTGTGATAGAATTAAAACCTTCACACTCTGTGTTTTATATATTTTTTTCTGGACATTATGCATCATGTTACAGTCAAGGTATCCCAATGCACCTTAACATCCACATGCAGACACTGTACCAAATGAAAATCATCATATTGTAATTATGTTCATGCTGCCCATATTTGCCTAGTACAGTTTCTTATTTGGTATTATACAATAATACCTATCAAACTGAAAAAAGTGCATGATGCACTATCTTGCTAATCCACGATCACATGATCACCTTTCTTTTGCAATAAAACATTCTAATGCATAAAAAATTGACTGAAAAGCAAGAATATGTGAGATCTTACATTAACATATCAACATGTAATCGATGCATCAGATGACATCTACAGTCGTATAAGAAAACATGACTTTTTGCACTTGTCTGTGTTTATTGCATTCCACTTTTGGGTATTAAACAACATACTTTGTCAAACTACAAAACTCTAATTCTAATTCTATATAGTTCTTCCCCGTGAATATCTATTTTGCAAGTAGGATTTCTTACTAGAAGTAATACAGCCACCAGATGAAGAACTTTGCTGGATCTTGATGATACCCATTGTACTGTTCAAAGGATACAGCATTCAGTCATGCCAAGCCCAGTCTCATACGACAGTACAGGTGTTTCACAGTACAGCAGTACAGTAGCATCTACATGCAGTCACTTTAACAAATGTTATTTGTAGTTATGTGAAATAAAGTGAGAAATTCCTCCTGGATTTTTCTTATTTCTATTAGCTATCACAGAAAAGTACTAATGGAACTACCAAGACCATACTGCTCTATATTGCTTTCCCTCAATCATATTTGTTATAAAAAAGAACTGAAGTGAAATTAATTATGTCCTTGTATATCTACATTCAAACATAACATTAATCAGCATGGTAGTCATATAAAATAAAGCCAACTGCTCCTCTTGTTTATATTTGGCTTTTAGTTCTTACTACGAGGTACTGGGAGAAAAGTGGTTTGCACACTATCATGAGCATACTGTTACATGTTTTTCAGCACAAACATTTTTTTTTCTTATTGATACATATTTCACAAGCAGTGTCAGTGGTGCAACAGGTAGGACACTCACCTTTGACGTAGAAAGGTGTGGGTTTTGTTCTCATACCGAGATGATCAATTAGTAACATTGTAGTGTAGCATAAGGGAAATGTTGTACTGCTGAGTGTTTCATTTTTTAGTTGATAATTTCAACTGAGGCCTCCTTTGCTTAAGTTGGAGTTATCTCAGGTGGATGTAAAAGATCCCACAGCATTTATCAAAAAGAGTAGGGATCCTTTACTTACATGCACAGCAAAGAACTCTTATTTACAATATATTTATAAATATTTAAAATGTACAAATATTTAGATATATAAATATACTTCAACAATTCATAAATTTCCTTACAATCATATTAAATTTTAATCCCTATTAGACCTCCACTAATTTTTCCATAACCATCATCTAATTTTGCTTAATATTGTTGCTAAAATCCATTTACCATTAAACATAATTTCATATTTTCTTTCATTCCATATAACCAATACAACATAAAATAAATTTGCATCTATTTTTAACATATTCTTTACTTCTTTTCTTATAACATGAATATTTAAACATATCCATATTTATTTTACCAACTTCTTTTATATCTTCAAAAAAATCTTTACACAGCTTTCCACATAATGGTTTTACTCTTTAACATTTTGAAATGCATTTTCAGTAGTGTCTTCATTTTGACATTGTAAACATGTTCTGTCACTTTTCTTTTTATATAGAAATATTCCTTTTACTAGTTCATAAGCAAGTACTAGGCTAACTGCCCTTATGGGCCATTTTAAGCCTAACTAATTACCCGGTGTGAGAATCAAACCCTGCACTTTGTGTTTATAAGGTAAACACCTTAACCATTATGCCACCCCTCCCTAATTTATCCATTACCAGTATCCACAAAAAAATCTTGACATACTACTTTGTGATAACACCACTTGCTTCTTATTTTATAGCTTTAATTTTTTCATGAGTTAGATGTTCCCATGGATTTACATAGTAATGTTCTACTATTACATTCTTATACCATACTTTTCTTTCTTTTTCTATATCATAAACTTTTATTTTCCACAAAAATATTTTTCTTGGTAACATTTTATTTCTTCATTTATTCTTCTTGGGGTGATAGAGCCCTAAGTAGTTCCTTGAACTGTTGTACTTTCTCTCCAGTCAACTTCTAGGTCTTCAACCTGTTCTCTGTTGACCTTAGAGCCTTCTCTCAGCATTGCTTGCAGCTAATTGTAGAAATCAGTGGTTTATGCAATGAGCTGATTGTTTCACTGGGGATGATTGTGCAATCATTGATTCTACCCCAGTGCCTTTTCCTTTCTAGGAAGAAGTCTACCTGAGTTGCATGTTGGCTACTCTTGTATGTTATCTTGTGACTGTCTCTCTTTCTGAACCATGTGTTGGCTACTATCAAGCCATTTGCCAAACAGAAGTCTCTCCTTTTTTATTCCTGTTGTACCACCCATGTGGACCCAGACAGTCTCCATATCCTGTTCTGTCTGTCCCAATATGTGCATTCAAGTCACCCATTATCAACACCAATTCATGATGTCCTGCTTTACCTAGTAGATCCTGCAACTGCTGTCAGAATTCAATCTTTTCCTCACTATTACAAACACATAGGCTAAGATTATGAATACTGCCCTATGACTGCACTGGAGTCTGATTGCCATGAGTCTGTCACTAATTCTGATATCCCTCATTGCCTTCTGAAGCCTCTCTCTCTCACCACAATTCCCACATAATTTCTAGCTATTTTATTTCTTCTATTGTTTTTCCCATTGAATTCTACTTACATCTTTATTCCCATATGTTATACTTAACACAAAAATTTCATTCATTTTAAAATATATACTCCCTCTCTTTACTACATTACCTAAACCTTTATGTTTCTGTTTAAAATCATCCCTATCACCTCTAGACACTCATTTGTGTAAATTATTACTTTTTTATCCAAATTTTTTTTTACAATTATTATAATGTCATCTGCATATGTTAACAGAACTGGAAATCTTAACACTTCAGATGTTCCTTCTTCATTGTATAATTTATTTCATATACCATCACATTCATAACTAATGCAAAGGGTATACAACTCATTGGGCATACCTGTCTTTCACCAATCTTCATATGCACCTCTTGGCTTAACCAGCCATTTACAAGTATTTTTAATTTATTATTACTATACAGTGACATACATAATTTCATATGCTTCTCACGTATATTATATTCTTTCAATATTACTCCTAATGTTTCATGTCCAGTCATATTACATGCTGTAATAAGGTCTTGTATCATGATTTTCACTTCCTCTTTTCTGTTCATAATATCATGTACAATTTCCCTACCATTAATTCTTAACAACCCTTCCCCCTTTTTCTATATATACTACCGTCCATAATATTTTCAATTTTAGTTTTAAATCTATTTTGTATCATTTTCATAAAGATCTTATAATCATTATTATTCAGTTCTATTTGTCTTCTGGTTTTCTGTTTTCCTTCTTCCAATTGAATTTAAGTATTCCACTTCATAATTCTTTATACATAAAATCTTCATTTAACCATTAATTCAAAATCCTTAAAAAATGTCTGTGTGTGTGTGTGTGTGTGTGTGTGTGTGTGTGTGTGTGTGTGTGTGTGTGTGTGTGTGTGTGTGTGTGTATATATATATATATATATATATATATATATATATAAAATATATATATATCTATATATATATATATATATATATATATATATATATATATATATATATATATATATATATATATATATATATATATATATATATATATATCGGTCTCCTTCAGTAGATCGAACATATAACAAGTACCAACCTCATATGGCTGAGACGATATCTTCAAACTTGTAAATGTTCGATCAGACTGAATGGAGATCTCTGTACAGTCCAGAATGGGAAGATTTCCTTTTTCCGCAATGTAGTGCTATCTCATACTTGATATATTAAAGTAAGGAGGGGTGGGGTGCTACAGACATTTTATTTTGTTTTTTGTTTTTTTGTTTTTTACTTCAGTGTTCAAACTATTACAAGTTCGAACATATGGTCTCTGCCATATGTGGTTCAAACTTGAAATATACTCGATCTACTGAAGTAGATCCATACATATATATATATATATATATATATATATATATATATATATATATATATATATGTGTGTGTAGGTTTACCTTTATAAAGCCGAATCACAGTGGTACAAATGCTCGTATGAGTGACTCGAAAACGATGATAGTCCTTAATGTTCGAAAAACAGCAAATCAAAAAGCAGATTCCCTGTTTTTTGAACATTAATGTCGAACGAAAAAAAAAAAGAAGTGTAAAGCAGGGGGGCAAGCTCCTCTGCACACCCCCCACTTTAATATTCTAACTCCGAGATCACACTACAGTGGGGAAAAGGGACCATTTTCTGAATCCGCCCCACAATGTCGAATGTGCAATGAGCAAATGTCACTGTGCATTCGCTCATTGCACATTCAAACTTTTTTTCGTTCAGCATTTGCACACTTTACAAAAAGCCTTTAGAACAATTGCTGTTTGCCCGAGTGTGAATCACCTTTCTAAAGGTAAACTATATATATATATATATATATATATATATATATATATATATATATATATATATATCTCAAAACCTGACCGCCTCTGAATCCTTACTCTTCTTTACTATAATTCACTCAATAACTAACCTTTCTTCTCCATTTCTCAATCTTACCTATTACACTTTGCTGTTTACTTACCTGTGATATTTCTATCCTAAGCCTTCGATCACCTTTTTTACCCCTTGAACTAACTGTTTCCTAACTCTATCACTCTTACTTATACAGCTAAACTTCTCATAATAACCAACATATCATGATAGCAGACAATCCTTTGCTGTTGTTACTAAATTTATGCAATGTCATTATCAACGCTATTTTATGTCAGCATTATTTTATGTTAATGTTCTACTGTCTTTTATATTCTGTATTGTTTGAGTAATAATTTCTCTGTATTTAATTAAATGTGGAGCTTTTCTCCATGGTCCCCACTGAAAATGGGCTCATCTATCTCAGGCCCAGTGGAATTTCTCAATAAACAAATGTAATAAATAAATAAATAAAATAAATATAATATATATATATATATATATATATATATATATATGGATTCACTTTATATCCTCGAAATACTGAAATGTTGAAATTCAGTATTCCGAGGCTATAAAGTCAAAACCTTAAAACAATGAAAACTCAGAAGCACGAAATTCAAAATCTCGCACACCGGAGATTTTGAATTAGCGCTTCTACTCCATACATACACACCTTCCTCCCCACACACAAACACAAGCTGTCTACTACATAAAAGCAGGGGGGCAAGACCCCTTGCACCTCCCCTACTTAAATATTCTAACTCTGAGTTCACACTACATACAAACACACACAAAACAGCATCACACAAGCTACATTCTCCTCACACGCACACACATCACAGCAACAAAACACACTAACACACACCACAGCCCTTACCCAAAACCCTTAACAACTAAACACTCATCTGAATCTACAACCACAGCAAAACACCGGCAGCGCTAATTCAAAATCTCCAGGTTGCGATGTTTTGGATTTCACACTTCTGAGGTTTCATTGTTTTCAGGATTACATTTTATGGGTTCAAAATACTGAATTTCGATATTTCTGAATTTTCAGCTTCTAAAGTGAATCCACACACACACACACACACACACACACACATATAAATATATATATATATATATATATATATATATATATATATATATATATATATATATATATATATATTCCAATCCCTTAGATTAAGAAATCAGATTTTCTAACTTCTTGTTTCTTTTTCTGTTAACTGTTTACTTTCCATGTTTTTTCACTGTCTTCTTTTTTTTTAACATTTCTTGTATACAGTGCAGTCCACTACTTATATTCTTCTCTTAAGTTCTTTCTATTTCACCTTTTATGTTTTATTTATCTTATTACACTACCATCTTCATTTACTAATCTGCTTAAGTAACTCACTACTTCTCTCATTTTGTAAAAGAGAAAAAAAAGCTTTGCTTAAATAACAATTGTATTTTTTCTTGGTTGCTTTCATATAATTATTTGGCTTCATCAAAGTACTTTCTATCAAGTTCTAAATCTTCCAATGCATCATTATATATTATTTTTCTTTTTCTTTCTCTACTTTTCTCATATCACATTGCCACTGTAAAAACAACTTTTTTATACTTTTCCTTAAATATCATCCACCATTCAGACCAATTTTCTGAAATGTTCTCATGGTAATATGATCTTCCCATAACTGCTTTTCTTCTTCCTTCCGTGCTTTCTTGTTTATCCTTTTTATTCATTTGCCTATTCTTGTATATTCCTTGTTTTCCTTTATCGCTACCCATATTGCAAGAGGATCAGAAAATTCTATTTCAAGTACACCCCCTTCTCCTATAACTGAACCTTGAGGTACAATAAAATAATCTATTTTAGTTCCATAAAAAACGTTTTTACAAGTCCATGCAATTTTGCCCCAAAATTTTAATTTACCACATCATATAACTTTTAACATTTGTCTTATATAATTTCCTTTCTTTATGCTTTCCTTTTAAATCACAATTAAAGTCTTCTGTTATTATAATATTCTTATTTATTACTACATAGTTTAAAATCTGGTGAAATAAGCTTTCCCTTTCTTTACAATTAGTATACATACAAAATGCTATAATTCTATATTCTTGTTCTTTCAATTTTAAATCTACAACAGTTAATCTTCCATTTTTGCTGAAGTCGCATCTACTATCTTTACTGTATTTCTGAAGAGTACAGCTATTCCAGTAAAACTTTAATTTCCCCAATTCCAAATTATCTTTCCTTGTCATAATTTCCCTTTTTGTAATCTTTGTTTGTTAAACATCATCCCCTGGATTCAATAAACTATGTGCAGGAATAGTGCTATTCCTGCATGGAGTGAACTGTGTCATTTACCCTTAGCTTTAGCAGCAGCATGCCTTGCATAGTCATGATGGCGCACTGCTGCTAAGGCTAAATGGACACAGACACTACTGAGTGCAGGGGGTGTGTTTAGGTAGTGCACGCACATCAAATACATCCTCTGCACTCACAAAGTACTGTATGGCACTTTTTAAAAGTATTTCAGTGTTCACGGACACTGAAATGAAATAAAACTAATAAAACAGTTTCTGCAGACCCTGAAATAGATAGTGGAGTAAGAAAGCAATGCAGGGGAGTGTGACGGGTTCTGTCACACACCTCTGCATTGTAAAAGTGCCATACGGCCATAGCCCTCAACTATAGAGGTTTCTGCAGAATGCCCATATACCTGCCTCACATACCTCTCAACCTCCTAGAGCAAGAAAACTGTACAAAGCCATAAATAATGGGGGGACAAAGGCACAAAAATAGGGTCACTTTTTAAATATTGAACTTACAAACCTGGAAGGTTGATAGAATGAAATGTTTGCAGTAGCACAGACTTCCTGAAGGGTATGCAGACTGAAACACAAATGTCTGCCATTGTAAAAGTGCCATATGGCCATAGCCCTCAACTGTACAGGTTTCCGCAAAATGCCTATATGCCTGCCTCACATACCTCTCAACCTCCTAGAGCAATAAAGCTGTATAAAGCCATAAATAATGGGGGGACAAAGGTACAAAAAATAGGGACACTTTAAATATTGCACTTACAAACCCAGAAAGTTGATAGAATAAAAGGTTTGCATTAGCATGGATTTCCTGAAGGGTATGAAGTCTGAAACCCAAATGTCCATCAGTATATTCTGACTTAAACCCCAAATGATTTGACAATGATTTGCTAGAAAACTACAGTCACACTTCCTAAGTTTGTAAGAGCAATAATTAAAATATGTTCCTATGTGTCCCTTTACAATTTCCTATACATGTAAATAAAGTGGATTTATTATTTTTTTATTTTACCATCCTAAGGTATGTTTAAGTATAGCTGAATGGCTGTGCATGTTAGCCCTCTGCTCAGCATTGTTTAAACATCCCATATGAGATAAATAAAAATATACAGCTAAAATCCTCACACAGAGATAGCATAGTGGTTAGACTCCTGGGTTTGCACACAGGTGTTTATGGTGTGAGTACCAAGGCAGGCACTTCATTTTTACAGGGGAAAGCAGTGTTAAAATTATTATTTTAATTTTAAATTATGTAGTAATTGATATTTGTCGACCAGGGCAGTGTAGCTGGTTTAAATGTAAGTGTGAGTGCATATAACATGTGAAATCACCCATGTATACACGTGTCCCATACAGTATAGTCACACCCCATGGTAATGTAATGAAAGCACATAGAGGGACATCATGTAAAGTAAATTATATACACTTACTAATATGTCAGTAATGACTAATTAAGTCATTATCCTGATTTTTTTAAATGAAAAGTGAGCAATGGTTAGCAGTACTCAGCTATGCTTAGTCAGTGTAAGCATTGCTTAAATGTAAAGGCTAAGCAGCAGTCAGCTCAGCTAAATAGATTTTCACACTGTTAAGCAATGCTCAGCAATTACCCCTTTAAGCACTGTTCAACCCAGCTTAGTAGGTTTGCGCATTGCAAAGCTGAGATATTTCCGAAATGGTCCAATGATGGCAAAGGGTGGAAATATGGCCTTAATTAAACTGTGTAAGCAGGAATACAGCCATACCCCATTGTAGTTTGATTGCTGCAGGATCATGCCTGGCATTGGAGAGGGAGCATGCTTTCGGGTGCAGCGCTGGGGCATCCTGCTGTCCAGGGTCATTGCTGGACTCCTTGTAGAACACCATGATGATAGATTGCTGCAGGGCCAGTACCAGGGCTCTCAGTACAAAGATGAGCAGGTATGGCATCATTATGCCAACCTAAAGTGTAGGAAGGGGGAGCTCTTGGCCCGGTAGATCCATGATGCTTGGGACTGGCATGCTCCAGCAGTTTTGTAAGTATCCCAGATATAGCTGTATCAAATTCTAATCTGAGTATGGGATAGACAGGTATGTATAATGTCTGTTTCTCATCCCTACATCTGCAGAAGTGAGGGCTATGAACATTGATGCCCATGCCGACAGACTAACAAGGATGCGTCGAGAGGCTGGTGAGTACAGATCTATCTCACAGTAAATAGTGCCATAAAGTAGAAGGAGTACATTGTTTACTGCCAGTAGGTATATTGTGTACTGCGTCTAATGAATAAAACAAGTTTGTCACACTAATACTTATCCACAGGATGTCCATTAATAAAAGTGTAATTTCACTGTAATAAAAATATACAACAAACTGTTGTGTTTTCTATGGTATGTTGTTGTAGAAATAGAATGTGTACAGGTTATTTACAGCAAATATGGCATTGACACCATGAAATAACTGAGGCTGTTATGGGAAACAGCTAGTATGCATTTCAGTCTTGTGTTAACTTTTACTTTCCAGATTACATTATTTCAAAGGAGTAATACACCGTGCAATAACTATATGCCATGCATGAATTTCAAAATCACAAGGTCAGACTATCCAACTATTAGTCAGAAATCAGTCAAACAAGAAACAGCAGTTACCCAGTAGCTCAGTGTGATACAATTAGCATTGTTGTTCATTTTAGCACACCCAGACATGGTTCAATTACAGGGAGTGGTACTGAGATGTGTGCATATATACACAACAGAAACACTGAATATTTGTTAAAACAGTCAGAAAGTGTTAACAGATATTTTCCCCACAGGTCTCACAGGTAAAGAAATGTGTGTAGTAGCTGTATGAAAGGTATACCAATATGTGTAGAACCAGTCAGAAAGTGTTAACAGATATTTTCTCCACAGGTCTTACAGGTAAAGAAATGTATGTAGTAGCTGTATGAAGGGTAAACTAATACACTGTGTACAACTGTTCCACTGTTCAAACCCATATGCCTGCAAATGACAGCAGGATATGTACATACATCATGGCGTCTCCCTGATAAATGTCTATCAAGTGTCATGCTGTCACAGCTAGTGGTCACTGCTGCCAATAACCTTGGACACAGATAGGAATCCAGGGAAGCATGCCAGTTGCAGATACACACAACAGCAGTGCAGGGTACCCCTTCTATGTTAGATATGTAACCATAACATGTACAAGCCCCCTCTAGTAATGTATCCATAGTTGTCACAGTTGGCTCCATGCCATTACAGGTTGACAGTTTAACACTTATGTATGTGCTACACAAGCTATGGGCCATAGGTAGATGTAAAGTGATGGCAGACCTCTAGAGTACTGAGCAGTACTGTTGTGAAAAATAGAAGTCTATGCAGTTGTTAATGGACTTTTCTTCTTTCCCCCCACCCCTCATCTGTATCACTAATTATTATTCATATACTATGGGTATGTTTTCTCAAAACCTAATGTTGGGACATGTGTTCCATTATTCATATAATTAACTGGTCTGGTTGCATGTTAACATACATTGTTCAAATACCATCATTGGTGACCTGTTGCCATCATTGTTATTGCCATCATTGTTACTGGCATGCTGTTACAATGCTTACTGTTATTCCATCTATGCATGTGTTCTGTTTGCTATGCAACTGTTTCAAATCTGTTGCTTTGGGTTAATTGGAACAACTATGCATGCTGTTAAAACTAATTTTGAAATGTTCTGTTCATGATGAACCAATATATCTGGAAAAACCTCAACACCATAGCATGTTTGGGAAGGCAGATCCCAGCAGATCCACCTGTTTTACCCCATTTGGCCATGCACCTGGCCCCAGCATGTCTGGGACCAAACCAGAACAGCCTCTTCAGCTGGTCCTTCACCACCATTGGGTAGAACAACCTCAGGGTATGGGGCCCACCCTCCCCTGTGCACAGGCATGGAGAGGAGCCCATCACCCACTGCTAGTTCCAGGGTATGGTGCTCAGTGTCATCTACTCTGGGTTGGGTGGGCAGCTGTGCCAAATGGAGGGCTGTCTGGGGCACCTCAAGGGGCAGGATGACCCCCTTGTCCAGGCCCAAACACAGCCACCTTTGGGGGTGTGATGGTGCAGTGGTGACTGTGAGTGGGTGGGGACCACAGTCCCACTGTACCCATGTGGGAGCTCATGGGCCTCTGTTTCCCAACCAACCTCCCTGTCCAAGGTATTGACCCCCTCAGGTGTCATATACCAGCCCGTCTGCTGTCTTGTGTGTCTTGTCTGTCTGCAAATGGTACCTATCCTGCCAAACCTACCTCCCCAAACATATCTATAGCCCTTCCTTAACATCTCAATCTCACCTAAAAAAGGGCATCTGTCCCACTAAAAAATCATTGCCCCATACATAGCTCTACATTTTGCCACATTTACAGGTAAATTAATCAATCCACCCACCAAGTATTCGATAAATGTCTGTTGCCAACATCCCTACACATGGGATGTGAGGCTGTAAATTCCAAATTCTACACATTATTCACAGCTATTGCTGCAGAAGAAATGTAGAGCTATCGTAATTTCCTACACTCATCTTGCACAAACTTAGCTGATTTTCCTAATGTTTTACTCCCTGCTTGCCCCCATTTCACCACTTTCCTATCACACTTTTTTTATTTTCTTTAATTAAAATTAGTGTGGGTGTAACCAGGCTTAACCACCTGTTAGCATCTCTTAGCTTCGCAAAAAAACTGCACAAACCCACTTACAACTGCTTCAAAGTGCCCTAATCACTCTGTCTCCATCAGCCCTACCAACCATCAAACCCAGGATGCTGGCACTACAATCACAGCAATGTATCACTACCCCATCTGAGCTGCATTCTGGTCATTTAACATTAATGAAAAAAAATCATCACTTCCAAGTCTTGAACCCAGGACACTGTGCACTACAATCACAGCAATGTACCTCTCCACCATCTGAGCTGTAGGAATTTGTTATGTTTTTACAAACATATTGTGCACTACAGTCATTTAACATAAGGGAAAAATATATATCCGTAGTACTCTTTTATATATATATATATATATATATATATATATATACATATATGGATCATATATATATTTATATATATATATATATAATGACCGATATATATATATATATATATATATATATATATATATACATACATATATATATATATATATATATAAATATATATATATATACATATATATATATATATATATATATATATATATATATATATATATATATATATATATATATATATATACATATATGTATATATATTTATACATAGATATATATTTATGGATGACCAACCTCTTCCTGCAAGTCATCTGCAAAAAGGCTAACAAAGTGGGGGGTAAAGGGCAAATAATAGTGACATCTTTGAAATATGGCTGTTATATGTGTACAAGTCTGCTAGAGTAGCATGGTTTGATTTAACATATAATTCCTGATAGATTACAGGTCTGAAACACAAATGAATGTCATCATTTACTGATGTCAAAGCTGACATCATCCCAGTGATTTGTCAGAAACCCAAAACTGCTATGGGGAACAGACCAAACATATGAGCCATGTATCTGGACAGTGTCTAGACATCTGGACAGTAGAGAGGTATGACTGCAGTCATGTAACAGAAGAGGAAAAACAATGAGAGCTGCCAACCATTTCACCCAGCACCTTCTGAACCACAGTAAGACCAACACGACACTACCCCAAAGTAACTCTGGTGAATTACCCATGTATTTCCATATATATCATGCACTATAGGGATGGAACTGTAGGGAAAATCAGACATTGGTGTGGAAATGTCCACCCACAACCATTTGCATCACAGTCACAACAACATACCACTACCCTAAATGTACTCTATACTAGAATGACTGTGTGAACAAACATATCCTGATTGCCAGCCACACACTACACCGACATATACTGGCCCAACTCACAGTCTACTGGGAATCCTGAGGTGTTACAGGACATTCCTCAGTCTGCCCCTACAAACATATACACAACTGATAGACCACCAGCAACTGCAGCAGCATGCACAGTCAGATAGAAAAAGATCTATGACACTCACATCTTCTACTCTCCCATCTCACCCCAACAAACATTTACACACAACACTGCTACATAGCCTTGGCAGTCTGTTAACAATGGCCAGACATATATAACTCTTAACTGTACAGATTTCCACAGAATGTCCATGGTGTGGGACCATATTTATGGTCATTGCTGCATACCACTTCCAGGAGTCTGCTAAGTCATTGGGATGATGTCAGAAGTGCAGTCACTGAATAATGATATACCATACCTCTGAACCTCTTACTGCAAGACATATGGACAGAGCATGACATACTTGGGGGACAGGGGGCCGAAAAGAAGGACATTTCTCATATAATGGTGTTAAAAACTGAAACAGTTGCTGGTGTTACAGTGTTTGTTGTAACATAACATCCCTGAAGGATATGATGTCTGAAACACTAATGGGTGACATTTACTGACTTCAATCCTCACATTATCCTACTGATTTCTCAAAAACAGATATTGTCTAAGGAACAGAACAAACATAACAGGCAAACCTCTGAACAGTCTGTGGACATTTGGACAGTTGAGAGGTATGTGAGAGACATATCACTGTCAGATGTCAAGTCACACAGAAAATGAATGTCCAGACAAACCCTGTTAATCTGGCAATCCTCTATGTGTATAACAGCAATACTTACTTACAATCTGTACCCAATTCTGGAGCTTTGCCCCCCACATGTTTTTGGGTTGTCTCCACATGTCTTGTCCTGGGAGGTATTTTTACCTAACATCTGTGAAGCTGTACCCCCACACCTCCATAATTTCCTCCACACAGGCAAGGAAAAGGGGCAAGGCCCACACGAATGACTTAGCTGTAGCACTGTGTTGCTATGGCATTGGCTAATGGAAAGACAACACAGCTGCTCTGGATGCAAGTAGCAAGTGGGAGACACTGATTGATGCACAGGCCATCACCTGCTCATGAGCATTACCTACAAAAGGCAAGCTGCTGCCTATGCAACACAGGTCTGAACCCAGCTACACAAATACAGCCTGCAACTGCACAAACCTAACCATTTCCATTATTCTGCACTATAACAGGTATGTCAACCACGTAAGCTTGTAATGTAATGCAGAATGGGGGATGCAATAATGTCACATAGGAAGTTAAACACTAGGTCACAACAAGACCTGCTGGACTCACATGCTGCTGTCAGGCACCTACGGCCATTCCTGCTTGTCCTATTTGCATTGACACAGATCACATCTCTGGCCCAAGAGTCAGCCCAGCAAAGGTCAGCTCATGTATGACTACTACTGGAGTGTCTGTTGTCCAATATTGAGTGTGACACAGCTAGCCCAGCTACCTGGGATATTGTAAATATTCATATGTCATCTGTGAATGCTAGTATGATACATATGCTTGTCTTACAAATGTAAAAGACGTATATAAGGTATGTGCATAGTACACAACAGGTGCAAAAGTGTGTTGAACTGTATGTTATATACTGAGTCTATACTTGACAACTGTCCAGAGTTTTGCAGACTGACCACATGTCTGCCTTATATTTGTAGTCAATGCCTCATACAGTTGTGTATTGTTTGGCACATCACTGGCAACCCATTAAAGACTGAAGTCATAACATAATAGCATGCATTTGATTGTCAGATGTCATATCCTGTGGAGTAGACCTGTGAATGCAACACAGTCTTTGCTGCCAAATGAATGTGTTTCAGCTAGATTCATAAAGTGACACTATTTTCTGCCCTTGCCCACCAGTGATGTGTGGATTTGTGCAGATGCCTTTCTCTAACAGGGACTAGATGTCTTAGCATGAAACCCATGCCAATGCAAGTGTACCTTGTTCTGTAGGATGCCTACATTTGTGCAGTCACTGCCACCTGCTTTGTAGCTGTGGAGAGCACACTAACCTTGCCAGGTTACTCATCGCATCATATGTTTAGACCCCCAAATGGAGGGCTGCAAAGCCACAGGAGGTGGAGTGTTGAACATTATCATACACATACATATCCTCAGGCTAGGAAAACAGTATGATGAATGGGAGACATCCCAAGTGCAGTTAACAGTTGACAAAACACTTACTCAAATTATAGCTAGCTACAGGCCTCCAACTATGACAATGGACACCTACCACACCTATTGGGACTTGCTGGAATCTGTCAGGATTCAATAATCTTCCCTGCTCCTGAGTGACTTCAACTACCCAACCATAGTGTGCATGACCTATGCCACCTAAACATAAATGCACAGAGATTCCTCGGCTTTGTCAGTAGCAATGCAGTGGATCAGCCAGTCAACACTACAATGACAGGTTGAAATATCCAGTACCTAGTCCTAACCAACATGAGTAGCCACTGTAGCACTTCTACAGTGTCATCCTCCTTGGTAAGATCTGAGCACATAGTCATCACTGTTCAGGTCACTACCCCCCCCCCCCCCGTCAGGGTCAAACAAAATTAACTTTCCACAACCAACTATAAATATCAGAACAGTTAGAAGTAGCTTTACAGCCAACATCCCATCCATTGGAACTAGCAGTAGTGTCCAGGCCCACACCACAGTACCATGTTGGCACCTACATAGCTGTATGGACTCAGCAATACCTGACCGGATAACATCATCTCCCTCAAGGTAGGGTAAATGTCCATGGTGGAGAGCAGCAATACACAAATAACATAATAGGTGGAAATAATTGCTGGGCAGGGCCAAGAAGGAACAGGTGCCTTATTGGAAGCAATGTCACCTTGGCCTGCACAAGCAAACAAGGTCACAGGTGAATTACCCTAAGGCTATCTTTGAGTGCAAATTGGACACATCCACCAAGGCTAGACAGTAGGCCTTCCATACATGTGTCTGCAATCTCAGAGGCAACACACAGATCTGCTCTGTAGTGGTGGTCAGTAACACCACATACACATACAGCATAGATATAGGTGATCGACTGCAGACAGGTGAAGTGTAAACATCACTCCCCTGTCCCACCATCAGTACACATGTGCCTGCACAGCACCTGCCCCCCTCCCCTCATCATCAGAAAGCAGGTCTGTAATGCCCTCTCAAAGACAACACACAGAAGTCTCCATGGGCCTAATACCATCCCTGGCTGCATCATACATGAGCACAGGCAAGAACTCTCGGATCCATTACGCACTGTAGTCAACTAATGCACCAGTGTCAACCCATCTGCACAGTGGACAGCCACTGTCATCCCTATACACAAAAGTGGAGCAATCCACCGACCCAGCCAGTCATATGTACATCAGCCTAACTAGCCTGCTCTGGAAAGGACATGGAAGGCAATATCAAGGACATTATGAACAGGGATATCGGCAACCTCAATATGCCTGAGCCCACACAGCATGATATTGTCAAAGGGAAATCAGGCCTGTTAAATCTGGTCGACCTCTCTGAAGTGGTCAACAAACACAAGGAAGAGGGGAAGATGATGAACAATGCCTACCTTCACCTAGCCCAATTCTCTCATAATAATCCCCCAGGAGCCCAGGATACATACGCTTACACAGCTGGGCATCAACCTGTATGTTACCTGATGGGTAGCTAACTGGCCCAATGATAGTACCCACTTAGTCAGAGTAGTGGAACCCACCTCTAGTAGTAGAGTCTTCCAATGCGGTGTACCCCAATTATCAGCCTGGGGGCCTTTACTGTTTGAGATATACGTATCTGAGGTACAGGACAAACGCAGTCGTGTGTGGATGACCAGTTGTACAGATGCTTGCAAGCTGGCCACTGCCTTACATTCCCCTACTGATGTGAGCATCACCTAAGAGGCCCTCACCCAATTAATGACTGGTGCAAGAAGCATTTCTGCAAACTGAATGCCAGGAGAGGCATCATTCTCCCTGCTGTGGCAGATGTCATCCACACTAATTATGACAGTAATAATGTACTAAGCATGCAATCAGGTGTGAGGAGACTTGTGCACCAAGGTTAATAGAAACCTGACAGATTCCCAACATGTGGTCACAATTGTACAGAAGGCTGTCTACATGGCCCACCTCACAAATACGGGCATGTCATCCAGGAACCAGGAAACCATAACATCCCTGTACTTCACCCTTATCAGACACATTACCAAGTACAATGGCTCCTTTGGCATGTACCTTGCCAAGCAAATGCAGTAGTTGCAGAGACAACAGAGGTTCCTGACTAGGCAAATCCAGGGTCTGTAACAGCTATCCAACACAGGTAGGCTGAAAGCCTTGTCCCTGTACTCAGTCTCATACAGACTGGTTATAGGTGACCTGTATCTGGCATACAAGGCCATTGCCAAACCAGCCTTGATGACATTTCTGCATATCTGTAGGACAAACCCACTCGTGCATCATTCACACAAGGCTCTCCCCTGGTCTGTGATATGTATAGGACCTGTTGGCAGGATAGGGTAGTGTCCCACACAGTACACTGTCTGCAAAATACACTCCCTCCCCATGTCTAGCAGAGTATGTGTATAGCCTTCTTAAAGAAGAAGCTGAACGACCATATGGGAAATGGATGGGACACCCCTGGGATCCCACGTGTGTCCTAGCTGGCTTGTAAGGGAAATGGGCGAAAGTCTGGGCCAGGCTTATGAGGGCATCAGGGCCAATAGCCTGGTATCATCTTATAAGGCTATGCACCTGGTACTTTATATGTTTCCTGCATGTATTGCAGACTGTCATGCTATGTTGTCTGAAATGAATCCATGTGAGTCTGAACTGTGTAGGTACTGCAGTGATTGTGTATAGTCTTGTCCCTTCATCAGTTTTCATCACATATTGTTACACCTTGTTATTGTGTGTGGTCTGTATAGCAGTAAGTCAGCTCTTACAGTACCTGCATATGCACTTGGTGATACTGTATAGTTCATTCCAACAGCCTTGGTCTTAGACACAATTACCATTCTGCTACTAGGCCCATCACACAGTAGGATTTGTCATCCTTCATTGTGGGCCTTACAGTAGCAGTGAAAGAGATGAATTGTGGTAGGCAGGACTACAGTAAGGTCTGCCTTGAGGGGACCATAGGTGTCACAGCTGCACCAGACTGTACCAGGAGTGTGTGTGTGTGTGTGTGTGTGTGTGTGTGTGTGTGTGTGTGTGTGTGTGTGTGTGTGTGTGTGTGTGTGTGTGTGTGTGTGTGTGTGTGTATATCAGGAAACATACTACTGCAGGATATTAATTTACATATGTTGTTTTCCCCTTGCAGGTGAACACAGGGGTTGGTGTCCCTCCCCCTCAATGCTTGATGTCAGTGTCTTAGTGGACTCCCATGATGATAGTGGTCATAGTGAGGCAGATGTGGAATTGTTGGTGCCTGAATCTGTGCCACTGTTTGGTATCCCACTTTCACCCACCATGTCCCCACACACAGTCAGTATGCCCACACATACCCAGTCTCCAGCAGCCATGTATAATGGACAGGTTAAGGATGGTGGCATGCAACAGGCTAGTGTGTTGAGTATGGCAATGTGAGTGTAGACACCAGCCATAGGCAGAGAGCAGGCAAGGTCATACACATGCAGATGGACAGGGGTGATCGACAGAGGACTGTTGCCCATCAGGCCTCTGTTGCAAGTGCCACACCAGGTACCACCAGATGCATGTTATGGTCCATCATGGAGGCACAGGCATGTACTGACTGCAACACCAGATAGATGCTCAGGGTCATGAATGCAGCATTCCCTGACATGCGTGACGACCTCCATGGCACTTGTGATGCCATACATCATCTTGCTGATGTTGTGGATAGACAGTGGGGTGAGACATTGTCACTGCTCTGCTGTGCAATTTCTGTGCTTGAGCATGTGGTGGGAGTAGGGTATC
This sequence comes from Protopterus annectens, assembly GCF_019279795.1. Taxonomy (NCBI): domain Eukaryota; kingdom Metazoa; phylum Chordata; order Ceratodontiformes; family Protopteridae; genus Protopterus; species Protopterus annectens. The sequence continues at coordinate 589,463,513 of NC_056735.1, forward strand.
AGCCAGGTGGACATAGGTCAGCAACATGATCAGCTGTGAGCCCATGTGGCTGTGCACATTCACAGTCCTGTAGTGGCAGTACCAACAGCACTAACAAAGGGAGGGTGCTGTCCAACCCACACCGAAGCAGGCCATAGGCACATTGTCTTGGTGAGTCCCATCAGGGACGTGGATCCAGTAGACAGCAGTCACTATCAGGGAGTAGTACTGCATCTGTCCTTGGGCCTGGCAGTGCCAGTTAATCTCCTGGCAGAACCAGGTGAACCATACATCCTTCCATGTACAGTCTATGGCTGTCCAACATAGCCCTGTGTCAGGCATCCACATCACTTGATGGTGTGCAGACAAACACTCACATATCCCTATCACAGGTCAGTCACCACCAGACATGCACAGCCCCTCTGCATGGCCCAGTTGACATCACCCCTTCAGACACACATGCACACACACACACACACACACACACACACACACACACACACACACACACACACACACACACACACACACACACGGTGTTAGCTATATGGCCCAGCTTAGGCCTTTGGCAATCCAACACCACACCCTGCCTGTGATGATACTTGTGCCACAGCCCTGTTATCCATACCATTGATGCACACACATGCTCATATGGGTCCGATGCACAGGGTGACTATAGTACAGTGTATCAATGTCATGCTGTGTAAGGTGCTGTCTGCTGGCAGTAGTTATGGGTACACATCGAGGTGTATGTACGTTGTTATCCCTACCTAATACTTTCCACCCTCTCACTCCCTTCTATCTCAAAGTCATCCTAAGGCCTCCTCCTATCTCAAAAACATCTTAATGACCTCTTCATGATCCTTATTCTTCTACTTTTTCTCTATAAATCTCTCTCTCACTCTCTCTCTATATATAAATCTCCTCACATCACCTTTGGTTACTGAATTTTATGTATCCAGTTAAGTATTATTTTATGTCCTGATACATTGTGTGTACTACTTAAAATATTTTTGTTTCTTTATTATTGTAAGCATTGAACTTCAAAAGGTTTTGTAAATACTGAACTATGGAGCTTTTCTCCCCAGGTCTCCATTGAAAATGGGTTCATCTTGGCCTAATGGACTTTCCCAGTTAACAAACTGCAAATAAATAAAATAAAAAATTGTTAGCCATGATTCATCATTGCTGTTAGTACTGTTGACTGACTGTTGTGTCACATACTGTATTCTGGTTGTGTTCCAGTTGTATGTATGTCTGCAGGCTGTGGGCCTGCTGACAGTAGCAAAGATGAGTAAGGCGGAGTGGAAACACAGTGACATTTTCATAGCCAAGGTACAGCTGTATATGTACATGTTTACCAGGTGTGTTTGCATGCAACAGTGTGTGAGAGGCAACTGTGGCAGACAGTGTGACCTTGCATACATACCCTTGACACAGCCACCTAGCCTTCAAACATGTCACCTGGGTGTTCTGCAGGATCGCAGGCTCACACATATGGAGGAGGGTGTTTGAGTACTGGCACTAGGTCCCCCACAAGCTCGGCTATTACTTCAAATGCAACAGATTTAGCTATCAGTACCTGTTGCCCCTGCCATTTTTGTCACATCCACTCGAGCCATCTGACACACACACACATGGACACCACTGCATGGGGACATGCATTCAGACACATATGGACATGGAGGTGACACTTATCAGAGTAGATGACCTACCCATCTAGTAATGTGCAATACACAGTGACATGACCATTGCACTACAGTGGCTTGCTGTTCAAAACTCTGTCACTGTACTTGTATGGTGGATGACATCTGTATGGGGTGACAATAGGCTGGCAATGGGGGAGTTCACATGGTGGAAGAGGCACACAAAATGGTATAGCCATCACATACACATACTGAAGACAGCCACAGGGGCTGTGCATACAGAAACACATACACAGTTTCCAATAGACACAGCTCCTCGTCGTGTCCTGCAGAGTCCTACAAGCAGCAGTGAGTGAAAGAGGGACTTTAACAGATTATAAGTATTTTTTTCTGCTTTCCTACCAGCGACTGTTTAGTCTCACCGAAAAGCAAGTTTTCTAACTATCTGAGTTCTGCAAAGTTTGTTTTTTTTTTTCATTTGTCTGCATTTTTTGTGTTTTGCACTTTAAAAGTTGTTTTTGCCTTGTTTAATTGTTGTAGGCTACACACTCAAGTGTGCTCACTGATCTAAAGCATTTACTGTATTCCTGTGCCTAGTTTCTGTGTTTAAGTGAAAAAAAGGAACCCCCCCAAAAAAAATCGTTGTTTTCCATCTTTTCTGAGCTAGAATAGTCCAGTTTTCAGGTATTGCTGAATTCTAGGCTGTGTCATAGTTCCTGTGTTGCCCATATCCTTACTTGGATAGGAGGAAGCTTCTTTGTTCACCAGTGAGAGTGGGGAGATCTGAGCAGCCTATCTGTCCATGGAGGAGTGGTCTCAGCCCAGTAACTAGTTGCTTATTGGCTGTTTTGGGCAATTTCCTATCTCTTTCAAACTCCCTGCCTTAAAACCCATTTTAGCATGGTTTTGTGCTTGTAACAGACTCAGCATAGCTCCTTGTGATGTCCTGCAGCGTCCTACAAGCAGCAGTGAGCAAAAGAGGGACTTTAACAGATTATAAGTATTTTTTTCTGCTTTCCTACCAGCGACTGTTTAGTCTCGCCGAAAAGCGAGTTTTCTAACTATCTGAGTTCTGCAAAGTTTGTTTTTCTGCATTTGTCTGCATTTTTTTGTGTTTTGCACTTTAAAAGCTGTTTTTGCCTTGTTTAATTGTTGTAGGCTACACACTCAAGTGTGCTAACCAATCTAAAGCATTCACTGTATTCCTGTGCCTAGCTTCTGTGTTTAAGTGAAAAAAAGGGAAAAAAAACCCAAAAATCCTTGTTTCCCATCTTTTCTGAGCTAGAATAGTCCAGTTTTCAGGTATTGCTGAATTCTAGGCTGTGCCATAGTCCCTGTGTTGCCCATATCCTTACTTGGATAGGAGGAAGCTTCTTTGTTCACCAGTGACAGTGGGGAGCTCTGAGTAGCCTGTCTGTCCCTGGAGGAGTGGTCTCAGCCCAGTAACTAGTTGCTTATTGGCTGGTTTGGGCCATTTCCTATCTCTTTCAAACTCCCTGCCTTAAATCCCACTTTAGTGCGGTTTTGCACGATTTTCTGCATCGCGCAACCTGTTTAAGCAGTTTTTTAACAATTCCCAGCTCCACAAAGTCTGATCTTCAATTTTTCCCTTAGAACTAGTCAAACTCTCAAAGTAAGCACTCAACCCTCATTCTACAGTCCAGCACTTGCTCAAATTTCTCAGTAAGCACTAACAAACTTTAGCACTACACCCCCTTATACTATCCAGAAGTACAAGGTTCCCTATTTGTCCATTCCAGTCAGTCAATAAACCAGTTCTTTAAACTATCCAGGCATGTCCAAAGCGCAGTTTCAGGTATACTCTCCAGCCCAGCTCATCAATCTGGGAATCTTGAGGCAATGTTACAATTGTCTTATGTACACAGACAACCCTCTCCTCCTTCTTCCAACAAACTCAAATATTTGTGAGAGATGCAACTATACAGCCAAACTGGAGGCCGAGCTCTCTCAACCCAGGACTGGCACAGTCAGTCAGGAGGAGAAGGAAACCACTTGCACCACACAACCAGTCTCACATAGACCAAACGCACCAGAAAGCAAGACACATAAACTCACAAAAACATACTCAGAGGCTCTAAATAAAAATCTGCCAAAGCAGCAGAGACCTCCAAAGCAGACACCCAAGCAACCGCTACCCCACAACAACTTACACGGATCACATACTTCACAAAGTCAGTGTGCCACACAGTTGCAGCCCCTAAGGCTAAATAGCACACATAATACGCTAGTAATTGGAGACGCTATTGTCAGGCATACTGACATCCCACTCACCAGACTGAACAAGGAGAGGGTCAGTGTAAGCTGCCTGTCGGGAACCAAGATCCGCCACATAACACAGGCACTCAGATCACTCCACAGCAGGTACAAATATGACTCTGTCATTGTCCATGTTGGTGTGAATGACCTGAAACATACCTCCCTGGACTACATGAAAAGAGACATAGAGGAGCTCTCTGATCATGTAGCCCATGCCGGTATGACCCTGACCCAGATTAGCATATTGCTCTCACCAAGAATGATGCCACAGTATAAAGACAAAATGATCAATTTTAACAATTGGCTAAGCTATTGGTGTCATTCAAAGGGGATCCAGTGTCTGTCAGCCTGAGATGACATGCTAGACAAGCCACGTTACTTCACCAGGGACGGCTTGCACCTATCACTCTTAGGCTTTCGAATACTGGCTAAGGCTCTTGCCACCCCCATAGTGCCTTTTTTAGGCAAAGTTCAAAAGACAAACCCACCTCCATAGACAATACCAGAAACAAAAAACTAAGGGTAATGCTACTCGACGCCAGAAGTCTAAACCTCAAGATGCATGCACTCGAGGCACTCCTCAGTATGGAGAAAATCGATATCTGTGCAGTAACAGAAACCTGGTTCAAGGCTCCAGAGAGCACCCCAGCACTACCAGCATTCAACTCATACCATTCCTTTCAGCCCCAGAACTCGGACAGGAATACTAAAGGTGGGGGGGTATCCATTTTCATCAAGGATACCCACACCATCCAGGTTAGTGGCTCTGCATGAGGCAACAGAGACCATCCATGTGCAACTAACAGTAGGTAAAACTGCTTTTCAGTTCATAGCCTGCTACAGATCACCCACCTTGTCTCAGGATCCTCACACGGCATTCCTGAGAACATTGGAGAATATGAAGGTCTCACCAAACACCATGATATTGGGGGATATTGGGGGATATTGGGGGATTTCAACTACCCAAACATTGGCTGGGAAAACTACTCAAGTCCCAACTCTTTTGCCCAATGGTTCCTGGAGTTTATAAACTCAAATGCCATGGAACAATTGGTCAACACTCCCACAAGAGGGGACAACATATTGGACTTGGTCATCATCAACATGGGGGCTCAATGTTCCACACCAGATGTACATCCCTCGTTGGTAAGATCAGACCATAAACTTATCACAATGGACATCCACATCCTGACCCCATCCCTAGCCAAGGAAACCACTGTGAAAAATATCTCAAAAGCAAACTTCACACTTCTCAAGACCGAGGTAGAAAGTTTCAAAGCCCCCGGGCTAATGGAACATGCTACCCAAACCGCAGAATCCTTTACAAAGGCACTCTATGAGCACCTACAGGAATGCATGGATTGTGCCATCCCAAATAATACCAAGACTCACTCCTCCAAGAACAGGAGACCAGTCTGGTGGACCCTGGCCATAAAAAAGCTATACAACAGAAGGAGGAAACTATTACAAGACAAGACAAAATCCCAAAAAGGGAAGGCATCCTTGATCAGCACTAGCAAGAAACTTCGATCCCTCATAAAATCATCAAAGGCCAGCTTTGAAAGAAAAATTGCCAAAGAATCTAAAGATAATCACAAGGCGTTCTTTAGCTATGTCAAAAATCTGGGTGACAGCTTGCAGATCTGCTCTGAGCTGGTGCAAAATAATACACTGAACCCACAGACATTGCCAACATCCTGGCGGACAGGTTCAGTGCAAACTTCACCCCCCATCCCCCCAAAAGGACCTGTGTCTATCCCAGAAGAATGCAGTCCCCCAGACATCACAGACACACAGGTGAAAGCAGCCCTCTCCAAAGTCAAAAACACAGCATCAATGGGACCAGATGGTATCCCCGACTGCGTCTTACATGAGCTCCAGACCGAACTAAGCCCTCACAAGAATTCACTGTTCTAACTCAGCCTTACCACAGGCTATGTACCCAAAGAATGGCGTACAGCAACAGTGATCCCACTCCACAAGGTGGTGCCACAATGGATCCAGGGAACTATCGCACTATAAGCCTGACTAGCCTGGTCTGCAAGGCTATGGAGCGCATCATCATGGATCTCATAAACAAAGACATTGGGAACCTCCAAACACTGGACCCCACCCAATTTGGCTTTGTTAAGGGCAGATCTTGCCTCTTAAACCTAGATGACTTCTTTGAAACAGTTACCAAAGCCTTAGATGAGGGAAAGGTAGTCCACACAGCCTACCTAGACCTCACAAAGGCCTTCAACACAATACCCCACTTTGGTATCATAAATAAGCTTACCAGCTTAAATATCAACCTATATGTCACACGATGGGTTGCAAACTGGCTCAGGGATAGAACTCATGTGGTCAGAGTCGCGGGTGCCATGTCTGACTCTAAACCAGTTACAAGTGGTGTCCTGCAGGGATCAGTCCTGGGATCCCTCTTGATCGGTGTATATACTTCTATGAGGTACAGGCAAACACGGGAGGACTGTGGCTGACCAAGTTGGCAGATGATTGCAAACTGGGAGCCATAATCGACTCTCCGGCTGACACAAGCATCCTCCAGAAGGGCCTTACAGAGACTGATACCTGGTGTCAGAACCATGGCCTCAAATTAAATGCAAAAAATGCATAGTCATCCCCTTTGGGAAAAACAATGTGCCCGCAAACTACCATATAGGAGGTAATCCACTAATTACGGAAGAAGTAATCAGGGATCTGGGGACCCAAGTAGATAGTAACCTCTCCTTTGACAATCACATTGCCAAAGTGGTTAGAAAAACCTTCTATATAGCCCTCCTAATCACAAAAGGATTCACATCTAGATCTAGAGAGGTCATTGTGCCCCTCTACTCATCACTCATCAGGCCCATAATTGAGTACAATGCCCCATTTGGTATGTACCTTACCCGACACCTGCAACAGCTGGAGAGACCTCAAAAATACCTCACCAAGATGATCGTTGGCCTCAAACAGATGTCCTATGTAGCTCGACTAAAGAAACTCCAGCTCTACTCAGTTGCTTACCGCCTACTCAGAGGTGATCTCTGCCTGACATACAAGGCCATGTCTAACCCAGAATTGTTGGACATGCTCCACATCAAGAAAACCAGATCCATTAGAGCTACATGCTCCAGGGACTTAAACCTTAGCACAACAATAAATAGGACATGCTGGAGGGATAGATTCATATCCCAAAGGCTTCCCACTCTGGAATACTATCCCAGTCCATGTTAGGCAGAGCCCCTCGCTGACCTTCTTCAAGAGAAATATTGATGAGTGGATGGGAAATCGTAAATTTGCTCCTGGGATCACTTCTATGGCCCCGCTGGACAGAGGCTCAGGAATTTAGTCTAAAAGGGAGGCGAAAGCCAACACATTCTGGCTAGGCTTATAAATGCCCTAGGACAGATAGCCTAGTACCTACCTATGAACCTATTAGTAGCCCTACATTTCCACTTGTATGTACTATAGTGCTGCATACACATGACATGCTCCACATACATTATATGCCTGGGACATAACACACAACCTCTTACAAAAGGTAATCTTATGAATGCTTTCAGGGATGGTGGGATAACCCAACAGATATAGCGAATGGTCTTGTCTACTGCTCCTACAAACTTGCACATTTGATAGAGTGACAGACTTTGTATCAGCATGATGTGTCAGGTACGATGTCTGATGTTGGCATGTGTGTTAGTACAGTAACTGTGACATATTTGGCAATGATATCGCAGGAATGCTCATTGTCATTGGACACAGACCACATATAGTTTGCAAACGTGGATATTCCATGAGCATCTGTACAGATGACTGGTATGGGCTGTATAGTTTTACATGGTGCATGTGAGGCAGATGCCATTAACAGGGTATTTAATGTGATGTCATGGATAGGGGGTCAACAGGCCTTAAAATGGTATAACCTACACACACAACAGCCACAGGGGATATGCTTCACACACACTACCATAGTTATTCGTATTGAGATTAGAACCCTTACCTATCTAAATATTTCCACTAAAGTATTACACAGTTATTGCACATGCCACAGAGCTTAGAGGGCTGACAAGTGTATAAAGGTACATCTAACATGAATGACATCAGCAGGCCTTGTAAGGTAGGGCAATGGGACATGTACTGGGTGGTACATGCCTCAAATGGTATAACTCATCCCCCCAGAGGATATAATTCTCACACACAAACACAGTATCACAGTTGCCAGTATTGAGTTTAGAACCTCTACCTATCAAGTTAGGTATACTACAATGTTACACAGTAATCACATGTCTCATGGAACTTACAAGAGTTAATTGCAAGGTATATCTAAGGTGATTAAATCAACAGCCCTTGTAAGTATGGCAATGGGAAATGTACTGGGTGAGAAGGGCATCAAAATACTTCAGCCTACAAACTTACAAACTCTTGTACATACACTTATACACACACATTTGCCAGACATGGGAATAGAATCCCTGCCTATCTAGTTACTTGTACCATAGTGTTACACATTTATCACATGCGCTACAGAGCTTACAGGGCTGACAAGTGCACAAAGGTACTTCTAAGGTGAATGGCATCAGCAGGTCTGCTAAAGTTGGGCACTGGGATATGTACTGGGTGAGAATGTCCTCAAAATACTTCAGCCTACAAACATACATATTTACAAACTCTTGTGAACACACTTATAGACACACACAGACATTTGCCAGATCTGAGAATAGAATCACTGCATATTTAGTATAGTGTTATGCAGTTATCGCATGCGCCACAGAGCTTACAGGTCTAACAGTGCACAAAGGTACTCTAAGGTGAATGACATCAGCATGACTGCTAACTTTGGGCACTGGGATGTGTACTGGGTGGGAAAGTCCTCAAAATACTTCAGCCTGCAAACATACACACACACATTTGCCATAACTGGGAATAGAACCTCTGCCTATTTAGCTATTTGTACTATAATGTTGCACAGTTATCGCACATGCTACAGAGCTTATAGGGCTGATAAGTGCACAAAGATACTTCTAAGTTGATGGACATCAGCAGTACTGCTAAAGTAGGGCACTGGGAAGTTTTGTGGGTGGGGAAGCCCTCAAAATACATCATCCTATAAACATACATACATACATACACACACACAAATTTGGCAGAACTGGGAATGGAACCCCTGCCTATCTAGTTATTTGTACTATACGGTTACATAGTTATTGCATGCACCACTGAGCATAAAGGGCTGGGGCTGTGCAAAGGTACTTCTAAGTGTAATGACATCAGCAGGACTGCTAAAGTGGGGCACTGGGAAGTGTACTGTGTGGGAATGGCCTAAAACTGTTGCACCTACAAACAAACATACACACACACACACACACACACACACACACACACACACACACACACACCTACATTTGCCAGGACTGAGATTAGAATCCCTACCTATATAGTGATTTATACTACAGTGTTATGCAATTATCACATGCACTACAGAACTTAAAAGGCTGATAGGTGCCCAATGGTACTTCTAATGTGAATGACAACAGCAGATCTTGTGAAGTAGGGCAATCAGAAGTGTGCTGAGTAGGAACAGCCTCCTAATACTTAGACCTACAGACAGCACATACACACACACACACACACACACACACACACACACACACACACACACACACACACACACACACACACACATATGCACACACACAGAGGCAGGTGATGTGATATTATAACCCCCACCTCAGTACTATTACACAGTGGAGCTCACCTTCATGGTGACACATGCAACTGGTTACGATTGGTGTGCCACTGTCTGCAGCAGGACATCACTCTATGCCATTCAGGGTATCCATGTGCATGACTCACTCTGTGTGTGTTCACCTGTGTCTCTCTCTCTCTCTCTCTCTGTCACTGTCTGTCTCTCTCTTCCCCACATCTATGTGTGTGTATGCTTGACATAATATCTGTTGCCCATATATATGTCTGTGTATCACATGCAACAGATGCAGATATATCACATATGGGCCACCTACAGCTGAGGGTACTCCTGTCTGATGGGTGTGTGCATGGACAGTTAAGGTGTACATAGCTGTCTGTATGCAAAGACATATATGCACAATACAGTTATATAGTCCAATGTGGGTTCCCACATAGCCTGTGATTTTCTAAGTGTAGGAGTATGGCCAGTGTGACCTTCTCTATAGTAGAATGAGACTCCATTCCAGAGACAGGTGTACTCTGGTCTGGGGTTTGTGTGCTACAACCATACATCTCAAAAGTAAACAGGACTTTCCTAGGGGTACTGGGTTTGTTTTAGCAGACACTTTCTGACATATCTGAAGTCTGACACTGCAATGTATTGTGTCATTACCTAGTGACAGACATCCACAGATCATCACAGTGCTTTACCAGAGGAATACAAGATGTATGATGCATAGACCAATAATATGAGCCCAACTATATACATTCTTGTCCCAAACTGCCAGTTGAGTGGTGTGGCTACAGCCAGTTGACTGATGAAGCTGTGTAAAAAGTCCAGCAACTTGTTGATATATTGACTGGGGATCTCCTGCTTGCATGGTATTCTTCTTACCTGAAAAGTCATATCCTGGTGTGGCCATACCTCTCAACTGTACATTTTTTGGCAGATTGTCCAGGTGTTTGTCTAGAAGTTTTGTCCAGTCTACATAAACTTGTGTTTTTATGGCAAGTTAGTTGCATATAATTGAAGACTGACACTAAAAATAATGACAGACATTCGTATTTCAGACTTCATAACCTTCAGACAATTCCTGTTAATGCAAAACCCCTTATCCTACCAACTTTCTCAGTATGTAAGGGCAATATTTACAACACATGCCTATCATTCTGCCTTTATCCCACTTATATGTATGACCTTGTCCAGATGTTTTGCTGTCAGAGGTTGGGAGATATGGGTGTGGGTACAAAGTGCATTCTACTGTGCAGAACTGTCCTTTATATGTGTAGTATATTTTACATAGCACTGTGTCTTCCAGGTATGTCAGTGGCAGGGAAGTACAGAGTAATGTGGTGAACCACTGGCAGACAGTTGTGTATAAGTTGATAGGTTGCTATGACATTAGTAAGGTATTGGCCCTGAAGCCCTTATAACCCACAGATGAGAGTGCAACCCATGTTACAACATGTCAGCACACAGAGCCTCTGTCCATCAGGGACACAGGTGGGATCACAGGACTGTATTTTGTGTTTCCCATGCAGTTATACAGGGAGCACATCACTAGGGAAATTGAGGCACTTGGCTTGCTGTGGTACATGTATCTGTCACACCAATAAGCCATACTGATATCACAGCCCAAGTTGATGCTGCTCTTATAGGTTGATGGAGTGGGTCTTGAGTTCCAGATGTGCAACAGTCCCATCAAGGCAGGGTCTGGATTACTTTGTATGCCAGGCAGGGGTCTCTTCAACAGAGTCTGTATGGAACAGGGTAGAGGGACAGTGCTGTTAGCCTCTCTATGTAGGGTAGGTGTTTGGAGTTTGTGGTAAGGCCTTATTGTTTGCAAGAAAATGGTGTGTGGAGTGTACATGATCTGTGGTGTGTAGGTTTGTGAAGTTCTCATGTGATTTTGCCTCTGAGGTGCCCATTGTTTGGGTTTTGTTTTGTTGCAGACCTCCGCTTAGATGGATGTGTGCTGTGTATTTGCAGGTTATGTTTACTGACTCCTTACACTGCATGGCACCTATGTTACTGCACAATCTGTTCTGGTGTGTGCATTCTCCATTTGTCTGGCCAGTGGTTCCCCTTCCCCTTATGCGTGTCTCTTTGTCTATCGGTAGTCCTGTTACAGGCTTTGGCCACAGTGGCCGCTGTTATGTATTTGTAATTCTGATGTGGGTGGGGTGCATGCTGTTACATCGCACACAGGGTTGTGGACCTCACACCTCTGAGTGTACCTATTTAGCAGGTTGTCCATCATTGCTTGACTCCATTTGCTGTGCTCCTTAGATGGTTTGTGTTGCTATATGTTATTATGAGGCTACATGTGGGCCTAGTTGTCATACCTTCACAGACTGACATCTTCACAGGCCCAAATATGAGAGTCAGAATATGGCTCACACATGGCGATGGGGTGTTAATTATTTTATTTATTTATTTTATAAAATAAAATAAATAAAATAAAATGTTAGGACAAACAAAACAGATATCCAAGGCATACGTTTGCTCCTTTTGTGACAACCTATGTCATTCTAAGGGTATGGCTGTTGGCCAGTGACATGTTGTCAGTGCTGACACAGAAAGGAGGCAGCCTTTTATACACTGGCTGTACACTGACCTTCAGGTACCTACCATCAAACTAGGCACCATACCTCTCAACTTTTGACAGCCAGACATCTGGACAGAGCCATAAGTTACTGGGGGGACAGTGGCCTAAATATAGGGACCATTTTTAAGTATTGGCCTTACAAACCTAGAAAGGTGATTCAATAACAAGTTTTGTATTAGCATGCATGTTTCTATAGGTTATGAGGTCTGACACTACAATCTGTCATTATTTTTGAACTTAGTATTAGATGATTTGCCAATAAATTGACAGACCACTATTTCATGTTATACAGACCACAATTATGATGCAGACCTCTGTACACTTGCAATATATCTGTACAGTTGAGAGGCATGGTAGGCAATGTATAGGTTGCTCCAATCTTTTTACTGTCCATATGTGTGCTCCCTATTCATGACCTGTACAGCTTTCCTGCATTAACAGCTATTGACATCTGTACAGTGTGTACAACTCCTACCATAGGTGTAGCTGACATACAGAATACCTGGCACTGCAGTTCTTACAACATGGCCCTGTCAAACACAGCACTGTACCTAGGCCACTACAACACAACAGTTGGGAGTAAGTGCTGGCTGCATCCTGACAGTATTAGCCACACATATGCATAGCTCATTGATCCCTGCATAATATGGACATGCAACAAGTTATCATGATGATTGGTACAGCCCTGGCAATGTGTACTCTGCTGCTATTTCCTTGCAAACATAGATGTTACTATACATTTGCACAGACTGTGCTGGTATTTGATTTACATTTTGGTTCCATCTAGCATAGTCTTGTGCCCTGTCTTGGAGACTAGAGGCATATCACTAAAGACCACAGGTCAGATTGTACAGGTCAGATTGTAATGACATACATTTGAGTTTCAGACTTCTTACCCTTCAGAGCCTTACTGCAACTGCAATACCTGTTGTGCTATCACTGTGTAAGTCTGTAGGGGGTATTTCATCATTGTCACCATTTGTGGGCCTTTGCTAGACATTTCTTTATGGTTTTCTACAGCTGACTTGCTAGGTGAGGCTGAGAGGTGAGTATGAGATGCCCACACTGACAACCATGCCTGTGACCTATGGTACCCCAGTTAGTTGCCCCCCCACACATATACTGCATTAGGATTTGTCACTTTGGGTAATGCTGTATAGTGTGGGGAGGCCAGTACTGGGCAAACATTTCCTGGTGTCCCACATCGCTGTCAGTTGTCTGATGCTATCCCAGTAGGCAACCCCATTCTCTTGCTTGCATGCAGCAATACCATAGATATGCTACCAGAACATACTAATCCATTTATTTATTGTTAAGAAGGCTGACTTACCTTGTGCCTGCAGCAGTTGTGAGGACAGTGCTTGAGGGCTGCCTATGTCGTATGCATGCAGTACACTGCCTATACATAGTAAGGTACAGGTAGTGTGATGTGTGTGGATGCCATTTTACTGTGTATGCAAGTTGGAGAGAGGTGTCAGTCCCTGGGTACCTACAGTGTCAGTGTGTGTGCTATGTGTTGCCTCTTTGCCAAGGCCAGGGGATACTGGGCACGCTTCCATCTGCCTACAGGAGCTGGCTCAGGGGGGTCCTCCTCCGAGTCCCTCTGTGCCTGTGGGGACCTTGGCAATGGGGGGGCTGTGTGGCCCTTCCCCATGCTGTTCCTACTGCAGCTGTTTCCACAGGATCATATTGTGTAGCATGGCACATACTATGAATATGTGTGCACATGTGGATGGAAAGTACTGCAGGACACCACCAGATATGTCAAGGCAGCAGAACCATGACTTGAGCATCCCAAACACATACTCTATAATGATCCTGGTTTGTGCATGTGCCTCATTATGGCATTCTTGAGTGTGTGTGTGTGTGTGTGTGTGTGTGTGTGTGTGTGTGTGTGTGTGTGTGTGTGTGTGTGTGTGTGTGTGTGTGTGTGCGCGTGCATTTCTGATGGGTGTCATCATCCACGGCTCCAGTGCATAGCCTGCATCCCCCACCAGATGGCCATATGAGATGTCCCCTCTGGCACATCCCTGGTAGAGCTGTGATGAATGCCAGATGTGGGAGTCTTGATATCTTCCAGGGCTGCCAGCACACACATTAATGATAATGCCATGGGCATTGCACATGACCTCGTGGTTGATGGAGTGAAAGCCCATTTGGTTTAGGTAGAGCCTACCCTGTTCACTGGGTGGTGCATTGATGTGGATGTGCGTGCAGTCTATGGCACCCAGTACCTCCAGGTAGTTTGCTACATGGTGGAAGAGGTGCATATTTCTGGTCCTCTCCTCACTGGTGCTGGGGAAGTAAATGTGCTAACCGGCATGTGGTAGCAAGGCATCCAGGAACTGGTGGAATGCCCAGGATGCAGATGCCTATAAGACCCCCATGATTTCCCCAGTAGGTCTTTGAAAAGTACCTGTAGCTAGTATTTTTAAGGCTACACATACATTGGTATCCACTAGGACTGGTTCCCCTCTGTTGGCTCTTGGTCTGAGGTGAGGCCGGCACAGCTCCATGAATTGTTGAAGTATGTCCCTGTCCACCCTGTAGCACTCTACTATCTCCAGATCATGTAGCACCTGGTAGGTTACCCTGGGTCTGAACACTCTTCTCCTCCTCCTCAGTCTGGGGCAATTGCCAGCATTATCCTCCTCACCGCCCGAGCCTCTAGCACATACTGATGTATCAAAGTGAAAGCAGCCCCTATCATTTTGTTGGTTAAAATTCCTCCGAGTGTGTACACCAATTGTGCAGAGTTTGTGGGAAAAAACAGACTGAAAGGTCTTTGCACAGTTTATACTGTCGTGCTGCAGATGCTGCCTGTATGATTGGCTGGCTATGATACATTCCACCTGCTTGCTATTTTATTAGTACTTGATTGCTTTTATTCTGCTATTTTCCCCTTTTTTCCCCTTTCCATTTCTGCCCATTTTAAGCCCTGAGGCAGGCCTTGCATTCCCAATGTGTGTGTGTGTGTGTGTGTGTGTGTGTGTGTGTGTGTGTGTGTGTGTGTGTGTGTGTGTGTGTGTGCGTGTGTGTGTGTGTGTGTGTGTGTGTGTGTGTGTGTGTGTGTGTGTGTGTGTGTGTGTGTGTGCATTTCTGATGGGTGTCATCATCTACGGCTCCAGTGCATACCCAGCATCCCCCACCAGATGGCCATATGGGATGTCCCCTCTGGCACATCCCTGGTACAGCTGTGATGAATGCCAGATGTGGGAGTTGTGATAGCTTCCAGGGCTGTGAGCACACACACATTAATGAAAATGCCATGGGCATTGTACATGACCTGGTGGTTGATGGAATGAAAGCCCTTTTGGTTTAGGTAGAACCTACCCTGGTTACTGGGTGGTGCATTGATGTGGATGTGCGTGCAGTCTATGGCACCCAGTACCTCCGGTTAGTTTGCTACATGGTGGAAGAGGTGCATATTTCTGGTCCTCTCCTCACTGGTGCTGGGGAAGTAAATGTGCTCACCGGCATATGGTAGCAGGAACTGGTGGAGTACTCCGGATGCAGATGCCTATAAGACCCCCCATGATTTCCCCAGTAGGTCTTTGGAAAGTACCTGTAGCTAGTATTCTTAAGCTATACATACCTTGGTATCCACTGGGATGGGTTCCCCTCTGTTGGCTCTTGGTCTAAGGTGAGGCTGGCACAGCTCAGTGAATTGCTGAAGTATGCCCCTGTCCACCCTGTAGCACTCTACTATCTCCAGATCGTGTAGCTCCTGGTAGGTTACCCTGAGTCTGAACACTCTGCTCCTCCTCCTCAGTTTGGGGCAATTGCCAGCATTATTCTCCTCACTGCCCTCAGCCTCTAGCACATATTGATGTGTTAAAGTGAAAGCAGCCCCTAACATTTTGTTGGTTAAAATTCCCCCGAGTGTGTACACCGATGGTGCAGAATTTGTGGGAAAAAACAGACTGAAAGGTCTTTGCAAGGTTTATACTGTTGTGCTGCAGATGCTGCCTGTATGATTGGCTGGCTATGATACATTCCACCTGCTTGCTATTTTATTTGTGCTTGATTGCTTTTATTCTGCTATTTCCCCCTTTTTTTCCTTTCCATTTTTGCCCCTTTTAAGCCCTGAGGCATGCCGCGCATACCCAGTGCCCAAAACAGTTCTGCTATTTCCAGCTTTTTTTTTTTTAGATCCAGTGCACACTGTGCAAACCCATTTAGCTAAAGTAAACACTTTGCAGCAGAAATGGCCCTCTCCTGGATGCAAACATGCTTTTTATTTCATGGAATAAGTCAATACAGCCTCAGACACACCCCTTTGCTTAGCTGTGCTTAGCTAAGCTCAAATGGAAGCCAGGGAGCTCCAATGTGCTTACACCAAGCATGACACACCCCGTTTTCATGTCAGCTGCTTCTCCTGTTTACACCACTGCCTTATAGATCCCGCATGGTTAGGTGCTATCAGAGAATTATCTCCCATTTAGTGATTCAGTAAAATCTGGTCATTTGCATACCCCACTGGCTTAGTCCCTAGTTACGCCATTACACCAGAGCCTTCCTCCTTAGCAACCAGTGTTACCTGTTATTGTTTTGATTCTGCATCCCATAGACTATAATGGCAAAATGCAGATTTCACTTAAAATTGTCTTTTCACATTTTTTTTTAAATTTTCAGCATGATCCCGTTTTGTGCGCCACTGTGCTGTGCTTTGTTTGTGTCTTTCAGCTTTTACCGGTTAGGGTTCGCCACAGCGGAACTCTGGTCCGCGAATGATTGGCAGTACAGTTTTACGTGCTGGCTTGCCGGGCCTAACAACCTTCAATGAAGGAACGCCCGTTCACGAATGTTGCCACACAGAAGACGCTCTAACTGAGGATCGAACGGGCAACGTCTAACTGTGAGGCGACAACGCTACCACAGCATCACCACCGCAGTTAAATGGCTGAAATCAGCCAAGAAAAAAAACCTTTGATTTTCATATTTTTGAAAGACTTTTCCCTGCCAATTGCCATATTTTTGGCCATTGGCATGCCTAAGGATCATAATACATACTTTACTTTGAGTGCCATGCCTCCATTTTGATTTTTGCAGAAATGTACTCAGTTAGTAGCCGAATACATTTCTGCACCTCACACTGTTCTGGCACGGATACCTGTTTACTGAATCACTAATTCACCTCATTTGCATGGTTTTCACCAGCAAATGAGGTAATTAGTATTATTCAGTGGTGTCCATGCCCTGTTTACTGGATCACTTGGTGGCCATATTCTGTGTAGGAGCTGCTGCACTATTCCTGCATGGAAAAAAAAAGTTTGTTGAATCCCAGGGTATTTCTTCTAATATAATTACATCTACATCCCATGTATTACACCACTCCAAAATCCCTATTCATTTTATTAAATTCTTAGTATTTTTGCCATTTACAGAAGAACTCTAAAATGTTCATTTTATGTTTTCCTCAGTTTCATGGTTTAATCAGTCCATATCTAATTACTAGGCAGCCTAGTCACTTTCCATTTCAAAACTGAGAAGCAATGACTGTACCTTGTGTTTGTTAGACACCTTAACCATTATAACAACCTCCATCCAGTGACTGTATATATTCTTTTTCATCCATTTCCTTTATTTTTTTTGTACTTGTCTTGTATTTTTTTATCTCTTTTGCCCTTTTACCAATACATTTTTTTTTTCTTTTATCTCCCAAATGATGTCTTCATCACATATTTCAGAGCCTTCTTCTTTGTCCTCATTATTAACTTTTCTCAACTAATTTTTCTTCTATTTTTACTACGTTTAAAATTCTCCTCTTTGTTTATTTTCTTCTCTTTCTTTTTCTTTTTTTGCCTTGCTCATATTTTCATTTTTAAAATCCATCCAGACATGTCCGATTTTGTTACATTTATAACATTTCAGTTCACAATTTTTGCATCATGTTCTATTTCCTCTTAAATATAACATTTTGTTTTATCACAGTTAAAAAAAATGCTTTGGGTTGTTCACAGTATTTTATGATACCCCTATTCCCCTCCACATTTATCATATTCAGTATATGTATATATTTTGTTCTCATTTGATTTTTAACACAATATTACAATCCCATCCATCAGTCCATAAACCCCTTTTATGAGAAACATTTTTTGAATGTCCAGTACTTCTTTACATACGTTTTTAAATGTCCTTTTGGGGATACAAAATTATTGAAACTAAAACAAAGGCAATGGGGGTAAATTATGTACCCTCTCATAAACTGGTTCAGGAATACCAATATGTATGGGGGCAAGATAAAATGAAGTATTTAAGAGAATGGATTAAAATGATTCTGGTATGGCAGCTAAGGTTATGTTGGAAGAGACTAAACACAAGATAATAAAAAACTTAGAAAATGGAAGCTTTGTTATATGGATATGGATAGTAAGATACAAGCAGTTAAAATTTTAGTCCCTTTAGTTTTATACACCGAGCTTTAGTTTTAGAGCTACACAGTTAAGACTCCTATACACAGCAGGAGCAGAAAACTATCATTCAAAGTTGAAAGGGATAGCAATGAAACAAAGGGGAACCTCAAGAATAAGGAGAAACTGGGATTTTGGATGCAGGCCTTTAAGGAGAATAAAAAAAAATCATACAGCATATTACATCCATAAAGTAGCAGAAAGTATTGTAAGAACTAAACTAACATAGGAATGGAGAAAGGAGATTCTGCCAACGGGGATGACTGCAATTAGGGATACAGACAATAGGCAAGAAGGGACTAGAATTTATTGTAGAAAACTGGCAAAGGAACCAAGGTACTGGGAGCAAATAACTAGAGAGGGAAAGATGATAGAATGGGAAGACTACAAGAATTTATTTGGACTGCAGGTTGGAGATTGCCTTCCCTATCAGGGATTGAGATCAGAGTATAGGGAATGAGAAAGAAATGGGGGGCGGGGCTAAATGAAAGACCAGCACTGGTAGAGTTTTTAATATAATGTAGAATAGAAGTTGCCATTAAAAAAAGGAATAATTAGCAGAGCATATAAAATATTGCATGATAACTATAAGAATCAAGTAAATCCAAAATAACACGTATAACACGTTGAAACTGTAATGGATTCACTGAAAGAACTCACCCTTCAAAGCAACAGTCTTTTGCTAAAAAAAATTTTAATTCACCAACACACGATTAAGCGCTTTCATCCACAAGGATGTGGACTTCATCAGAATTGACAATTAATTGACATTCTGATGAAGTCCACATCCTTGTGGATGAAAGCACTTAATCTTGTGTTGGTAAAATAAAGAATTTTTTAGCAAAAGACTGTTGCTTTGAACGGTGAATTCTTTCAGTGAATCCATTGAAGTTTGGGTGTGTTATATGTGTTATTTTGGATTTACTTGGTTGTTTACATGCTCAGTGTGAGAACTATAAGAATCAATCAGAGGAGGTTAGAAAGGATGGGGAACAGAGACTGGATAAGCAATTCACAAAGAAACCATGGGAGACTATATGCATGTCTCCCAAATATGCAACAAAATCTAGAAGATCTATGATTTTGCCTGGAAATGTTTATACAGATATTTTTACACCCCAAGTAGATTCCAGGGGAATTTCCTTCAGGCAGACAGCAAATGTTGGAGGTGTGAAGGGGAAGAAAGAGGTAATTGTGAACATATTTTCTGGGAATCCTGTGAGTTGGCAGACTTTAGGGATTACCTGCAGGATGCACTGTCAGAGATGCTGGGTAAACAGATTGGGCTGATGAGGGAGATGATTTTTCCAAGCTATGATACAGAATCAGAATTGCCTAGACATGGTAAGGCCTCGCTATGTCTAATAATTGTGGCTGGCAAAAAAGCTGTTACTAGAAAATGGAAATCAAAATCTAAACTAACTATACTGGAAGTAGTGAATATAATAACAGAGATAAAACAACTGGAACTGAGATCTTTAGAAAACGGTAGGAGCAAACTACATAGGAAAAAATGGGAATTGTGGGAAGAATACACACAAGGTAGGAATGAGGTTTAAAAGGTGGCAGGACTTAAATGAGCTATGTAATGTTAGAGTGAGATAGATTGTGTAGATTATAACTGATGTATAATGTTTGCAACTGGGAGTGTGTCAGTATTATTTTTTATGTAAAATGCTTGGAACTAGGATTATGTTGGTATGGTTTGTTTTAGTTTATATAAATGTATGATTCCATATGTAGTTAGTGAAGGTTTAAAAAAGATGTGTCTTGTTTAAAAAAGGCAGGAATTGAATAATTTATGTAATATTGCATAGGTTGTATGATTATGATATATCACAATATATGTGAAGTATAATATTTGTTATGTTAATATAATTTGCTTACTTTTATATGAATGTAAATTTGCCTATGCCACAAGTGATAATTCAATAAAGATGTTTGAAAAAAAGTTTTCAAATGTCCTGTCAAAGTCTGTCTTTCCATCTCTGTTCACCATTGCATATTAATTTCTTTTTCATTTCCCTATTAAATTATTTTATCATATAAAGATTCCATGACTTAGTCTTTCTTTTTTTCACATTCTCCAAAAAAATTCTTCATTGAAAAAGCAGTCTCAAATATAATGTCACAACATTTTTCTTTGTTAATAATAAAACAATGCTCTTATCTCATGTGCTTTTATACCAAAAGGAGCTATTAAGTTGCCCATACTTGATACCTGTTCAATTCTTCGTCTTCTTTATTTTGAATCCTTGCCACATACTTTGTTTTCATGTTCTTCTACTTTTTTTCTGCTAATTCCCTTTTGCCTTCTTTTACTTTCTCTGCAATTTTTTTTTCTCCCTATCTCATCAGTCCTCTCCAGGATTTTCTCTGCATTCCCCTTTTGTATTTTCTTCATAAATGTCCCTCCAGGAAACATCTCATTCATTTTATGGCTCATTCTGCATCACCATTTCTTTAAGTAGATCATCTCCCAACCCTCCTAACTGGGGGTTGCAATTATACATCCATAATTTAATTTTAATAATCAAACAGATTTCTTTGAAATATCTCTGCAGAATGATACACACATCCTCTGGTCAAGATATTGGCTTTCTCTTCCATTTCTCTCACCACTCCATTATCTCCTTCTTTCTGCATCTGCCTCCCTGTTTCTCTAGGCCACCTCTGCACCTGGAAGGGAAACAGAAAGTCCTCATGAAAAATGGGTCCTGTTCGCAACAGCATTGACTAGGGAAAGTTCTCGAGTGCTTTGGGCAAATTTCCCCTAAAAGTATAAATGCCAGCTCAGCCCCCACCCCAAATAAAAGAGGCTTGTAACCTATGTGTGCGTGTGTGTGTGTGTGTGTGTGTGTGTGTGTGTGTGTGTGTGTGTGTGTGTGTGTGTGTGTGTGTGTGTATAAGTAAATAAACAAAGAAATAAATACAGTATTGTATTAATTAACTATGAATAATATAATATAATGCTGCATGCTGCTTCTGCATGATCATCTTGTTTTACAAGCATGCATTTGCACAGTTGAATTAATGCAGCCTACAGATGTGGTTATTTATTTGTTTTTTATAATTTTCTTGGTTTCTTCCACTAAAGTCTATCATCTGTTATATTCTGGTGTTCTTCCTCTTTTTATGACAACCAGCACAATAGCAAGTGACTGGTTTCTCACCCAGACTAGCAGCCAATGGGGCTCAATTTCCTGAGAAGATGTTCAGGGAGTGGGGAGAAGGGAACATCAACGTGATCTAGCACAGTACCATCCTGACAGCAGTAGGAAGAGTGAATTGTATACTGCCTACCTCCAGCCCATCCCACCATGAACCATTCATTAACATTTATGTCGAACTTTGTTTGCTGACATCTTCCAATAGAGTCTCACGTGTTTTGCTAAAAGGTTAGAGACCACAGTCTCTACTGTGTGCTGTACTACCAAGCAGAGGACTCCTTCATTTTACCTAGAACAGTAAGCTAGGAAACTTCTGCTATGGTCCCATCATACAGATGATGCCTTTCAGACTAACTCCACCAGTTGAACCTGGGATGCCTGGGTTATAGTCAGGGCTCTAGCCATCTGTGTTTTGAGGCCAGCCAAGATGCTGCATTTCACTGATGTTGAATGTTGTTCTTTGAATGACAGAATGACTAAACAAGTCAATTGTTTAAAGTTCAAGATCACAAGGTAATCAGGTTAGACAGGATTTTAGTGATTCAGAGAAGAAAAGATCATGTGGAAGCAATGCAAACTTGTTTGCTTTTGATATAAAAAAAAGAAAAGAAAAAAGTGCACATTGCTGTCATTTGTTTGTCTTCGGGCATTTGTATTAATACAGCCTACAGAAGCATTTAGTCATGCAAATATCAGCACCACAAGGCATAAATGTGCTATTCACAAAACCCTTTGTATTTACTATTATGAGAACATGAACAGTGAACAAAAAATAAAAGAAATCAAACAGCTTTAGGCAAATACTCTACTAAATGATATCTTAAATACTCTTTTACTGTCATTCTTGAAAATATTCATAAAATTATCAGTCACAAAGCAATTATGCATGAAGAGCAAAAGTAAAAAAATATATATAATATGTCTATACATATATATATATATATATATATATATATATATATATATATATATATATATATATACATACATGATAACAAATTGGTAACGCTAAACATTGTTCATCTTGTCCATTTTGTCAATCGATGCTGTGTGTTATCTGATATTTGATATACTACCCAAATCTTACATTAAGTTTTCAAAACTAAAGACAAAATAGGGGGTTCCATCAGTATAGTGCTTATATAAAAATTACATTTAATATTCTCAAGAATGTGTTCAGCTGGAACATTCTGCTTTCTCATTACTATGCAATTTACATTTTAAGTATTTTTTTTCAGTTTAACGTCTTACAAATTAAAAAAGTATTGCATTTACATGCAGCAAGCATTTCATGTCTGTTCTGAATTAAATGATTATAGAAACATTATTTATACATTGTGAATCTTAATACTTCAAAGCGATTCAAAGCATCATACATTTTTGATCCATGCAGAATAATATGTTGTGATGCAGTCCTGACATTAGCTGGGTTCCAGATCCTATTAAGGACCCTTAACTTTCACTATGCCATATTTTCAATTCATTTATAGACCCCCCATAACTTACACTTGATACTAGATAGATAAGTATATATTTATATATTTATATATACATATATAAATGTGTGTGTGTGTGTGTGTGTGTGTGTGTGTGTGTGTGTGTGTGTGTGTGTGTGTGTGTGTGTGTGTGTGTGTGTGTGTGCAGTCCAAGATATCAGAACATTCTTCTGTGTCATACTTTAATGTAAGACTAATTGTCAACTGCAGTGAAATCCTAATATAATCATCTTAGGAACATTCACAGCATTAAGCATTTGATACCTTATTATACTCACAAGGATTATTCCTACTCTATTATTTCTACAGCTGGACCACAGCAATGCTCTGCACCTTGGGTACATGAACAAATATTTTGACTATCTACAGGTGGTATGAATTTATAGCATTATATATTTTTCATACTTATCCTCAGAAACTGATGATGACTTACTTTTGTCAGAGCTGTAGGAAAGGTGGAATAGATGGGGATACTGTCAGCTGCCCCAAGCAAAATGTTTAAGGGGATGTTAACAGTGGAAAAGAACTCACTCCTTTATTATTAAACTTTTTTTTGCCTATCCTCCTTAATCATGTGTGAAGACTGCACTCATGCTACTTTTAATCATAATTATTAGACTACCAGTTATCGGAACAGGAGGGTGAAGATTTCCATCCTTGTAATCTCCACATCAGATGTCTATGCAAATTCATACTTTTTTGATACAAGGGGTTCTATGGCTATGACTAAGAAGGATAGAATGATTCATCTAAATGGCATAGTTATCTTAGTCACCTGTACATGCGTGCCTTCTCCTGAATCAACTGTTTAGAAGCCAAGCATTCAAATTTTATGCCATGTGTGACAGCCTCTCTACCCCAGGCCAGTAATCAAGGAGCCTTATTCCCAACAACTGACACCAATGAGAGACGGTCACTGAAAAAAGAACTAGATTTACACAGTATTTTCAAATGCAGCTCTCTGCATCAAATGCAATTTCCCCCAAGAACACACAGGGAACATGCTCCAGACCTGGTAACAGACTCTGTCTCTGCAGATCCCAAACAAGATTTACTTTGGAGCACTGTATCTCAGTTCCAAGTAGAGGACATGCACCCACACACACCTTGGAAAGCCTGGCACAGATCTACTAGCTGTCCCACCTTCTTCCCAGACAATAAGGAAACTACGCTGTTACTAGTCAACTACTCTCAGGCTATTACATGAGTATCCAATTATACTGAGTAAAATCAATACTAATATATATGGTAGAGTGCAACCAAAGCAGACAGGCTTTTTAGAGTGGCCAAGGCATTACTAAAATAAGCACAAGTACTCTCAAGATGTTAAAGGTATTCTCTGAAAGACTAGCAACAATGAACAGTATAAAATATTTAATAATAAATAATAAAGTAGAAAACATGAGAATACTAAATATCTAAGTACAATAATCATCAGTTTCAATCACAGGAGAAATAAAAATAACACAGTTGGACAGATTCAGACAGATGCAGAAAAACGCTACTAAACTAATCTCACCGTATTCCCTGACTGTCTAAAGACTAACTTTTCCCTAGCTATCTTTATTAATACAGCAAGGCAAGATTAGATGCTGAGATGCTTACTTCCACAAGGCTAGGTGATGAGCTTCTAACTAACTGCTGAACAACTAACTGGCTGTGATAACTGTCATAGATCTTTTATATCAGGTTCCTTAACTTTTTAGTTTATCAACAATGCCTGAGCGGGGTATTGTGTCAAATGCCTTGGCCAGGTCAAGCTAGGCAGTGTGAACCATTTTTCCCTCATCCATTGCTTTGAATACCTTCTCAAACAAGTCTGCCAGGTTGAGTGGGTATGATCTGCCCTTGACAAAACTAAATATGGTTGGGTCCAGTGTCTGGAGGTTTACTATTTCTCTATCAATTATTTCCATGAAAATTCTTTCCACGGCTTTACATATAAGATTAGTGAGACTTATGGCTCAGTAGTTTTCAGGGTCTGTAGATGGCCCACCTTTGTACAGAGGAATGACTATTGCTGTTCCTCATTCATGAGTTACAGAGCCAGTTTGGAGGCTACAGTTAAATAGTAATTCCAGGGGCCCTGATAGATCATGTTTCATGCTATTTAGAAGGCATCCTGGGATATTGTCTGGGCCCATTGATGAAGTATTCATGGTCTTAGAGAGAGCATGAAAGACCCATTCCCAAGTGATAGTAGGGGGAGTCATATTTGATGGTATTTCCTGAGATAAGGTTCATGGGGAGAGAGGGTTAAAGTTGGAGCTGAAATTATCAGCCAGGATGTTTGCTATATCTTCTGGCTCATTATAGGTGGCAACATTTACAATAAGCTCTGCACAAAATTGTGTATTGCCTTTGAGGTTGCAGACAGAACTAAAGAATGCTTTGTGGTTGTCCTTGTCCTGGAAGGCCAAACATACCTCAAATCTGGCTTTGCTACACTTCATTTGTCCTCAGAGTTGTTTGTTTCATTTGATGAGAGTGTTTTTATCCTGCTGGGTATTGCACCTCCTAATTTTTGCAGTGATTTTTTTCCTTCTGTTATACAGCCTATTGATTTTATGATTCCACCAGGGTGACTTGTTTTTTTGAATAAGGTCTGTACTTCTTCCTGGTGGGTACAACTGCCTATATGCAACTATTAACATGCCTGTACAAGGTTTCTGTAAACAGTTCTGCATTGGCAGTAGTGTTCTCAGGGTTTATGTGGGCTTGAAATTTTGCCAGGTTATCACTTAATAGCAGGAGGTTAGCCTTAGACTAGCTCCTGAATATTCCAGGTTTAACTGGGGGTCCAGGCTTTATTTTTACTTCAGAAATTATCATTTTGTGGTCTGATCTTATCAAGGAAGACATTACAGTATGGGGTGTGCAGCACTCTCCCATATTAGGGAAGACCAGATCCAGTATGGTTGAAACCCTGGTTGGTATATTGACTATCCGGTTCAGGGAGTTTGTGTTTACAAAATCCAGGAATTTCTGTGCCTGTGCATTTGGTATTGTATATGATTCCTAGTTAAAACTGGAGTAATTAAAGTTACCCATGAATATGGTATTGGGTTGGATTTTTAGTGTTTCTAATAACTTTAAATACATGGCATGGGTGTTCTGGGCCATAGACGGTGGCCTACAGCTTGCAAGGAAGTAGTGTTGGATTTTGCCTATGGTGATTTGAACATGCAACACCTCAAGTGCATTGTCCTGTTTGACCAGCCTTGAAATATATTTATTTTTGATGTAAATAGAGACACCTTCACCTTTAGTCCCTGACTGTGAAGTAGCTGGTCTAAATGTGTAGAATGCATTATAACCTTGCACTATTGGTGTGTTCTCTGTGGCTTCTAGGGAGTGGAGTTTTTTTGTTTAGACTCCTAGCATTGAACAGTACTACCTTTAGATTTTCTTCGTTTTGATTTGCTATATTGGAAGTACTTTCAGATTGGCATTGCCTAAAAAAGGCACTATGGGGGAAGACAACATTTTAGCTAATATTTGAAAGCATAGAGGGGAGAGGAGCAGACCATCCCTAGCAAAGCAGCATGGTCTGTTGCCCATCTCCTTCCAAGCTGACAAATATTGCACCACCTTAGAATGACACCAGAAATTAAGCCAATTATTAAAGTCAGTCATCTTTTTTTCATATTGTGGCATCAATCTTGGAGAAGGCAAAACGCTGCTCAATACTAGGCTCATACCAACCTGAGACAAATAATCCGAAAGTTCCATGATGTCTATCTTCATATAGACTAGGGAGGTATGTCTGGGGTCATTTATCCCACATGGACTATGACTGAGTCATATTGGTACTTCTAGTCCAATAACCTGAGGGCATGTGTAATGTGGCAGATCCTAGCCCCTGATAAGCAACTGACTGTGATTTTTGTCTTACTCAGCTTGGTGAGATGGACATCAGTGTGGCTCACAATGGAGTTTCCACTGACTAGAATGTTGGATTGTGTGGTGGCTTGATGATCAAAGCAGAAATCATTGTCCTCAAAAGTGCCCAGGTCTCTGATAAGAGTTTTAGCTTGGGTTGCAACATTTATGTGGTAACAACATGGATGTCCCTGCTTTCTTCAAGACTCTATAATTTATTTATGTTTCCTCATCTATTTAGCTTACATGCATAGTCTTAGAACCATTTATTTATATGTGTTAGTGTACTTTTAGATCTTGGAATCCCTCCAGGGAGTTTATGTTGGGACTAAGTTTGCAGTCAGTGGTAAATTTGGTCACCCATAGGCCACTGACATCAGCTTTGACATAAATACGTCTCTTTCTGTCTGTAGGTATAGACATATATAAAATATCTATATATCTGTCTCTCTTCCTATTTATACAGAGAGAGTGAAAGAGAGCTATCTATCTATCTATCTATCTATCTATCTATCTATCTATCTATCTATCTATCTATCTATCTATCTATCTATTAATCTATCTATCTATCTATCTATCTATCTATCTATCTATCTATCTATCTATCTATCTGTCTATCTACCTATCCATACACACACATATATCTATATAAATCTCTATATATATCTATCTATATATATATATATATATATATATATATATATATATATATATATATATATATATATATATAGGTCTATCTTGCTTGATAGAAGTTTCAATATGGGTCTAGCTTGTTTGATAGAAGTTTCAAAACTTCGAAACCCGTATGTCCGAAACCATATGATTGAAGTTTTGAAGGTTTGAACACTTTGAACTGAGATGGCCATACAGTGTGGAATGGGAGATTTACCATTTTCATGGCTGTAGTGTGATCTCAGAGTTGGTATATTTAAGCATCAGGAGGTGTGGGGGGTCCAGGGGGGCTTACCCCCTGCAAACATGTAATGGTGAAGTTTTTTGTTTAGATTTTGTGCTTTTGTTGTATTTTTGAAATTTCAAAACTTAGATCATATGGTCTTGGCCATATGGGTTTCGAAGGTTTGAAATTTGGAACAAACAAAGTAGACCCATATATATATATATATATATATATATATATCTATATAGATACACACACACACATACACACATATATACATATACATAGACATATAGAAATAGACATATAGGCTAGGAATGCTACAAGCCTTGATGGAGACAATATGATCCAATCTTAACTTGATCATCAATGCCTGAGATCTAGTTTACAATCCAACAGTTAACATATGGATTTACATTTATTTTGTCGAACTTGTTTATGATGTCTGGGTGTGGAATACTGTCAACAGTCTTAGCAAGGTCAAAGTACGCTGTGTGTGCTGATTTGCCTTCATACAAGGCCTTTTCCTAGAAGAAGTCAGCCAGGTTAAGCAGACAAAGCCTATGCTTCACAAACCCAAAATAATTTGGTTCAAATGACTGCAGGCTCCAAAAGTCTGAGTTTATGAGATCAGTAAAAATAAATCCTATTGTTTTGCAGTTAAGGCTTGTGGGTCTACAGTTGCCTGAATCAGTAGTAGGAACTCCTTGTGAAAACGAATGACCACAGATGTTTATTAGGCCTCAAG
Source organism: Protopterus annectens (assembly GCF_019279795.1). Taxonomy (NCBI): domain Eukaryota; kingdom Metazoa; phylum Chordata; order Ceratodontiformes; family Protopteridae; genus Protopterus; species Protopterus annectens. Next base: position 589,492,304 of record NC_056735.1, read on the forward strand.
AAAAAGACTGGATGAGAGGTTGATATCTTGATAGAGGTTGTAGTATAAGAACTGAAATTCTTGCTGACTGCAGCTGTGCTCTTATTTTGTCTTTGAGGTGAGATGTCTCCTGAGGCACCTCACCTCATCATCAAGTTGAAGTAAATTGGCCTTGATGAAATATCTGAAGATGACATGGTTTGTTGGTAGTTGGGACTGAGTTCTATTTATGAAAAGCACTGCATAACTGTGAATCTTAACTAGAGCAGTTGCAATTGTAGAGCATGGGAGCCTGTGATGACCAAGTTAAGGACACTGGAGCTTCTAGTTGGGTAAAGTAACATTTGGTCTAGTGAGTATGCATATTTGTATATAGTATGGAGTAAGTGCTCCAGTTTATACATAGGAATATAAAATTTCCAAGAATACTCCTTGACTAATTTTGAGGGAGTCAAGCTTGCTTATTTTTGCTTTATGATATGTGGGAAACACAAGAGGTTCTAAAATGGTATGTTAGTATCTTGTTAGTGTTTATTAAGATGTGAAGGAGTTTGATGTCATTGACTAACCAGAAAAGTCATGAAGCAAAGAAGTCATGTAGGAAATGGTACACCACCACCACCAAGAAATGCAGAGACATCCTTTGTAGCTTTTGTGAACAAATGATGAGATGTATGCCCTGCTGGATTACTCCAAGACACAAATGTTGTGAAATGTTCTCTGCCTTAGGTTGGAGTGACCAGTATGCTTTGTATTTTTATTTTATGTTTATTTGCTAATTACCATAGAGCACTTTTCTTCAATGACATTTTTCAGGCTATTCAGCCTTCATGTCAGCATCACGTATGGTTTGCCATAACATAATGAGTGAGTTCCTATATGTAGAGCACCCATCTTTGGCAGTTTACTGGCTCTTGGTATTCCAGGCTCCTCCAACTACTGTATATCTCAGTTTAGAGCTAGAAGCAGAACTTATATTTTAGTGAGTTCCTGAGGTGTAGCTGGGGGGATGCTGGATGTGCAAAATGGATATGTAATCCCTGACACTAACTTCTGTTGTCACAGCTCTGTCTGTTGCAATCAGATCCATTTTTTATTTTAAATCTTGGTGTACACTCATCTACATGACATGGTTATCACCTCTCATATGGAACTTCTGGTCCCTTTGTTTTACTTTCTACATAATCTGGCCAGCTGGTTTGGAGATGCTGCTGATTCCACAAAACTCACTGAAAACCCTAAATAGGTAATGCCTTATCCATGTGTCTAGAAAGTACAACTCAGCGAGAACCCATCCCAACAAGTTTAATTCTCCAAATAAAGGCTTAAATAATGTGACCCATTATTGGCTTATATTCTGTTCTATTGAGTGTAATTAACTTATTGGCTTTTATACTATGGCACAGATAACAAGTATAAGAGACAATTTTGCTGTGGCTGGCACATTATAGTATTGACAGAAGCAATGCATCTCTTAATGTGTCCCTCTCAACTCAAACACGTGAAAAGAATGTTGCCAGTGTGGGACTGCATGCATGTTTTTGCATCTGATTCATATTTGCTTAAACACGTTTCTGTACTATATAGGAAACGTGCTATTTGATCTTTCTTCTACAAGATGTCATGCTCTTCATAAGGTCATCCATCATCTAATAGGGCCTCACAGAAATGGATAACTGGTGCCAGAGCCATGGCCTGAAGTTAAACGCCAAAAAATGCATAGTCATACCCTTTGGGAAAAACAAGGCTACCCCTAGCTACCATATAGGTGGCAATCCACTGAGCACAGAAAAAGTCATCAGAGATCTGGGGACCCAGGTTGACAGTAGCCTTTCGTTTGACACTCATGTTGCTAAAGTAGTTAGGAAAACCTTCTATATCACCCACCTGATCATGAAGGGATTCACATCTAGATCAAGGGAGGTCATCGTCCCCTGTACTCATCACTTATTAGACCTATGATTGAGTACAATGCCCGCTCGAATGTATCTGACCAGACACCTGCTGCAGCTTGAAAGGCCCCAAAAGTTCCTCACCAAAAGGATAAAGGGTCTCAAAATATGTCTTATGCTGCCCGACTGAAAGAACTCCAGCTCTATTCAGTCTCATACCGCTTGCTCAGAGGTGACCTGTGCCTGACATATAAGGCCATGTCAAACCCAGATTTGATGAATATGCTTCACCTCAAAAAATCTAGATCCCTCAGAACCACAAGGGCGGGAGACTTAAACCTTGACACGGTTATAAATAGAACGTGCTGGAGGGACAGATTCATCACCCAGAGACTCCCTATGTTGTGGAACAAAATCCCGGTACATGTGAGGCAGAGCACCTCTCTGGTCTTGTTCAAGAGGAATCTTGACCAATGGATGGGAGATTGCAGATATACCCCAGGGATTACTTCAGCGTCACTGCTTGACAGAGGCACAGCAAAATGATAGGCATAGTTTTTATTCAGACTAAAGGGGTGGCGAAAGCCACATAACTATGGGCTAGGCTTATAAATGCCCTTGGGCAGATAGCCTAGTATGAACCTATGAACCTATGAACCTATAATACAGCTAGACTAGACATTAAGCACAGGCCATTTGTCCTGTCCCTCCCTGACTGACATCCAGGAAGCTAGAATGCTATCCAAAACTGAGAATACATCAGTACAGTGAGTGACCCTAAATTTGTGTCATCGTGCCACTGAAAGGGTCAGTTCTAAAACAGATGGAAGCATCTACCTTAAAGATATCAGGATTAATTATAACAATTAGCTTTTTCTTTTCATCCAATCAAAAAAGGAACCATTCTGTGCAATCTCATTCTGATGTCCCATGAGTGATATAACAGCATAGTATACAAAAAAGAAAAAGTGCATTAAATATTGGCATACTTTAAGAAGGTCATGTGGGTAAGTGTACTCAGCAAGGCATGAACAGCATATAAGTGAATGTCAGTGAAGGATACACTATGTGTCTCTGGCTAAGTGAGTATGCATATATGTACATGTTTCTGTGAGTGCATGCGTGTGTGTGTGTGTGTGTGTGTGTGTGTGTGTGTGTGTGTGTGTGTGTGTGTGTGTGTGTGTGTGTGTGTGTGTGTGTGTGTGTGTGTGTGTGTGTGTGTGTGTGTGTGTGTGTGTGTGTGTGTGTGTGTGTGTGTGTGTGTGTGTGTGTGTGTGTGTGTTTCTAGTTATATATTTTTAATATATATTTAGGGAAAAGCAAACAAATGTATACAAAATGACACATTAATGTTGCCATTTTCTCATCTGATAGAAACAGTATCAGTCTAATGCATCTGAAGACTTAAATACACAGATTTAAGAAATTGCATCACCTTTTGCAGATATTAATATGTTTGACATTTCAGAACTGTCCAATAAGTAATGGTTCTTTTTAAATGACAATTTAAAGAAATATTATAAGAAGAGTTTCATTGCACATATAATCAAAGGCATTTAAGCGAAACTTCATTTTCTATAGAATGCAGTAACAATGCTGCTTCATTACAGAAATGTACCAAGTTTCTACAGTCACTGCATGACTGCCCATAAGGTATAATTTGAATGGAAGGTTATTACTAGGGATTGGGGGAGGGTGGTCTGTGTTTTAAAGGTTTTCTGATCTGCTGCTATGTTCAAGTTATTTGTGGACAGAAGCCTATTATAATCATCTGATTATGAGCTAGAATGGATTGCCAGGGAGCTGATCTGATAGGGGCAACTTATCAATAATTCTCAGTAATTTGTCTATGAGACAGTTAAACAGTCTTCGATCTGTTACTGCACTGGCTAAGATTAGAACAGAGGTCGTACCAATGTCTTCAGCAGTAACTAAGATAGGAAAGTATTTATCCTACCCACCAGTAGTTACATTGTAAAATATAAGCTATTTTTTTATTAACATTTCTTGTTTTTTTGTTGCTTAGTAATAAAAACAGAAACTGAATTTAGTTATTCTTTATAGCAACAGTCAAAAAAAAAAAAAAAAAAAAAATATATATATATATATATATATATATATATATATATATATATACACACACACACACACACACACACACACACAGAGTGACAGAGGATGCTCTATTAAGATTCATTCTAAAATAAGCAGTTTCTTTGTGCATGCTACTACATCTTCAGATTTAAATAACAGCATTATTTTATGCTAGTCTGTATAACAAGTTGCATATACATTACAGCAAATGCATGTCTGAATGTATTATTAAGGACGGAGGTGGGGCACAATAAAGACGTTACGGAGATCTGTAAATTCATGTAGCCATATAATACAAATGTATACTTTTATAATTAATGTAATGAAGATGCAAATTGATTTTATGAGAAATGCTTCAGCTTTCTCACTGGTTTATATAACTCGGCCATTAGTAATTAAAACATACTCTGTCTTGATGTTTTTTCAGCAGTTAGAAATGAAAATGCAACTGTAAGTTTCGACATAGTAACTAATCCATGCTTTTATGCCTATTTAACAAGCAGATCCCATACCGCATTGCTATAAATTTATATACCATCACATTGTTTAAGTTTTTCTAGCCCACTGTACAAAGCTGCCACCAACTCACTAGTCAGCATTCCTTAAAATGAAGGCATACTGCCAGCTAGCCAACTCTGAAATTATTTTTGCCTAAGAACATCCTTTATATCACTCTTATTTGAGTACCTCTTTTTAAGATATTCATTTACGATTTGAGCAAGCCTGCAGATATAGCTACAAAGTTATAAATATAAATCATCAAATGTCATTACTCATGCACATGTTTTGTCTCCTGGAATTAGTGCTACGAAACTGAAGTATGCAATACTGTGTAAGACAGCCACAAGAATAAATGTGTTTATGTTTCTTCTTAAGAGAATGTGCATTAGGTATTTGCTGAAACCTTTTTAAGATTTAGTATGTTATGATTTAATTACTCATGTATGTGCGCCACAAGAGAAGAATAGATTGGTATATTTAATTAGTGAATTTATTTATTTATTTATTATTTTTGCACCCTCATCTTCAGTGACCATGAAGCATCTCGCCCTTCTGCCTTGTGAACCTGTGGTTCCACAGAAGGTCACAGTGCTATGCCCACTCATTCCCCTAGCAGCACAGAACATGTGTTGGGCATAACCTGTATGTCAGGGTGTTCATCTTTTTAGGCTTTACCATTGCCCCTTGCTCATGATCACACTGTCCTACTGAACAAGAATAAGGGACCTGTATACCACTTCTGGAAGAGGCATTCACTTAAATGTCCTGTTGTATTGAAGGCTATTCCCTTCTGGTAGTCCATGCTCCCAAGGTGCGTGCCCCATAATCCTACCCCTGAACAGAGAAAGAAAGAGAGAGAGGGAAAATTATATTCCATGTTATCACCCCCATGCCCCCACCCACTTCCCCTCTCTCTTTCTCTCTCACCATCTTCTATAGCTTCAAGGCCACCAGATAACTATGGGTCAAATGAGGGTTTTATTCTTCTGGACCACAAATATGACTGGGTACAGGTGTTGCTACTGTCTATCTGCTATAAATGCTGTTGCATATATTTTACCATTTCTGAATAGATCATATCCTGCATTTACACGAAGCCAGATGGGATTATTTGTTTACACTTAAATAATGTTAGTGAACTTCAATGTGTTCTTAATGTGTGCATGTTTGTGTGTGTGTGTGTCTGTGTGTGTGTGTGTGTGTGTGTGTGTGTGTGTGTGTGTGTGTGTGTGTGTGTGTGTGTGTGTGTGTGTGTGTGTGTGTGAGTGCATGTGTGTGTGTGTGTGTGTGTGTGTGTTGTCTTGATTTGGAATCATTTCATTATTCAGTTGGTCATTTGTCAGGAAAGGTGTTTTATTATGCCATTAATTAATATAACATATGATACTGAGGAATGAATAACCAGTAATGAGCTCATCAATCTGTTATGCAATGCTATTATCTAGCCAAAAATGCAGCTACTCCTTCACAATTTAATTATATTTTGAAGTATGTCTTATCTTACATATTATTTATCATGACTTGCTTATAATGTATTGGTTTGTGTTACCTTACCTCTATACTTTTTCCTGAAACCTTTTGCAGTAAATAATCAAACGGGGTTTACAAGTTGCTTATACCATGATCATAGAATATAAAACATATCACCTTTTTACATCAACTTATACAAGAGTAGATTAATTGGAAAGTTATATGGAGAGGCTATCAGCATCACCACAGTGAAAATGTATGAGTCAAGGTTTATTATATGTTAGAATGCTTCATGTATTCTTAGCTAAATAAATAACCTTTATGAAGCTGCAACATATATGCCTAGTATCATTTGTAGATAAAGGCTGTAATAGCTTTGCAACTGCTTTCCTCTAGTCATTTTATTACAAATGCTACAGATGTCCCTTGACCCCAAATTATCTTCTTCAAGTAACAAGACTTTCTGCCATTATCTGCTATACATATTTAATTGTAGGATTCTCTTTCTCATCCTCATCCTTTTCTCCAAAAAATAACACTGGTCATATTTCACAGCACAGCACCTCTATATGGACTGTTGTTAATTGTCATCAGTGGACAGAATATTTTAAAAAGAATCATCTGTCTCTCCATCCTGGAACACATGTGGATGACAGCTAATTACTGAGAGCATGAGCGATAGTTTATCAAGTGCTAGGCTGTCAAAACGGTCACACTGGGTTTTCTGTTCAGTATTGTAGCATGCACTATTTTATGTCATCGCTTGTTTGTTAGAAAGCTGAACAACACTTTACAGTGTTCAGTTTGGAGTACTTCCATTCGAAGAACATATTCTCTGTACATCCATTCATAATGCTTAGCTGTCTTGTGGACTGATCATACCACCTCACATAATCACCATGTCAGTTTAGAGTAAAATAGTTGCATTACACTATTTTTTTCTGTGTTCTTCTAATATATAATAAAACAGTTTACCTTTACATGCTATAGAACAGCTAATGGAGATTCACTGAGGATGTAGCTACTGCTGTGTATGGATGGGTTGATAACATAGCATCATTATATTTACCATGATGCAAAAATGTATCCTTCTGTGATAATGTATAAACTGATTGTTATCAAGGAATCTAAGTAAAGTATTTACATTAATTGAAATGAATGAAATAGATTTTATCACAACAAATTTTGTCCAGGAATCCAGGAATTAAATATTTTCAAATGCATTGATATAAAAGATAAAATGAATGTAAATGTTTTACAATAATAACAAATTTGTGTTCATGGAAAGTGGGTCCTGTTGTATCTGTACAAGGTATAAACATAAGATGAATCTGTTTGCAGGACTGACTCCTGCCCCCCTCTCCCTTCATGGGAGCTCTTTGCACACCTAACTGTCAATGCTATTCAAGGTTGCAGTACCTCATAGTCAACCGTATAATAGTATGAAGACACAGATATATTTATGCTTTGAGTTTTGTGACTTTGCAGTTAGTACATATAGTTGGGCATGTGGTGGATGTGACACCTGTGGCTGGGTCTCACACTTTCTTTACGCTCCACCACTTGTTTTCTTAATTTCACCAATAACATCTTTTGCAACTCTGGCCTGTGTTCATAGTTTGCTTCCTCATTATTACCCCCTCTAAGTATTCACTCCTATCTTTCTTTCTTCATTTCTCTAATTTGCAACAATTTGTTGCCTCTTCCTATGTATCCATGTTGGTAAGTCTCATATCTTATTTTGCTCAGAAATCTTGAACTTTTTTATTCCGTTTTCTCGTATCTTTTTCCTTCTCCCACATCTTTTCCATCAGTTTGTTCTTCACACTTTCCCATTTTAATCCCTCCCTCCTTATGTTCTGAATGATCTCTTATCCTTTTCTTTACTACCTGCAAAGCCCACTGTCACATCTGCCTACTCCTCAAGCATCCCCCAGACAATTTCTAGTACCTCTCTATTTCACAGAAAGCATTGCAAATCTAACCAAACACTCACCACCCACTTTCAGCCCATCTTCTGCAGTAACTAGTATACCTAATATCACCTTTTTCCAAGCCATAACATTACATCAACACCCAGACTCTCCCTTCAACCCATCTCCCTTATCTGTTACTATTCCTCCTTACTCAAATGATAACTAATTCAACCCTAACAAATACATTTAATATAAACATTGTCCCTACCTCCACTATAAAACAGTTTCTTCACCAGCTCAGACAATGCTCTACACTAGCAGACAACCTCCCACCTGAATAACCCAAAATAATAGCAGAAACCGTAGCATACCTGGTGACAATCTTAATCAACAGATCTTTGTTAGAATCCTATGTATCCTTCACCCAGAAAAATATTGTATATTATTTACTTACATGAAGGAGGTAATTCAGGAGATCTATTCAACTTTTGACCCATTCCAATTCTGTCACCTGTCTCCAAATTTCTTTAAAAATGCTTGCACAAACAACATCTCCACTGCCTCCTGCATCATTATTTTCTAACTCCTACCTAACATGGCTTTTGCCCTATCCATGGTAAAATTATTGCCCTAGTATCCTTCTTGAAAACTAAAAACACATGCAGAGTCTCTGGAAAACTGGTGTGCTCCCTATTTTTGGATCTTTCCAAAACTTTTAATACAGTTTCTCTCAATAAACTCCTTCATTTAATATCTGATCTTGTGCTATCTCCTTTGTCTGTGGTGGTTTAATAGCTACTTATCTGAAAGGCAACAATGTTTTAATGGAGGAGCACACAATTTACATACCTGCCTGTCACTAGTGGTGAATCTCTATGCTTAGTCCTAGGACCCCCCCTTTTTAATATCTTTAGCAGCAACTTCCATACCACAATATGTGGACAATTCTATACTACACTTCACTGTGCTGCTGACATCCTGTCAAAACTTACCCAAATTACCCAAGAAGCTTTTACTTCTGTTGATACCTGGCTCCATCATGCCCAACTGCTGCTCAGCCGAAAGAAAACCAAATTAGTACTATTTTCCCTAAATCACACATGACTGGCAAGGTTAATTTTAAAATTCAGTCATTGAACAATACTGAAATAGAAGCAGTCTCCTATACCAATCTCATCAGGGTAATAATAGATGATAAACTTAAATTTGCCCTCCATGTTGAACACAACAAAAACAAAGACCCACCAAAAATTAGGTGTGCTTTATATATACAAATACTTCCAAAGTAATATCACCCAAACTACTCTTGCAAATATCTTTCTTTTCATCAGATTACTGTACAGGGCTGCTGTCCTCACTAAGCTCCAGGCATCTGGTAAAGCTATAATAAAGTCATTAAATGTGCCTCTAATAACCAGCACCACATCCATCAATGCACAGACCTTAAAGCTGTAAAGTATCTAAAACTACTTCACACCTTAGTCCTCTCACAACTTACCAACTCCCATAATAACTTGTATAAACCTGATGTCTTCCATGCCTTAAATCAACACTACATACCACCATAATAGACTAACTTGCTCTACTGATAAATAACTCCCAAACATTTATAATCCCCCTAATTCCTTTAGCTATAGTCTTTACTCTTGCTCAGTTGCCAAAAAATTAAATTACATTCCACTATTCATTAGATCCATATTGATTTAGATTACCAAAATGCTTACTTCTCAGATATTCTTATCTAAAACTTTGTTTGTTTTTGATTATCTAACTATAGCATTATTTAAAATTCACTTCAGAATCCCCTCTTCTCCTCTTACAGGCAGGTCATATTGTGTTTTTTTCTTAAATAATAGTAAAGGGGGGGGAGGTAAATGGCTGCTAGCACAACCTGCTTGTCTTCTTACCATCATTTATATCATCAACAAAATTACATTTTTGAGACAGACTGGTTTACAATTAAGTCTAGAGTTGGTAGACATAAATGAATATAGATCTCTTCTAACATATTTAACTCTCTTAACTTTTGTTTATTCCCTGCAAAATCTTAGACTCCACTTGTCAATTTCCCATTGCATTATAGTTACTGAGAGTCCAACACAATACTACTGCCCTTTAGCAATTAGTCTCTTTTTCATTTAAATGCCATTTTGGTTAATCACTTTCCTGCAGTTGTTTCTCAGTTTTTTGGATGTTTCTCCATTTCACAGACCTTGTCTTGCATGTTTTGTCTAAACATCAGAAAGTGCTTTAGTGGCCACCTCTCACCCATATTTCTTGTTTGTTTGTTTGTCTGGACTCCTGCAGTGCAGTTTCCTCATGGCAAATATTAGAATCCTTTTGTTGGGTGAACTGTCTATACCTCTCCAAGTCAGACCTTTCTTCTTCTGGGTCAAGAAATGTATTTCATTGACTGGAAAGACAACTCTAAAGACTGCAGGATATATCAAACAAAACCTCAAGTTCAATCTCTTGCATAGCTTTTGGTGAAGAGTAAATTGGCTTCTCTTCATCCTCAAAAATAATCATGGCCCACAGATATTTTATGGTCCTTTTTTTAAAACATTTCTGCTATAATTAGATAAAAAGCCACTCTGTAATTAAAAAGTCTGAACTATTTACCACAAACATAGTCTAGGAAATCTAATAGTTGTTCTCTGTGTACTGAATATGCAATGAGCCCTATCTAGCAGTATCCATGCTGCAGGCATATCAGCCTATTTGCTTTACTGCTCCACCATGAAGGACAGACAATCCTTCCCCTCATCGCCCTCAGGAATATTCATAAACCTTGCATTTTCTCTTATTTCTCTGTCTTCAATCTATAATAACGTCTTAATCTCCTCCTGTACTGCTTCTAGTTTTGCTGGTCTGATCTTTTTCACAGTCTCATTTCTCTGACACAGTGCCCAATCTAATCTGCATGCTGTATTAAAGTCAGGTCAGTTTCATACAATCTGTTTTCATTTTTTTTAATATAATCCATCAGTGACTCACGTATTTTCACCACCTCCACATAAACTTTATCCAGTTTCTCCTGGATTTCTCATATCTTTAATACTTCTTTTGACCTTTCTTTCTGCTCACTACCCTTTCCATTATTTCCCTTTTGTCTTCAGGTCTTTGCACATTAACTTATTTTGTTCTTCTACTTGTAACTTTTACTTTCTTCTTTCCTTTTATCATTCAGATTTTGTAAGGTTTATCAAGCTCTACTTAGTTTAAATTGGGTCTGAAATCTCAGATCTCTAGCAACTTTAACAAAAATGTCAGTGACAGGAAACATGCATTGCCACCATTTAGCATAGCGTCATACTGGAAGCACCTATGAAAATATTAATTTTGCCTCAAAATGGGTACACTTGAGCCACTAATGTCTTTGAACCTACATGGCAACTTATGTGAAAACTGGAAGTTCTGGATCAAGAAATTTGATCATATTTCACTGTGAGTGAAAATGCAGGGAAACCAAATACAGTTCAGTGTGCAACATTTCTGCTAATTGCAGACAGGGAAGCTGTAAATATATATAACATGTTTAGCTTTTTAGAGGAATGTTAAAAAACAAGTTATCAGTCATGATAAAATGATTTCAATTATACTATGAGCCCCAAAGAAAGAAATCTTCCTTGTCTAAGGTATTTATTTTACATCAGAAATCACAGCACACAGGAAACAATAGCTACCAAGGCAAATGACCTCAGAAAAAGAGAAAATCATGACCCCTGTAATTCATAGGGATAATGTCCAGAGGTATTAAAGCACTCTGTACACTATGTATTTTATTTCATTTTTCTGAATCACATTTTATAGACATGGATCTCTGTCCATAATGGAGGCATACACATTTACTCCACTTGTAATGAATTGCACACAGAAATTCATTGCAGATAGTGATGTTCAAAGCCTTCTGGTGTCCAAATCATTTCTGACCTACTCTGCATATAAACAGCTGTTGTACTGTAATGTGATGCATGACAGTGCAGCACATTGTAATGTGATGCATGACAGTGCAGCGCATTTTACTAAAGCACACATTCTGCACTGAGCTCCACCTTCCTGACTGACCGTCATTCATAAAGATCACAGTCATTAGGCATGAACGCAGATCTAGGCTAATTATCAAAATATGGCTATGAGGGGCATATCTTGAGTGAGCTCTCATTGTGGGAACTTGCAAAGATATTGTATGGGACCAAGATAGTTTTGAGTGAGGTAGCAAGCTTGCCTGCATCATCAAGATTTTCTTACCCTGCAGCAGAGAGTTTTTTGTCAGCACTATACTGAACAACATTTTAGCAGAAAGGTGCATGGTTGCATTTCCAAGCAAATCATCACAATTGTATAAACATAGCTACTGTATTATAGATTACCCTGTCTGGACCACCTGGTACGCAAATAACACGGTCATGCTGAATAATGTTTGATCCAGTGGGAGTAATTTGCATATGTAATTTGCATAAGGAATACAATGCCTACACAATGGAATCTTTTTGAATTACTATAAGCTTTTGTAAGCAAATATACTATGCACTAATCCTGTTCAACTGAGGAATAATGTTTATGTTTAGCACCTTCAGAGTTTGATCTCATCTATGATACATCTATAAGAAATAAAATTACATGTTCCTTAAAACATGATCAAGTCCAAGGTAGAGTGTCGAGATAATCTGATTTAACATTAAAGTAAGTAAACTTTAAATATATGGATAAAAGTGCTAACTGAGGAAACAGAGATGTGCAAAACAAAGGCAAAAAACGATAAATGGATATTGTGATACCTCCATAAAAATGAGGATCTTCAAGTAAATAGAAGCAGTTGTAAACATAAATACTAGAGTTATTTATTCCATTTTAACATTAGGATTGTTACAGGTATCACAAAAGGCAAAATAAAACATACTCTCAAGTTTACATACAACACAGAATGTAGATACATTACATAAAACAGTGTAAGTTATGCAAAACAATCAATGCACAAGATTCACATGTTACTAACCCACAAAGAAAAGGAAAGCTGAAATATCCATGGCAGTAGTCCTTTACAAAGCACAGCAAGGCAGAAGCATTACTTTTAAAATTGATACCTATACAAAACACATATTTTAAACTGCATTTATAACAACAAACGAGCAAGTTAATATCCATAAATCTGTATGTAGTCTCTCAACTTGCTGAGGTCATGATCTAATACCAGTGGATCAGATTGTGCTCACATATGAATACAGACTGAGAGGATTTGAACTTTGGTTCCAAGAGAAGTCTTTAGACTTTTAATTGAACTAGCCAGATATATTTGGTGGTATGGCTTATGGAATCTTGGCATGTCTAACAAAAGTAATTTTTGGAAAGTACAGAACAGTGCACATTTGTGAGCCACAATCATAGCTGGCTTTAAGCACCAGCGAACCTTGCAGCCGCTGGGGGCCCCCAATTCCTGGGGAGGCCTCTGACCACAGCAAATGATCTTAACTTGATATATTGTAACATGTCTGTCAAACTAACAAAAGCTAGTGTAGCAGTCTTCTATACTTAATAAACCAGGTGGGCAATAACCCATATTTATATCTCCTCTAAAATTCCAAGATATCTCTGGTTATAGTATCACCCACAACATAGCCAGCTTTTGATACCTGCAATACCTGTGGCTGCAAGGTGGCCCCTTAATCATCCTTGACTGTGTGGGGGGCCCTACAAAATCAGCTGATGGACTATGCTCTTTAACCTGAACAGGGCTGTGGTCTGACCCTGTTAGGATAAAGCTGATAATGAACATAAACAAGGAAAGCAATAGAGAGATCAACAGGTCAGAGTGACTGATTTGAGTCCCATCTTCAGGGATTTTTTTTTTCTTTCAGGGAGTTTTATAAATACTGGTAGAACACCAGATACTACAATGCTCAACTTTTTTGCAGACAAATTCAGCACAATACCAAAAATATTAGCAGAATAAAGGCTCAAAATGAGGAACACAGTTTAAATATTACTCTAATCCACTGAAAAAAGTAACAACTTTTGCTTCAACATGCATTTTTTGGATAATACAAAGTATAAACCTCTGATGCCTGGCATTATTGACTGTCTGTATTCCTGAATGATTTATTAGCAAATCAAGATTTTTTATGAAGGACAGAGAAAAATTATGAGCAAAATCAGGGAAAGTCTGTGAAATCAGGGACAGTGACGGGTATGCATTACTCCTCAATGACTTCAATAAAAGTGACTTACTCTTGCTACTGTTTGATGACTACTAAACTGAAGTCACTGATTTGGTGTGAGAGTACCAGTGTTTCCCACAAAACTAGTACTGCTATGGCTTTTGCGTGTGTTTGTATAAAATATCACTGATTTTTATCTCTCCGCACACCTAATAAGGCCAGGGCACATAGAATTTTCTTCTGGGTATCAGTAAAAATGTAGCTAACAAGTAATTATATTTCAAAAGTTATGCATAAAATATATCACAAAAAATTCACACACTTCAGTCTTCAAAGACTCTGGTGGTCCTCACTCTCCAAACTGTATAAATTTATACAGGGGGCTCCCTTAATCATCCTTGACTGTGAGAGGGCCTCACAAAAGCTGTTGCTGGTTGAGGAAAAAGTGAGAAAAAATCTATTAATTTTCTGATTACGCTCTTTAAACTGAACAGGGCTGAACCTGTTAGGATAAAGCTAATAATGGTCTCTGCTCTCAGCTGCACCCATTCTAGTACCAGCCCTGCTCAGATGTGTGTGTATGTGTATATAGAAAGCTGCTGTAGGTTATGAGGGTGGGGGGGTTACTTCTTTAATTTTCATTACAGTCTAATCACAGAGGTGTGTACATGAGGTCATTACAGCTTTTGTTTGAGCTGAGGAAAGTGTTTTCATTGTTTCTTTTCTCACAGACCACAGAGGTGTACACAGAAGGTTACTATAGCTTGTGTAGGGGCAGTGTGTACTGTCTAGGAGCAACAAAGTTGAATACATTACTGTACTCGTTATTCTTTTCAATTTCCTCACAATCGCACTTCATGCATGTACACAGGTAGCTGCCTTTGACAGTTTGGGTTGAGGAGTGAGGAGGCATGCTATGTATATGTATGTCAGCACTCACTTGAAACACATGACTGTGGCACTTTGAACCTCTGCTTTCATCCCAGTTTAACACCAGAGGGATGCATAGGCAGTGACCGTGGGGGCGGGGGGATAGGGAGGCAGGCCGTATTCCCAGATTGGACCTATGTATCCAGACAACAAATGGCTTGTAAGTTTTTTGTGAGCTATTATTTCACCATCGTTGAATATTAAGCTTTGGGCACATCTTATGTCATCCTTGAAAGAAAAAGAAAAGACTGACATTCTTTTCTTACTCGTGTTTTTTGTTTAGGACACCATTGGATTAAAAGGTTGGGAAATGCTCTGAAATGCATCCCAAAAAATCTATAACCAAATGGCTTCTTGGGCCCTGGCTTATCTGAGTTGTTTCCTAAGTGGTTATCACTGTGCTGTCTTGGTCAGGAAAGGTGTGCTGAAAGGATGCAAGGAATACTTAAGTTGAACAGCAACACTGAATGTCTTTCCTTAATCATCATTTGTGTTCAAGCCATCATTAGATGAAATGATTATGTAAAAAGAAAAAAATAAACTAAAATGCACTTTAGAGCATATAGACAGCATTTTACCTAAGTCCAGACCTATACATAGACTTGCTATTATGTATTGTTGTAACTAAAATGCCAGTGACTGTGAACATCCGTCTGTTAGATGGGTGAACATAGTGTGGTACATAGGCCTGTTGTACTATAACAGCACTGTAGCTACAGGTTAGTGTGTACATAACTGCTCCTAAAAGTTTGCAGCATGAACTAAAATGCTGCTTTGGAGGGGTGGCAGTGATAGGGTGATAATTTGATGGAAGTGCCTACGGGCCCCCCAAACTTGACATTTGCTGGGGGCCCCAAACTGTTAACACCGGCCCTGGCCACAATGCAGATTTCTACAGTGAGTTCCATCGTGATTATTTAAAAGCAAGCTTATCTGTGAATTCCACTGCAGTAGACTGCGGTTCAAATAGTAATAAGTCTGACAGAAATGCCTGTAAAACAGACAACTTCCAAAGCCTCTGAGCACATTAATGTGAAAAGCAGTGAGAAAGGTAACTCAGGTACTTGAGCTGTCCTCAGTTCAAATGTTTCTTCATTGCAGCAGGTATCATAATGTTATTTCTGAAAAGAATATAGCTAGTAGCAAGAATACATTTGTCAGTACTTCAATGAGAATCAAACAAGTAAAAGATAAACTTTATTTCAGCCACTTCTGATATTAATGGGCTTTTGCAGAAGCCTGCAAAGTTTTACCGGATATGCTGTCTACCAGGTGAATGCTGCATTTAAATGTCTCTTAAACTAATGCCAGTAATGCATGTACCAATGACAGCATGCATATCACTTAAAACTAGGACTGAACAACAAAAGAAGATAATGGGGAGCTATGATAATTACTGCTAAACAAACTGAGCTGAATTAGTGAGTATCATTACTGCTGTATTGAAACATGATAGGCTAACAATATACATAAATCCTCAAGACCAGAAAAAAAAAATCCACTGAAAAGACAATGCTGTCTACGTCACAGTGGGCTATCCCCACCTCACCCCATAACCACTTGATAACCCTCATGACACTGCAGATAGATTTATTATGAGATATCAAACACATCAACAACCAGCTTTATTAACAGTTAGTAAAACACATGGAATATCACCATGTCATAAAAAGAACGGGACAGCACTAAAGATTGCTTACTTCCTCCATAAACACACTGAAAGTATCTCAACAAAACATCTTAGAAATCGTGGAGCATGTTCAGCTGCTCAGCCCAAACTTACAGCAGGTTCTGACTGCTCATCAACCAAAATTAACTCCAACAGACAGTGTAATTCCACTCAACTGAGCCAATGACAATGACATCTGAACCACAGAATGGTGATTGGGGAAAGAATGGTCTATTCCTTGCCAATTACTGAAGCCCTTCTTCCATCCTAGACCTACCCAATGTTAAAGAAAAGGAGGTCAGGTAATATGATCTGTAGTGCCAAAGAGAACTCCCCTCCCTTAAAAACCTGATCTTATATATTCTCCATCCCCGTTCCCTGCCTATCATGTATCTCCATTCTAATCCCATCTATCTCCCCAACCTACTAAAGTAAACTAACTTAATGGCATAGTCCAGTGACAAAATAGTATGCCAGGTAATTTCCATTTGTGACCATGCTATCCCCACCCCACCTCACCAATAAAATTACTTGGCAAGTCTCGTGACATTGCAACATGCATTTTTGTAATATATCAAACACATTAATCATAACCAAATTCATTAACAATGAGTAAAACATGGAATATCATGATGCCAAAAAAACATCTTGGCAGCGTTATAGATCACACACCTCCTCCATTAAAACTTTGATAGTAACTAAACAAAACATCTTACAAACTAGGCAGCATGTTTGACTGCTCACCACAAAATTTCATCAGTGACATAATGCTCATTAACCAAAATTATCTCCACCAGGCAGCGTAATACTGCTCAGCTGAGCCAATGACAGTGCCAACTGAGAACCACAGTGAAGGGAGAAGAGGCCAATTACTAGGGCCCTTCTTATGCCCACCAAGCTGATCCACAGCATTTTCTGCCCCACCTTACACTATCTAGTGACTGTCCTCCAAACAGCTCCTACAAAAATAATGACACTTACACTTTGAGCATGTTTAAGTGAATCTTGCTAAGATGTATCCCATCAAAACAGAATGAGGATGAATCCCTATCTGCAAAGTTACAGTCCTCCATTACAAAATATCCTAATGCATTGCTAACCCCCTAGCTACCCTATGGATAAGAAAACTCCTAGTCATCTCTACTGGGTACCACGTTGCTTTCTTACCTTCCATTGCTGATAACAAGTGGGACCATTGCATGCCACTGTACTCGCCATTGTACTGCATCCAGGTCAAAATTCACACCATCAGATCTCAACTCTGTTCTTCTGGCCACCCAGTAGATAAAAGAATGACCCAACATAACCAAAATATTCCTGTCAGCAAAAGAAAAAAACAAACAATTAAGACCCCACATCCCATGGTATAAAATACATCTATTAATGCTTTATAAACCAAGAAAAAGGGAAATCAAGTTGTACAGGAATGATAACAGCATATAATGTGATAAACCAGACGGTTGCCATAAATACTAATATAAGATCAGTGTTAAAGATCATCTTGCATTCTTATTTAAAAAACAAGAAAACAGGATTCAAGCTGCTACTCTTGTTTAAAACACGTTTTATTAAGTAACAACAAAATATGACCACTTTCACATTTGTCAAATCTCCATCAGATCTCAGTTATACATATAAGTAAAAAGTAATATATACTTTCCAATTTTTCATATAAAAAGCCATATACATTACAAAATGAAGACAATAATCTAAAAGCACATAAACAGATCACATTCAGTGTCAGTGAATGGAACAATGGTACCTACCGAGTTTTCACATTTTAGGTTCATAGGTTCATAGGTAGGTACTAGGCTATTGGCCCTAGGGCCTATATAAGCCTAGCCAAAAAGGTACCGTGGCTTTCGCCACCCAAGAAAATTATTTTCCTGTGCCCCTGTCAAGCAGAGCCACAGAAGTGATCCCTGGGGAGAATTTCCAATCTCCCATTCAGTCATCAAGATTTTTCTTGAGGAGTGCTAATGAGGAGCTTTGTATGATATAGATAGGTAGTTTGTTCCAGAGTATGTGAAGTCTCTGGGACAGGAATATATCCCTCCAGCATGTTCTGTTTATTCTGGTGACAACATTTAGGTCCCTAGAGCATGTAGCTTGGAGGGATTGGGATTTCTTTAAGTGGAGAATGTCCAATAGCTTTGGGTTTGACATAGCTTTGTATGTTAGGCAGAGATTGCCTCTGAATAGGCGATATGTGATGGAGTAAAGCTGGAGTTTTTTGAGATGGTCAGTGTAGGGCATCTGTTTGAGGCTGGTAATCTTCTTTGTGAGGTATTTCTGTGGCCTTTCTAATTGTTGTACATGTCTTGTGAGGTACATACCAAAAGGGGCGTTGCACTCTATAATGACTCTAATGAGTGACAAGTACAAGGGAAAAATGACCTCTTTTTTCCTGGATGAGAAACCTTTTGTGATGAGGTGTGCCATGTAGAAGGATTTCCTTACTACTGTGGCAATGTGATTATCAAAGGAGAAACTACTGTTCACCTGTGTCCCAAGGTCTTTTATCACACTTTCAGTGTTAAGTAGACTACTGCCTATGTGGTAGTTCATGGGTACAGAGTTTTTACTAAAAGAGATAACAATGCACTTTTTGGCATTGAGCTGGAGGCCATGGCTTTGACACCAGGCATCTGACTCAGTGAGGCCCTTTTGTAGGATGTCCACATCATTAGGAGTTTCGATTATCACTCCTAGTTTGCAGTCATCTGTGAACTTCATTAGCCAAAGACCTTCTGTGTTAGCCTGTACTCCTGAGAAGTAGATACAAAACAGGATAGGACCCAGGACTGAACCCTGTGGAACTCCACTTCTCAGTGGTCTGAAGTCAGATTTGGAGTCTGCTACTTTCACAGTGTGGGTTCTGTCAGTGAGCCAGTTGGCAACCCATCTTGTGACATAGGGATTTATACCTAGTTTAGTGAGTTTATCTATAAATCCAGAGTGGGGGGTGGTGTCAGAAGCCTTGGCAAAATCTAGATAGGCTGTGTGAACCACCTTACCCTCATCTTCGGCTTTGGTGGCCAATTCAAAGAAGTCTTTCATGTTTTGGAGACATGATCTGCCTTTTACAAACCCGAACTGGGTGGGTCCAGAGTTTGGAGATTACCAGTGTCATTGTTTATAAGTTCCATGATGATACGTTGCTTAGCCTTGCAGACCAGGCTTGTAAGGCTAATGGGGCGGTAGTTCCTGGGGTCTGTGGTGGCTTCCCCTTTGTGGAGTGGGATAACTGTCAGTGTGCACCATTAAGTGGGCACAAAGCCTGAGGTGAGGCTATGATTGAACATGGTACTTAGGTGGGGTGCCAGTTTGTTCTGCAGTTTGTGTAGAATGCAGCCTGGGATGTTGTCAAGTCCCATGGATGCTGTGTTCTTGGCTTTGGAGAGTGTGGTTTTTACCTGTGCAGCCATGATTACAGGAACTTTGCATTCTTTCGGTAGAGAGATGGCCCCTTTAGGGGGTGAGATGGGGGTAAAGTTAGCACTGAACCTATCTGCCAGGATGTTGGCAATATCAGTTGGTTCCATATATTTAGTGCCGTTGTGCTGTAACTCAGAGCAGATCTGAGTGTTGCCATTGAGATTCTTGACATAGCTATAGAATGCATTGTGGTTGTCTTTAGAATCAGTGGTGATTTTGTTTTCATAACTAGCTTTGGAGGACTTTATGAGGGATCTCAACTTTTTACTGAGGCTGATCAGGAAGTTCCTCCAATCATGAGATTTTACTCTTTTTTGCAACAGTTTCTTTCTTCTGTTGTAGAATTTGTTTATGGCAGGAGACCACCAGATTGGCATCCTTTTTTTGGAGGATAGCATCTTGGTTCTCTTAGGGATTGCATGATCCACTCGTGTAATTGCTTATAAAGTGCATTTGTGTAGGATTCAGCAGTCGTACCTCTATTGCCTGTCTGCATGGGTGTCGTGAAGTTTGCCACTTCTGTATTAAGAAGTGTGGAGTTGGCTTTGGAGAATATTTTTATGGTGGTTTCCCTAATGGGAGGTGGGGGCGGGATGTGGATGTCTAGGGTGATTAGCTTGTGGTTGGATCTGACCAACAAGGAATTGACGTCTGGTGTGGAACACCAGTTGCCCATGTTGGTAATGACCAGGTCTAGGATATTGCTGCCCCTGGTGGGGGTGTGGATAAGTTGATCCAAGGCATTGGAATTTATGAATCCCAGAAAACGCTGAGCAAAAGAGTTGGTACATGAGTAGTTTTCCCAGTTAATGGTGGGGTAGTTGAAATTGCCCATTATTAGGGTGTTAGATTGTACCCTAATATTTTCCAGTGTATGAAGAAATGAGGAGTGGGAATCCTGAGGCATGGTGGGGGATCTGTAGCAAGCTACAATTTGGATTGCGGTCTTGCCCAGAGTTAGTTGCACTTGGATAATCTCGGATGCATTATGCTGAGCAACTAGCTTGGAGGTGTGGATATCCTTAATGAATATGGATACGCCTCCACCTTTAGAGTTTCAGTACAGGTTGGGTGGCTGAAAGGTGTGATATGAATTATAGCCTGGTAATTCAGGGGTGCTCTCTGGAGCCTTGAACAAGGTCTCTGTCACTGCACAGGTGTCGATATTCTCCATTTTTATGAGTACCTCGAGTGAGTGCATGTTGAGGTTTAGACTTCTAGCATTGAGTAGCATTACCCTCAGATTTTGCTTGCTTGTATCTGTTACAATGGTGAGTTTGTCATTTGAACCTTGCCTAAAAAAGGCACTGTAGGGATGGCAAGAGCCTTAGCCAGTATCTGGAATCCTAAGGGTGACAGGTGCAGGCCATCTCTGGCAAAGCATCGTGGTCTGTCGATCATGTCATCCCAGGCAGACAGAAACTGGATCCCCTTAGAATGACACCAGAAGCTTAGCCAGTTGTTGAAGTCAATCATCTTTTCCTTGTACTGTGGTATTTTTTTTTTTTGTGATTGGTACTGTTTACTCTAAGTACAAAACCACTGTGCAGCTGGCTGTTAATCAGTGTGAATGCACTCATCTTCTATTTTTACTTAAAACATATGGGTTAAACAAGCAGTACCAGCTTGAATCCTGTTTTCTTGTTTTTAATAAGAATGCAAGGTGATTTTAACATGGATCTTGCATTAATATTTATGACAACAGTCTATTTCAGCACATCATATGCTGTTATCATTCCTGTACAACTAGTTTCCATTTTTTTTTGTTCTGTTTTTCCTTAAGGAAAGTGTTTACTACCCTTAAGGCTGGAATGGCATAGAATAATATGTGACATTTTCCAGATGCTGGGAACTAGTGATTCTGATATGGATCTATTGATTAGGATACTGATGAGATATGCAATGGCTCATTTAAGGTAGTGAGGTGGGAGGTGATCTGCAGATGTAGAGCAGGATTTATGTTTTTGCAGTAATCTTTTTTATGACTGTTATAGGTATGGACTGAAATCAGAAAGTGGGTGTGGGGCTTTCAGCTGTCATGGTGGAGAGGGTCGGAGCTACATGAAGAGACCCTGTTGAGGGTAGGTATGGAAGTAGAGGAAGAGGGGCTGCCATTGGTGGTGCTTGAGATTAGGTCAGTTATATATTGGATAAAGTGATTGTTGATGTCTTTAGCTACTTGGGTAGGATGGGTATCCGGAGCGGGGCAGTGTTCTTTATTTGTCCCGGGGTTAGGTAAGGTTGCATTATTCTGTAAAAGGAACTGCTAACAAATATACCTGGAAGGGTCAGACTTTAAAGTCTATACTATGGCCATTTGATTTATCTGCTTCTGCCTGTGCTACAAATAAGGAAGGTCCATTGTTTACTGCCACTGATATTGACTCTAATGATAATCTAAATTTTTGATATTATTTCTGATACAATGACCAGACCCCTTTAGAAATGGGAGCTGAAGGACAGGTGTAAGGAAGTACCACCATTTCACAGACATTTTAATCAATATTGAAAGTGAATTAATACACTATAATCCTAATATTAATAATTGGCTAATCAAAGTTTCTGGTTTTGCTCAGAATGAACATTGCATAATAAATAATTGAGACTTTTTCATGATCAGGTGGTTACTTAGTAAAGTTTCTCTATGACAGTGACGTTCTGCAACAACTACTGGATTGTACATTTAATATAAGATTACCATTTGATCTGAATATGCTGTTTAAGAAAAAAATAAATACATTTATTGAGTACTGTGTAACACATAACTTCCATCCTAAGCATGTTGAAAGGCACACCCTCAAGCTCCAGTTTATTAGGATAAGGCAGCTTTGTAGTACTCAGGAATGCAGTAGTCGCCTTATGATGCAAGGCAGTGTTAGCAATCCAACTACCTGGTGTGGGAATAGAACACATAGCCTTCTGCACCAAAGGCAAGTGCACTGCTGATAGCATGTCATAATAAGATACATGCTTTTCAAGTTTTGTATTCCAACATCAAAAGCCAACACAGCTCTGATGCCACATTATAAGAACTTCCAGTTAACTGTTCCACAAATCAATATTTTTGCATCACATTTGCAAAATAGAATTTATGCAATCTTTGTTTCCTAATTAATATTTAATGTTTTCAGTCCATGATTTATACCACCACCTACTGAATTCATGTTCAATAATCATGATGAAAGCTCATACCATCTCATATTCTGAATTTATGTTAACTGTTTGTTGTCCAGGATCACCTTATTTTATTCTATACTGCTAAGGTACTACCCCAACATTCAAAATGTGTGTTCAGTGTCTGATGTCCAGGGTCACATTCTGCTACCTGCCAAATTCATCACTAGTGTTTATTGTCCAAGATTACACTCACTACTTCATAAATTTTCTTTGTGACTTAGTGCCCAGGGGATTTCTAATAAAATTTAGTAAATGCAATATGTATGACAGGAGTGCAGCAACTTTGGCGAGTGAATCTAAAACATTCTACAAATGTGAAAACAAAGATCCTACAAAGCACCACGGACAGTTATTAAACTTTAACATAGAACAAGAAAATCTTCCCATCATCAAATTAAGTGTAGCTGCCAGTCTTAGGAAGATGTATACATAGAGTTTTATAACAGAGGTGTTCAGTCAGACTTTACTTAATATTTCCAGACCATCCACTCCTGAAGTGTTTCATAAAAACTATCAAAATTATCCATGTGTTATAATTAACCAGGAAGCCCACAATAACATCATCTATTCACAACAATTAGATGATTCTGTGTATACTCAGGAACCTAGCCAAGCTGTTCTGGCCTTACATATGGAATTATGCATCAAAAGTAACTCAATCACAGTACTGATTGATGTTCTCAACAACAATGATGATTTTCCCTTCAACAACTTGAGTATAAATGGAGCCATACTGAAAAAAAGGTATGGATTGAAATCATGGGATCCGATTCTGAGATTCTAAAATGGAAACGACAAACTTTGAAAGGAAAAATGTTGGAGGGTATTATGGGGTAGCTCATCAAATATGGAAGACTTGCATCTTAATAATGCCACCAAAACCCTAGTTGAAGTCTAGTATACTTGTCCACAATCTGAACCATCCCATCAAGTATTAATAATGGGAACTCCATGTTGCGAAGTCTGACAGACATACTTTTTAGGATTTAAGGAGCTACGGTTACTGTGGGACAGATTCCAAAAGAGTTGGACTCAGTGTAAGTGACTTACTTTGGTGTAAGATCTATATATAAACAGGTTTGCTGCATGGACCAGATTCAAATGACACCATGTCTTTTGGAATCGGGCCTGTGTCTTGCATGAAGTTTTCTATATTGACTGAGACACAATGTAGACTAATTTTTATTATAATTGTACTTGAATATAATAATGATTTGGAAGAACAAACAAGGACAACTTCCCTGGTTAACAAAGTGACCATGCATAACACTGACAGATATTCTTAGAAGAGAATCCTTTATCAACTCACTTTAGGGAATTATTTTTTTCTGGGAAGTTCATGTAACTAAAATAGCCTGTTTTTGCAAAGCTTATTTGCATCAAGTGAATCTGCTGATAGGGAACATGGTCATACCAAAGACTGAATATTTTTAAAGACTGAGTGACCCAATATGAAGGCCTCTATGAAATTCACATTGAAATGTTTCTTGACCAGCTACAAAATAATAAGTTACCTCACCAACCTTCAAGAATTAACAGGAAAGATTATAATATTCTTCTTTTCACTGAAACCTAGTTTAATAAAAAAAAATATCTCTTCATGGTTACTAGACCAAACATGTGTATATAACTAATTGGGAAATGGAGGGGGTGCCTCTATTTTTGTGTCTGATGAATTGAAATTGCTGGTGTTTTATAAGCAGAAGACCTTCCTGAAAGCTAGCTGTCAAGATTACATCTGGCAAAATAAAATGGAATGTGGCTCTGTTTTATAGGCCCCTGAATGTTAAGCAAGATTGTGACATAAGTTCGAAACATTTCTCAAACAACTAATATTTTATTGCAGGGGATATCGACATTCCTAATGTTGACTAGAATGTGCCTTCTTCCACATCATAGCTTGTGATTAGAATCATATATCATAATATAGTATAGTATAGTATAGTATAGTATAGTATAGTATAGTATAGAATTCAATTATTCTCAAATAATAAATGAAGCTACTAAAGACTGAAAAATTATGGGTGTTATTAGTTTGAATGATAGGATTCAGGACCTGTGATGTAAAACTGAATCTGAGATAGTTACATTTGAACATCTCTATGTAGTCTGTAAACTTGCCTTAGCAGTTATCAGAGACCTCAAAGAGCCTGGGTTTATGAGAACATTTTAAATGTCTGTCTTCCCTAAAATAAATTCTTGGATACAATCATGGGACTGGCAGTCTAGTATGAATGGCTTGAGAATTGAGGATAGGCAGACACTGTTTAATGACTTCATTTATAACCTCCTAAGTTATCATGTTGTAGTCATTTTCAGGTGTCCCTTAGTTAATAAGACAGCTCCTCTTTGGTGGTCATATAAAGTATCTCCTCATAAATACTAAGAAAATAATTTGTCAAAGAAATTCAAGGATTTCCCAATTCTGCTAACAGGGCCTGGAGATTCTTTTGCAAGCCGGTAAGAGATGCAAAGAGTAAATATGAGCTTAACCTAGGTGGCAATATTAAGCTGAATAATAATGCTCTGTTCATACAACTATGTTATGGTAGCAATGTGACTTCTAATTTTAGCTTAAAATCTGATTACGATTTTACTACAGATCTATCTAAACCACTAAATGTGTTTGTTAACAATTTCTTCAAGAATCATTTAAACCATGATTTTTTTTACTCCCTATGGTCTTTGGTGTCTTGCAGAAATGGCCACTGCTTACTACTCATAGCACTACCAATGATCTATGAACACTGGCAGTGGGATTTGTGCCTGGCACACGAAAGAAGATGATAGTTATATCTATACTGAAACATGCATCCTGCAAAACCACAGATTTTGGCCAGTTAGCCAACTAGCTTAACCTATGTATTAGACAAACAATTTTAAACATATTGTCTATAGCGCTTTACAAGAATCTGTTGACTTCATTCAGGCATTTACTCACATGGATTTTACCGTGACAAAATCATGTTTAACCAACTTAATAAATTTTTATGAGCACTTGCTTATTTGACAATGGCCTAGTAGTTGATATCATCTACTTGGATCTTGCTAAAGCATTTCATTAGATATCTCATGGTACCTGACATCTAGCAATCGTAACATCGGAAGTAAACCCATATATAACCAGATAGGTGACCAATAGTTTAACTAATAAAAAATGCCCAATTAGATTCAAGGCCTGTCATTCTAACCTTAAAAGTGTTGCAGGGTCATTACTGGGCCCTTTGCTCCTTATAATGTGGCCTGACTGTCCAGCCTCTGAAAAAACTTGGACAAGCAAATGTGCCAATGACACCAAAGAAAGTTATATAGATGTCCATACCTTTGACCATAATATCTTATAAGGCTATATTAACAATATACTTCATTGGTCTCTAGCTACTGGTTTGAAGTTTAACACCCAAATGTGTATGGTAGTGTACTATGGCCTTGGACAATAAAATCCTAACAGCAGCTTCACTTTCAAAGGATTTGAGGGTATTAGTTGATTTGTCTTTTAAATGTGATGAAATTAAATCAGTTACAGGAAGGTGCTATGGGCTACTTAGAAAAACCCTCCAATGTGTTATTTTCAGAGATAAGAGACCCCCTTTGTTCACCATAGTTGTATGGCCCATTATTGAGTAAGTACTTTGGTTCTTTCTGTACATGTAGTTCTTCACAGCTTTTGAAACTTGAATGCATCTGCAGGTCATATACTATGCAAATCACATGATTAGAACTGCTGGAGTATAGCAAGAAACTTGGATTTCTGTCCTTGTACTCCATTGGGTAGAGAATCTTAAGAGGTGGCTTAATTATTATATTCAAATGGGTTTACTATTGAAATCCTGAAAATGTATTTGTCGATCGGTCACAATGTTGACCCGAAATACTGAATCCATAAGGTCGACCAAGCATCCAAGTCGAAACTGAACACATTGATACACGTAGTTTGATGTATTTGACATAGCAGGAGTTGACGTCAGTCACCCAAGCTATGTAGTGTAACATGCCATTACACTCTACAGTCAATGGTACATGTATTTTACTATTTCGCAGGGGCGGGTAATCCACCCCTTCACTCCCCACACCCCCTGCAAATTATATATACCAACTCCGAGTTCGCACTACAGTGAGGAAATGGGTTAATTCCCTGTTCATCTCTGTGCCGTGATCTCCACTCACAATTTCAAGCTCAGATAATTGAAGGACGCTACCTATTCGCTGCTGTGTCTTAATGTGTTCTGGTTCAGCACTGTGCCCCTTGGAAAAGTGCCTTTTGAAACCATGCCATTTGAACACAAGCACTTCACAATTTCAATAGTAAACCATTCAAATGTATAAGAAATGAAGGAATGGCTTCCAATTTGGCCATCTCCTTTATTACTCACAATTTGTCCACAAAAAATATACATTGTTTATTAATCTATCACAATCATGAAGAAATGTCACATCCTCCATTTTTTCATAATAGGGTTGGCTGGCTGTGAAACTCTTTACCAATAAATATACGATCTGCAGAGAGACTAGGTCTCTTTAAGAAACTCATTAATATGTGGTACAAAGATCATGTATCCCATCCAAAGTTATCTGCCAGCAAATACTTAAGAGGGCTGCAAAGACCTTGAATTTGTATTAGAAATGAACACTGAATAAATGCATATTTAGTCCTGATCCTTTAAAAGTGTCCACAGATGTTAGTGTCTGAGATTCACACTTACAAGGTCTGGTGTTTTATGTCTGATGTTTATTTAATCTTTTTTCTATATTTTAGGATCATGAACTCTCCTTATAACTTCTAAAATATGTTTTTTTTTCCAGATCCAAAATACAACATATTCAAATAGCTCCTGTAAGTTATCCAGACATATAGCATTTGCATCTGACCTTGCCCTTGTTAACCTGATCATGGGAAAAAAGCCTCTACAGGGTCAGCCACTTACACAGTTGTAGGATTAATTGCATAACTGTTTCTATAAAATATAAGTATGTTAAAAGTGCAGAGCCCAGAGATTTCCTGTCAATATTCATCTAATAACCTTTCAATTCAATATAAAAAAAAAAAGCTATATACTAAAAATTGAGCAGAGTTGAATTGAGACAAAAATATATTCATTTTGGTTAAACATGTATTTATTTTATTCTATTTATTGTTTGTTAGTTGAGATAGTGGACTTGGGTATAATAGACCCATTTCAGACAAATGTCTGGGATAAGCCCATTGAGTATTGTCTCTTTCTGTGTATTTAGTTCTCCACAGCTGTGAAAACTTAAATGTATCCAGAGATCATAAATTAGGCAGACAGCAATATTAAAACTGCATCAAGATTTACACTGTGCATTGCTTTTGAGATGCAACATTGCAACAGACAGTATAGTTATTTTTTGTTCAAATATTTTTATTAAATTTAAACACATGAAAATATTACAGACAATATGTAAGTTTTGATTAGATAACTATATACAATATTTACATTTGGCCTAATATGAGCAATATTTCACAAGAAAGAAATAATAAAACTTTTCATTTACCAATATACAGTCAAAATATTTAAAAAACATTTAGTCAAAATTATAGAGAATGTGTTGTTTTAAGAGTTTCTATTAAGCCAAGAACGTTGATCCACAGATTATCAGTCCATTTCCTGGGATAAAGTATTGTTTCCTTGACTTTTATTTCTATGGATGCTGATTCTTCCAATAATAATAGAAACTCTTCAAAGGTACGTGGTACAGAAGATTTCCATTTTCTAGTTAAACATTTTCTTGCCACTGCTAAAATAGTCAACAGGAGATAAAAATTGTTTCTCTTCATAGTATTTATGACACTTACATTCAATAGAATTAAGAGTTTGGATCAAATAAATGCATCTGAAAATAAAGATTGACAACAATTTACCTATGTCAACCCAATACTTATGAATTTTATTACAGCCATAAATAATGTGTTCCCAATCAGCTGAACATACCATAGAACATCTCCAACAAACAACAGTGATAGATGACTGTATTTTAGTAACTTTATTGGGAGTATAGAACGCTCTGTGTAAGAATTTTCAAGTAAAGATTTTCCACATTTGGAGATTGGAAGTTAATTTCACAGAGAATAGCAGATTGGATTTGACGTCTGGGGACAAATTTAAAATTTGACCTTTATCAATAAATTTCCAAAATTTTTGTTTGGGTATAGTTTTGTAGTTTATTAGAATTTTGTAAAGGTTAGAGATTAAGTTAGACCAATTCCAATTGTTGTACATCAGATTTTGAATATGAAGAATCAACTTAGGTTTTAGTTTTAAATGAAGAGTTATTTATTATTCTACAAAGATCTTGAGTGTGAAAGAGAATACTATGCAAAATAATCCCATCTGTGTCTGGGATATTATAAATATTTTATGGCAGTATAGTTCTTGACTGTGTGAAAGAAGACTTGTAGGCATAATGTAGAAAATCAAACATTCAAAAATCATGCATAAAACCATGATGACTTGTTCATGGATTTGCCAAAATATATTGGCATACTGTAGTGTTCCCTATAAAATGTATAAGCACTGCTTAGTTACTGGCATGACACAATGGTACACCTTATCACACCCTGTCTTGTAAATTAAACAGTATCAGTCAGCATTTGAATGTTAACTGACTAGATGCCTTACTTTTTATATATACTATTTGCAGTAGAAGCACAAAACATCATTTGGAAATATCTTTAACTCAATATATAAGTTCTTTGTCTGCATTGCATATGGTCTTATATTTCCATTTAATGGTACTCTCTTACATTTATTGTATCATTTGTTACAAATAAATATTGACATAGAACTAAATTTCTGTATATATAAAACATTTTTGAAAGTCATACAGCCTGTATGCCTCATAATATAACTATCAGTAAGACAATATGACTTGCCTGCAATGCGATACTATTAATTGTCTTACTTTCTCTTCTTTTCATATTGAGGTATTGCATAACTAACAATTATATATTCACATTCAGCAGAGATTAGTATTTTTGAGGGGTTCCTTAAGCACAAGGCTAATTTACAAATGTGTCCTTGTAATCATGTCCTAAAAGTAATCTCACCTATACGGTTGATCATATCATAATATTTAGGTACTCAGAATTCTTCTTCTTCTTTCGGCTTTTCCCAGTTAGAGGGTCGCCACAGCAGATTACCTTGCCTGCTCATGATTGGCAGTGGAGTTTTATGATGTTGAATTGTCAACCAGGCGCCCAACCTTCCACAGAAGGCATATACATGCACTGCATTAGGTAGTCAGAATAGTAATTTTAAAAGCAACACAGTATGTACATTCCATATGTATTGTTCATAAATACATTTTCTCTGTAATATTACTTAGAGTTTTTATAAACGTATTTGTTGTACTTCATTTTGATGGGTTAAACCTCACATTCACAAACTTTCAGGGCTATTATGCTGTGCAAACATTTCTACCCTGCAGCATCTTTAACTTGCAGTTTTCTTGGCAGAGCAATTTTGAATGCAATAGGATGCATAATGTGTCAATATATCTGTTTCTATTTTATTAATATGCATTATTACAAAATAATATTTAGGGTACCTTACAAATCTTAGGTCTTCTACAGATGAATAAGGTCTAATATCAGCTGTGGAAACTGTCGAATTTTTGTTTAAATTTATAAACAGTAAAAGGGGGGCATCTATAATATATTTACTTAGGTCATTTCTGTAGTGCACACTAATATTCATCTGATATGTGTCAGATGACTTAAATCCATATAAAATCAAAAATTACATGAAACTGTGATTAAAAATTGTAGTATGAATATGAATTGTGTTTCTTTTCCATATAAATTGTCTTAATATAAAATGGAAACATTCCCTTGAAAAAAATTGAGTATTCGTTTTGATAATTAACACATTGATTACAAATCTGATATGTGGAATTTGTTGCGTTTGAAACTAACTTACATTTCAGTTTATTCTTCTGAGTTAGCATTGATGTTTAATATTCTTCAAGCTTTCCTTCAACTTCTTTGTGTATTTTTTATTCCTTTTCCAACTCCTGTTTCATTGTTGTCTGTGTTCTTTAATACAATTACCTCATCTACCAGGTCACTACAGTTCAAATGGACTCTGTTCCACCTCTCCCACCTGATCAATAGAAAACATCAAGCATTCTGTCAGGCAATCAATAAAATAAATATGATTACAGATCATATGTCTACGTCACAAAAACAGTTTTGAGCAGGTGGAACATATTAAAAAGGCTCATCTGCTCCACTTATTGGCTAATGTAAAATTAATCATATATGGCAGAAATCATGTTAGTTTACTTTGTAAAATGACTGCAAGGCTCTGAAAAGGGCATACTTTTTTGTACTTTATTGGGAACCATCTCTCTTTATGACTGGAAAAACACAGTGTTTTAAATACTCAGCTATGCATTTCCAGTGCTTTAAAATAACTGTATATGCAATATATTTATAAAACACTGACTTTTTTCCATTAGCAAAGGAATTTAAAATGCTGCTCTGCTATCTTGCTTCAAGTTTATAAATATATAATATATGATATTTCCTACTCAGCATTTTAAAATCTGTCTCTCACCATCATGAACATCTTACATTATATTGATTTCCAGGGCTACTATCTGTGTATTATAATTATATTATTTAGCTAGATGCAGCTGAAAACTATGCAGTAATTGTCTGGAACTGGATTCTCAAAGCATACGAGTACAGTCTCTTCAGCAAGTTTTGAATACTGTCTCAGATGAAGGAAAGGGGATACAAACTGCATGAAATCATGCAGAAGAACTGCAGGTTGTATAAAAACACTCGTATCCTCTTTTCTGAGTAACAATAGTTTCTAGGACTGTTTTTTTTTCCATACTTGCAGGGAAAAAGATCCCCCAGTACAGCACTATAAATAATGAAGACCACCTTTTAATGCTAACAAAGGTGCATATTTCTCTTTGAAAAGTAACTAACCACGCAGCTGCATAAAATATCAGCATGCATTTTTAATAACAGAGGTGCATGTTTCTCTTTGAAAAGTAACTAACCACACAGCTGCATAAAATATCAGCATGCATAGTGATTTTATAATAACTCATCTGGGAACCCACAAACATGGAAAGCAGAACAAATAATGCTCTGAATAAAATGACACTGAGATGTACAAAATAGAAAAGGAGAGTATTCACTTAACCCAGCAGCTTTAAAGAGCCACTGAACTCAGCTAAAGCACATTTTAAAAGCATTATATTTTCTGCATTTGCCAGAGTAGTAAACCTTTTAAAACTGCATTGTCCAACATTGCACTGAATGGAAGTGTAGGTTTTCCTTAATGATTCATCACGACATGGACAGCTTACACAACAGTACAGTTAGATCAGAGCACATCATGTTTAATATTTCAATATTGCACACATAAAGTTATTTTGGAAAAAGAACAAATGAAATCCTACACTGTAGTACAGTATTTTATCACAGCTGTGGAAATTAAAAGAGTATCTTTCAGAACGCATACACTTTTTTTATAGCCCAGTGCTCTCTGTGGCTCTCATACAGCAGAAAAAAATGAAATGAATAAATAAATGTATATGTTTTCATAATTATCATATCAGAACTACCACTAAAGAATTTCAGCCACTTGATTTTAAAGCAAAAGGATGAGAAAGATAGCAACATTTATTTTGATGACTATAATGATGAGAAATTGTGTCACTTAAAAAAAAGATGCAAATAATTAAAATGCCAGAGGCATATTTAATATTTCTTAATATGCTTTATGTATGAGGACTAAAATGTAATATTAGCTCAAAATACTTGCATTGAGAAATATATTTCATATGAACAGTGCAAGATGGATTGTTTGAAAAGTGATATTTAACTGCATGTTAGAGTAATACCTCATCAGGAAAGAATTAGTAAATAAGTAAATATGCCAACATCTGCAACACCATTAGCCATATCAGTCATATTTTAATTACAAACTGTTTGCACAGAATTGAAAAAAAATCTTTTTGAAAGAAAGGATTCTAGACTAGTCTGAACAGTTCACTTATGCTGTGCTGATGATGTCATAATAAGACTGAACATGCATGTCCACAGCTAGTGGGGTTTGGCTTTATTGGCCTGGATTTGTCCACTAATTGATTTAAAAAGAAATAAGTCACGGGCATTCAGAATAGCCATACAGGGTCCTACTGTAGAGATGAAGAGTCAGCAAGCAAAGAAGAAGGGGTATTGATGGAGAAATGAAAAGTCAGCAAGCAAAGGAAAGTAATAGTGCTGAAGTTGAATTCATCCTCAAGTCTTGGTGTGTACCTTCATGAGGTGGACCCTGTTTTTCACAAAATCTCACCAAGGTGACATTGATATATATAGACTGTATTTATATAGCATATAATATGGACAGAAGTAAGTCAAAAACAAACAAAAAAAAAGACAGCTGGGTGCTCAAGTCCCAGGATAAAAAAATTCCCAAACCTGGTAGGCGCACTGGTGCCAGGACTGGAAAAAATGACACTGTAGAATCCTCAAAATCCAGAAACATTCCTACTATGGGGCCAGGCCCAGGGGGAGGATGGCCCCCATGTTGCAGAAGGAAGCAGCAGTCCACAAAAATTACAAACACTGATAGGCCAAAGAGGAGCCACAAAGTTGATAGAGTGGAATATTGAGGATAAGAATGAAATTATGTATTGCTACTATTATGCAAATAGCCCATAATTTCCAAACAGAGGATATACAAAGAGATTAAAAGATAAATTAGAGGAAAGAAAAATACTTAGACAGGAAAAACTGTCAGAAGCTTCAAATAAAAATTTGTTTTCATTAACACAACAGATTTTTGAAAAACAGTATATAGATCAAGAAACTTTGATCTGTTTGGAAAAAGAAACATCTGAGGAAGTCCGAAAATGTAAACAACAAAACCAAGACATTTTTGAAAAGTATAAAAAAACAAATATGGACATGGCAAAGAAAGAGAGATTTGATATGGTGCAATATTTATGCAAAGGAGAAAGCCAAATTAATCAATATAAAGAAGGCAGTCCCAAGGATATTTGAAGAGAAATACAGGGAAAGGCATCCAGATATGGAAAAATTCACAATAAAAAAATTAATATCACAAAGATGGAATGTGGAAAAGAAGATTAGTAAAGCAGAAGTTAAAAAATAGACGTTGAAGTTATGGAGTGTCTGAAGAAGTGAAGAATTTAATGTAGAAAGTCTAACATAGACTACATCACAGCATGATGAAGTGAGTCCCCAAAGTAAGGAGAAGCAGGAAGATCAGAAGACATCTGAAGAAGAAATATGGACATTGCAAAGAAAAAGAGATTTAATATAGTGTAATATTTATGCAAAGTAGAAAGCAAAACTAACAAGTACAAAAAGAGCAGCACCAAAGATATTTGAAGAGAAATATAGGCGAAGGAATCCGGATATGGAAAACTTTACAATACAAAAAAATAAGAAGACAAACAGGAAAAGTAGAAAAGAAGATCAGTAATGGAGAAGTTAAAGAAATAGAAACTGAAGTTATGGAGCACCTGCAAAGTGAAGGATTCAGTGTAGAAAATCTAAAGCAGAAAGCACCACAACAGGATAGAGCAATGTATATCCAAATTAAATGGAAACCAGTGGAACAGGAAGCAATTGGTCAGGTGCCATATCAAGATATTTTGAAGCCTTCCACAGAAACCAGTATAAACATTCACTTATAGCTAGACAGCAAGGGACATAACAGGACTCTGCGGAAAATCTGATGCAGTCAATGTTGAGGAGTAATAAGCCAGTAAATTCCCATTTGACAGAGTAACGGATGGCATAGGATGAAATTGAAGAGAATGTGCCACAGGAAGATGTATAGAACTTTCTATAGAATGCCCACAGGAAGTGGAAGACAAAGGATGTGCCCTCAGCCTGGAAGAAAATTAACTAAGGGGAGAGTTGCTTGATTTAATGGATATAGATAGATAGATAGATAGATAGATAGATAGATAGATAGATTAAAATCAATGAAAGAAATAGACTGCAGATAGTCAATAAAACCTCAAAAGTCAGAAGTCTGATAAAACAAATGAACATAGTAATTAGGACTGTCCATACAGATCCATGCAATATAACAGAAGTAAATAGGATATGTTACTGTGCAGATAAATTAATAACTGATAAAGTTCTACCACAAGAGGACAGGGTAGTGAGGCAAAGGAAGGGAAAAAATTGAATACCATCATGGAAGTATCGAATAGAGAAAAATTTAAAGCAACTAAGGCAAGAATTGTCACTGTTAGAAGACTATAGATGAGGGAATAGATAAAAAAAAACTACTAAGAAAGATGTGATAAAAGCAGTGCACAGTATTAGACTAGACCTGGATGTATCATGCACTATCGCAAATAACAAATTAAAAATTCAGCACAGGTTGAAAAACTTAGAAGATACACAGATAAATATAAAGGAAAAGTACAAAATAAGCAATTTAGTGATGACCCAAAAAAGTTGTATAGAGAAATGGGAAAAGGTAAAAGGAATTAAAAAAACGCCAAAAAAAGAATAAATAGATGCATTTTGGAGAAGTATCTATGAAGATCTTGTTTAGCACAACACATACGCTAAATGGATAAAAGAAGTCAAAGAAAGAATAAGAAGTTTAAAGGTACAGGATATGAACTGGGATGAAGTAACATCCAGAGAGATTGAAACAGAGTTAAGAAAATCCTCTAATTGGAAAACCCCAGGCCCAGATGCAGTGCCTAACTTTTGGTTAAAAATATTAATATATTTGCATGAAGACCTAGCCATCAGTAAGAACTATTTATATGCACACCTCGAACAGAGTCCAATCTGGCTAACAACAGGTAAAACAATGCTTCCAAGTAAGACTGAACCTGCAAGCTTCCACAAAAATTATAGACTAATAATTTGCCTTCCGACAACATATAAACTATACACAGGAATTGATGCTGACAGAGTTTATAGTCATTTAGAAGAAAACTCAATTATGCCAGTAGAACAAAAGGGCAATAAAAGAAAGTCATATGGAGCTAAGGATCATCTGTTGTTAAATAACGTCTTAGTGGAGAACTTTAAATAGGGGTAGAATCTAAGTATGGCATGGATTGACTACAGAAAAGCATTAGTTAGTATCCCACATTCATGGATAAAAGTGTGCTTAAAAATGTATAAGATACACCCTACACTGATTGACTATGTTACAGTGACCATGAAACAATGGCAGACCCCTTTGCAATTAAACCATGATAAAGTCAAAAATTACTATCCCAGAGATAAAATTCAAAGGGGGATATTCCAGGGTGACTCTCTGTCACCATTGCTATTCTGCCTTGCCCTGAACCCATTAAGCTGTCTACTTAACAGCTTAGGCCATGGCTACAATTTGGCTCCTAGAAAACAATAAAGTCTAAAGACTTCTCATCTTTTATTTGTCAATGATTTAAAACTGTATAGCTCTTCAGATGAGGAACTGAAAGCACAGCTGCAGGTTTTTAAAACTTTTTCAGATGATATCAGAATGTCATTAGGTTTTGATAAATGTAGAAAAGCAATCTTTAAGGCAGGAAAACTGCAGCACCAGGAAAACATCAGTTTGGGACAAGAATGTAATATAAAAGAACTTGAGCAAGAGGGAGTGTATAAATACTTGGGAAATGATGAAGGATCAGCAATACAACAAGATCACATATGAATAAAACTTAGTAAGGAATACATCAGAAGACTTAAATTAATCCTGAAATCCTGAAGACAGCATTGACGTCTAGTAAGAAAATGCAAGCTGTAAACCAATTTGCTCTTCCTGTCCTAATTTACAGATCTGGAGTGACTGATTCGCCCCAAAACATTTTGGATAAATTAGATATTAAAACAAGAAGGATGCTTCATGCTCACCAAATGATCTATAAAAATCAGTGCATACCAAGATTATATATTCCCCATTCTGAAGGAGGGATGGGCCTCATTGAAACTGATTACATGTACAGATCTAAAAATTTCAGAAACACATCCAACTTAAAACAACCAAACAAATGGCAGAAATTAGGTAAAAAAATATATTGTTTTTCCACAATATAAACCTAAATACCTTTACCTTTCCAAAACTTTCAGTTTTAAGATATAATAGAACAATGTTTGTTAAGTCCTGGTGGGATGTGGGCATATGTTTTTATCTGCCAAATTAATTCACATTCCTCTACTTTTAATTCCCAGGGGCCGCCTCTAATGTTCCTACCACTTTGATCCATCAATATAAATTGGAACTTATGTAAGGGATTTTCTAATATGTTTTTTACCTAATACAGTTTTTATCTAAATATCTTTATCTACTATTTATTTTATGTATATAAAAATGAAACTTTTTTGTATCAGTTTTATGAAGCAGAATGAAGTGTTGTCTATAAATGATATTTTATGTAGACATATACATTTAAATATTTACTTAGATGTTTAAAAAAGGCTTTCTAATCAAGTACTTGATTTTTTAGCCTAATTGATTATTAGCTTAATTGATCATTGTATATATAGCATGGAATATTGGGTATTTGTTGTCTGAAGAAGTTCATTTATTGTTTGAATGAAAGCATGAACAATAAATAGTTTGGGTGATTTTTACAGTTCGCTGCCATTTTTTTGGTTGTTACATGTACAGATCTGCAATCGTGGGACTCCACACATTTGCTGACCTCAAAAGACCCAAACATAGTGAAAATTTGAAACATGAGGAAACTAATTCTAAGATGACTTCTCTGCTTAACCTAGCAAAAACATATCGACATCAGGCAGGAATTGAAATCAAACCAGAAGTAGATAAAAATCAGGCAGCAACTGAATGTGCCAAAAAACAAAAGAAATAATATAAGGTGAAGGACCAGATGAAAAGGCAAGAAATGTGGAAAATGCATAAATATAGTTGCAAGTATAGAAAAATTCTGGAAGAACCTCATGTTGATCAGGAACAAATGCAGGAATGGTTAAGGAGAGGTGAATTCAAATCAAGAGATGAAAGGTTAATATTAGCGGCTCAAGATAGTGGGCTACGTACACGCTGATTTACAAAGTCCATTGAATATGTGGGAGAAACAGACAAATGTAGGCTTAGTAAAACTGAATTGGAAGCAGTCACACACCTCGTTGCTGGTTGTGACATACAAATGGCAGAAAGACTGTATACTGAAAGGCATAATAAGGTGGCAAGATTGTTGCACTGAGGATTGTGCAAATCTTATGGTATTGAAGTGGCTGAAAAACACTGGAAACATGAGCCACAAAGCATCATAGAAAATGATGAAGTTTACATCACATGGGATCATGCATTACCAACAGTTCAAAAGACAGATACTAGAAAACTGGATATAGTGGTCCAAGAAAAGAAAACAAGAGTAGTATTGACCATTGAAATCGCTACACCCAGTGTCTACAGTGTCCTACATACAGAGAGACTCAAAGTTATAAAATATCAGGATCTGCAAGCAGAAACAAGACCAATGTTGAAGGATACCCAGATAGCTCCAATAGTAGTAGGACCAACGGGTGTTATAAAAAGAGTCTAAAAACATATTTAGATATGCTACCAATGCATGTAACTCCATATAAACTGCAGAAGGAGTCATTGCTGGGCACATTGCAGGTGCTGTGAAGAGCACTTTTGGCTAAAATCAAAGAGTGAAACAATACTAATGTCATGAACTTTAATTGTACTTTGACTTAGGAATGTGGTCCATTCCTATCATGGTATTACAAACCAAAAGATTTGGAGAAATTAAAAAGGTGAAACACCTGGTGTCCTTAAGGGGTCATTTTATATATGCCATAATCCTATTTCACTAGAGATTTCAAGGAACCAAAAAATTTCGTTCAGATTTTCCCAGTTAGGGGTCACCACAGCAGATCACTGGTCCACAAATTGATTGGCAGTAGTGTTTTTACAGTGTCGAGTTGCCAGCCCGGCACCCATCCTTCACAGAAGGCACACACATACATGCGCACACCTATCTGCATGTCTTTTAAACCCACTCAACTGCGGGGAGGACATGCAGACTCCACACAGAAGGTGCTCCAGCCATGAATTGAATCAGAGAACATCTTGCTGTGAGGCGACAATGCTAATCACTGCACCAAAGTGGCTAACATAAGAGATTTCAAGGAACCGCACAGTGCAAACTCTAACTTGACTAGGTTTTTCTTATTATCTCCTTGATATCTGTGAATATGGATTTTCCAGGATAATAAAGTAAAATTTCAATTGCATAATTAAGTTTTCATGTGCACTTAAATTGATCACATATAGTGAATATGTATATACCTGCAGACATTTAATTGACAGATAATGCCCTACCACTTCTGTGTTGCTAACTTGTCTAAGAATGAAACAGATTTATCCTCCTTCAGAAAAGGAGCTGTCATGTCCAGAACAGGTTGTCATCCTCTTGACTGTCATCATTTTGTCCCTTCTATTTTCCCCAAATTTGCCAATATTTTGTTGCCTGCCTTTTATTGCCCCAACTTGCAGATAGGATAACAACAGTAGATGGAGTGTGCATGGAATTCTTATTTGCTCATGTAACCATGTTTTATCATACAATTTCTGCTTCACCATTGTTTTTGTTCCACATTAGAACATGCTATGGCAACACAACATTTTATTCTACTTAGTGAGTCAGTTATGATGCTGATATCCTAAATCTACAGTGCTGGATATTCTGCAAGGTCACATCAAAAAGTCTGTGAAATACTATTACCACTGGGTTGCATACTAATCTAACATAAAAGCTGTGAATGTAGTCATTGCATGATATTTCCTGATGTTATCAATTATTGTACACTGAGTTTCACAGCAGTGTCAAGCTTTTGGGAATCACACATTGAGAGGGTATACTGTGGATAGCCATCACACACACACACACACACACACACACACACACACACACACACACACACACACACACACACACACACACAAATGCACACACTCCCCCTCTGTCTCTGTTTGATATCCTCCAAAAGACATATGTTGTATACTTTACAGAATGATATAGACAAAACTGCAATAAGAAATGGAATAAATATATTTGATATAATTTTCTATGTTTTTTATTGTAAAGTCTTACTTAATAATCGGCATATGTTAGTGCTCCTACCCTTACTCTTGACTTTTGATAGGTGATGACCCTTTTAATTATTAAACAGTTGGAATGAGACAGAAAACATATTCTCCAGGATGAGATGCTTTCCATCATGACTGGTTGGGTTGCCATAGCCCTTCATTAAAAATTCCCTGAGCATGAAGTTCAGTTTTTTATTCTGGGCACCAGTGATGCTTGCAATCTCACTACACCCCCTTGCAGGGGTCATTGGCCCTCCACATACCTATTTAATATAATTTAATTTATGCTTGCACCAACTTTAGACTGATTTCTTACATTCAGGATCCAAAAGACAAAGGCCGACATCAGGAAAAATGACCAAGGAACACACTATCAACACCTAAGTGCAAGAATATGAACCAGATAAGAAAATTACAGTCAAATGATCACACCTAAAATGTATTTCTTAAAGAATAGATATGAATAACCCTTTGAAAGTTCATTATGTTAATCAACCCTATGAGGGGGATGCATGTCATGTTGACCATCTAGTCTGAAATATAGGTGAGAATTCTGGGGAACAGAATGTTTGTAACTTGACCCCAGAGCAGGGTTTTCCTGCTTTAAGGAGGTGTGAGCAATTAGCACAATGAACCCATTGCCATCTCCCCCACCCCTGCAAGCCAGACCAAGTGGATTGTCAGTTCCCTGAAAGAATCATTATCAGACCAACAGATATTTGGAATGGAAGGGCAAAGGGAAGGGGAAGGGCAAGATTGGCAGAAGTAGATACTGACGGCACTTTGCTGTCACACAAAGGTTTTAATATTTTTAATTGCAGCCATATTAAAGTCACCCCAGAATATCTTCCCTATTTTCTAAAAGATTCAAATTCATCTCTAACCCCCTTTAATAAAGCTGATACTATTATTGAATTTAAACTTTTCACCAGAAAGCCCAATTTAGCAACCATTTTTTCTATTTATGATATTAATAAGTCTTTATGTTATACAAAGATTAATTTTAAAAGGAAGACTACTCACAACTCCCCCATGAATCCAGTTTTACAAGCCTTTGAAAAGGCTTATATTAATGATTTTTATTATTTATTGACTGTTAATAATGGTATTAAATATTATAATTTGACCAGAATAGAAAAGATGTTTGACACCCTTAAGAATGATAAGTCTATCAAGATAAGGATGGTGGTTTAATGATTATGGATTATTTGGATTATTCTGCTACCATGTTAAACATTTTACATGTCCCTTTTTCTTATTTACAGGTATCTTGTAATGAAATTAATATTACATAACATAAAATTGACTAGTTTTTTATGATTTGCTGTTGGAAAGGAGAATTTCTGAAGAAGCTCCACATTTTTTGAATGCGGAGAAACCATGGATGCTTACTATATTCAGTATACCTCAAGTCCAAAAGGGTATTCACAATTTAAAATTTTAACCAGTTGTGGCTACCAGTGGTTCAGTTGCACACACCCTTACTATTTTTATTGATGGACAGCTTAGACCTATTCTCTCCCTCAAAAACAACATTATTAATGATTCCTGGGATTTTCTGGGTAGATTAACCCAAGATAAATAGTCAATTAATGTGGGTTTTCTTGCAAATGATATTGTAGACCTTTATACTTCTATTCCCGGGGAGATGAGGGTCTAAAATTATTTTTGAGTGCCTGGTTTTCTTACTATTTTTGGCAGCTTCTGATATCCAGTTAATTAGAGATTAGATGGAAATAGTTCTTGATAATTTCATTTTCTTTGAAGGAAAATTTCATAAACAGTTTAATGGTGTCACTATGGGGGCAGTGTGCGCATCTGTTTTTGCAGAAAATGATTGGTTTAGCATAGGAAAGATCTGTTGTATTTTTATCTATGCTCTATAAGTATAGTAAACTTTATTTAAGATTCTTAGATGACATTTTTATTTTATGGGAAGGATCAAGTGATATGAATGAATTTATTATTTTTTTTTGAATAGCAGTACTTCATATTTAGATTTACATGGAATTATAGTAATGAAGTGATTACTTATTCAGTCACCTTGATTACAGCAAGAGATATGGATTTCAGTTTGAAAATATATAGAAAGCTGACTTTTAGCAAATTTACTTACATTTTAGTAGCTAACACCTCATTAGCCAAAAGGGAAGCCTTATAAAAGCACAATCCATTAGAATTGCTTGTATGAATTCCATTAAGGATGATCTAAAAACAGAAATGGAGAAACTATAGTTTATGTTTCTCAAAAGAGGGCTTCCTTCATTAGAGAAATTATTGACAAGTTGTTTGTACAGTGGGGGGAAGATATAAACCACTCTTTGGGATAAGTTTGGATGAGGCAACAAAAGAAAATGCTAAAGGAGCTACACCAACACGTGATATCTTTTCTTATCAACATGCATTAATTGTTGAGTATAATAACTGGACAAAGAAATTAAAAATACTGTTATGAAGAGCTGGAGTATTCTTAAGACTAATCAATATTGGTTGGATTTGTTGGGACATCAACCATAATTTGTATTTAAGGCAGCTTCAAATGTTACAAAGTTACTGGAAGTGGGCAACGATACAGTTAAGAGAACTGATACCTTATTTGGGGGTACAAGTAAATGCAGTGCCTATAAGCAATGTCATTTCATTTTGACTGAAGAAGTATTATATCTTAAAAACAGTTTGAAGAGTAAAATTAAATTAATGAAAGGGAATTGCAAGACTGCGGGGGTGGTATACATGTTGCAATTTGTGCAAACTGTCCCAGTTTTTACATAGGTATGATGGAAAGAGCTTTTCACAAAAAAAGTTATGAGCAGTTGTATGATGTCAGATCACATAACACAAATAATGCTTTGTACAACCATTTGGTTCTATGTGATAATTTTATAGGTTATAGATGTGGTATATTAGATAAAGTCAGCAATAACCAAGGGTTGGAGAATGGGAGACAAGACTTGAGTTTCAAGAATTATTATGGCAAATCAGGCTGGAAGTGATGAACCAACCCAGATAAAATGAAGGAGTATCCCTTGTTCCAGTAT
The DNA here is from genome assembly GCF_019279795.1 of Protopterus annectens. Classification (NCBI taxonomy): domain Eukaryota; kingdom Metazoa; phylum Chordata; order Ceratodontiformes; family Protopteridae; genus Protopterus; species Protopterus annectens. The sequence goes on from NC_056735.1 coordinate 589,535,668, forward strand.
AAAAATGTAGGGCAGCTAAACTTTACGGGATTCATTCATAATTTATATAGCATTTTTTTTTAGAAATAATTATCATTATTGTACACATACATTTTTGATTCCATTTTATGAGCAGATTGTTTTTTTTTAATGAATTGCTTTGTTGTCCTTGTATCCATTAGTAAAATAATGTTTACAAGAATTTTAAAAGAATTTTCATACATATACATTTCATCAATATATTTAACTTATGTTATTCATGTCTATGCTATTAGATATCAGCCAAGTCATTTCTTACTTGTTTTTTATAAAATCTGTGGTAACATAAATAAATGTTTTATATACAATTTTGTAGTGTTATTTTGCAATTTGGGGTATTATATTTGTGTTCCTAGGGCCAACTGATATGCTTCATTCGGGTTTATATAAAATCCTTTGTAATACAATTTTTTTTATATAATGTTTTGCTGCCACTTTAAAATCCTGTGTATATAAGGAAGTGGTTTTTAGACACTGTTAGTTCTGATGAAGTTGTGGTTCACAGAACAAAAGAGCATAATTGGTTTTATTATTTTTTTGCTTTAAGAAATACATGTTTATGGTGCGACCATTTGACCATGATTTTGTTATCTGTTTTACATTCCTGCACTTACAGCATTTGTATAAAGTTACTGATTTCATACATTCAGTGAAATGGACATCATTACTTTCACTATCCAGATGGAATGTATAGTGCATTCAACATTGTTTGAGGAGTTGCTGATTCTTATAGTAAACTAAATACAATGATCTGCAAATCTAAATAAAATTCCATTTTATAAATTAAACAAAACTAATGAGTTTAATTTATAAATACTTACCTGCATGCATTATTATATTTGAGGTACTGAAGGAATTGGAACTCATCATTGCAAATAATGATTAATTGTATGCTGAAGTATAGATGAGTTTTTCCTCATCTTCCCTGCAGCATTTACAGAATTTAAACCATCTGTTCTAACAAGATTTCTGCTATTCCTTATAATGATGCAACCTGAGGTTCACTGCTGCTGAAGAATCTAAATTGCAATTGACACTAAAAGTAATAGGCAAAATCTATTGGTTTTGAGGTTTTGAGTTCTGGTTAAAATATAGACCCTCCCAGATTACATTAGTAACACAGATGGTAAAGAACTGACCGAGTGGTGAGAACGGAATGTTGAGGCAATGCCTACTCACCTGTCTGAGCGCTGATGGTATGGGAGTGCATATCAAGGGTGCACATTCTGATAACGGAATCCCTAGTGTAGACCAAAAACCACATAACTGTATTAGCATCAGTTATAGCAGGACATGCTGAGGGGATTGTGTCATTCATCCCTTCAGCCTATCACATGCTCAACCCTGTCATATGTTACTGGGCTTTCAAAATGAGGGTTAGGGTCTTAAGCAGAAATTGCTGTCCTTAAAATGGATGACAGCACCACTCTTCATTATTCCTTCCTGATCCCTAGCAGGAATGAATGATCTGTACTACACTTGCTTCTGTTTGGAATGAAAGGGTTTATTGATCAAGTTCAGAGACAAAGTTAGATAGTCACCAGGGCAGAAGCAGAAAGAAAGATAGAATCATATACATCAATAAAAATCAAACATGTATCAATAAACCAATAAAAATTAAAAGAAAGTACAGCTAAACTGTAAAATATGCAACCAGAGACACAAATTATAATCACCTACTAATAGTTAAAAATTATTGCATATCTTTCTGAAAGATAAACTCATAACAACTAACAAGAGAATATAGATAGAAGTAAAAGCACATAATCTACAGTAATGAAAATATGAATAAAAATATCCAAGAAATTAAACAAAATTTCATGCCACAGGAAAAGCTTAAATTAGCATGATCCAGCATTTCAACATACAGCAATACAATAGGGAATACAGTTAAAAAAATCATGCTGAAAAAAAAAAATCTTACTTCGTGAAAGACAAAGACAATGCCATGGAAAACTATGTAAAGACAGATAAAAATAGACACGACAGAAAATCACTTACAAATGTGTAATACATACATATATATCTATCTATCTATCTATGTATCTATCTATCTGTCTATCTATCTATCTATCATCTATCTATCTATCTGTCTATCTATATATATATATATATATATATATATATCTATCTCTCTCTCTTTGTATATATATATATATATATATATATATATATATATATATATATATATATATATATATCTGTATGCATAGTGGTATATTGTCAGCTTCTAAACCAGGATCAGCAACCTGCAAGACAGAAACACAAACAGTGTGCAGGAAATATCAGAAGGTAACAGGTATATTTTGTCAAAAAAAAGAAAAAAGTATTCATCGAAGCCGAAAGAAACAGGAGCTGTGATACTTTAGGAAAACGTTTGAATTGCATTAACCCTGTAAATTATCCTGTCCTACATGGACGTTCCTAAACTAGAGAGTAAAGAGGAATTCTTTAAGTAATATTTCCATTGACAGGATTTTGGGATGTACTGCAAGCAAACATGCTAAAAATAGTCTGCACAAAACTGAACTTTTTGGCTTGTTTTAACTTGTGTATAACCTGTAAAATGTTGTATGCTAGATTAGCTGTGGAACTAATATTGACTGTTTTCTTTTGTTTTGCATTTCATTTGCCTTCATAAAGAAACATTTTTATATAATAGAACCATATTTTAGATTGGAAAACTGACTAAACAATCCTTCATTTTACAGAGGTTTATAATTTGCTACACTGGTGCATGTAAAACATGTTTTTAAATGTACTTATTTATTTTTCTTTCATTCTTTCTTATTACTTTATTTGATTAAATATACATATTCATATATTTATTATTTTTACTAACTGGGAAAATCCAACTGAACGCAGGACCCATTTTCAGAGAACACCAAGGGCAAAAGGTTAAAATGTACAAACAATAGTAATAGACAGTGGCACTAACATTTGTAAGGCAATAATATAGTAGTCTTTGCATTATTTTTCAAAAGAGGAATACTTGCTTTTAAAAGTTGATAAAGTATACAGAGAGCCATATTACTGCTATTTACAACAGAGGGCAATATGTCTTACAAGAGGTATAGTGGTGAGACAGCTAAAGTCGGGAAATAGATGACAAGGGTAACTGAGAGTGAAGGAGTAAGGTAAAAGTGGGGGGGGTGAGTTATAATCTAGTTAAGAGGAGGATATTGAAGGAGTTGAGCAGTGTTGAGGATGAAGAGGACTGATGTGCTATTCTGGGAAAGCACATTTGCAGGGCCAAGAGCTTGTAGTTTGAATGACTTTAGTGAGCAGTGCTGTCTTAATAGTAGGCAGGTGGAGTATTAAGTTATTGACACTTGGTGAGAGTAGAGGATGCAGCCTTCCGACTTATTAGGATTGATGCATATAGAAGGTCTTTGTCAGAAGTGCACAAGCTTTTGTGTGGGTTGCATGGTTGTACATGCCTAACTAGAGATGAACAGCCCTTTGGAGTGTTTATGAGATTGCGAATAATAGGGAGTTGGAAGTATATGAGTTGGTGAGATGAGATAGTTTAAACCACTAGAGTTGTCTAAGGGACAAATGATGCGATCAATGGAGGACAATGGCTGCAAATTTTGCAGCCCTGTTGTAGCATTGCACAAGTTTTTGATTATAGAGTTAGATGGATGTTTGCCAGTACTGGTGCTGAGTTGAATACAGTCAGTAGTATGATGGTAGGGATGATAAGATATTTTGCAGTGTTAGATAGGGTTTTGTCCTATTGAGAGTGCTTATTTTTGTGGGGATTTTTTTGAAATATGCTGAATATGGAAGTCAGACATTTAGGTCTCTGTCTATATAAACCCCTAGTAGTTTGCTTTGTCTGACAAGTTCTATTTTGGTATTGCTGGAAGAGGTAATAGTGAAGGATGTCTTCTTTTGTTTTGTTAGGGTTTAGGAATAGCTGGGAGGTAGTTATCCAGTTCTTTATAGAAGTGAATGATTCTTTGGCCAGTTTTTGTAGGGAATCAATGTAATTTTCTTTGCAGATCTTGGCAGAATTGTTTGCATATTGAACTGACCTAGTATTGTTACTGGCCAGATCAAAGTTATTAGCAACTATGCTGAACAGAATAGGTCCCACTATGGATCCTTGTGGGACCCCAACTGCAACAGCAAGAAAGGATGAGATATCATTGAGCTATTTTACTGCCTGAAGTCTTTTGGAAATGAAATAGTAAACAAGGATGAAAGGAATTATTAAGGTCTAAACAGGAGAGTTTTTTTCTAAAAAAATAGGGTGAAGGAGTGTTGAAAGCTTTAGACAAATCAAAAAGAGAGAAGATGTAAGTATACCATAATTTCTCTTTATGTTTACACTATTAGCGAAGTTAAGGAGGATGATGGAGTTACTGTGGTGGTGGCAAAAACCATGCTATGAAGGAGACAGCAGTACATTTTGTATGATATAGATAGGAGAAGGATCTGAATGCACTTCCCAGGTATTTTTAATAGGGGAAGAGGATGCCAATGGGTCTAAAACTGGTGAGTTCACTTTTGTGGATGGGGAGGATGCAACATTTTTTTATAGTAAAGGTTAATAAGATTCATTGATAGATTGATTAACACAAGGAAGGCTCCTGAGTCATATGTACTAATGTAGCTTAAACTCATGTCGTAGAGTTTGTAAAATCATGGGAAAAAAAGGATCTTTTAAACCCTTATGTTAATATGGAGATTTACTTTGGTCAAAACATCCTCATGGGACTAAAAAAGATTTAAGATGAACTATTTGAAGGATTATATCAATATGAGCATGTGTTCTAAATAATAATCCTCGTTGCAGTGGAGAGAGGTTATCTTGTAGCTGTTTCCTAGTTGTGTATTTTCCTATAAAGCGTAATCTTATGTGTATTGAACTGCAGCTGCTGAGTCTTATGAAAAAGGAGAAATTGCTTTGGGCATTAGTGAAAAGGAGTGCAATGAAGTCTTTGACGAAAGCGCTAAATAAATATTTCCTTGACTGGAATGCCTTCTGTGGATGCTATTTTGTGGATTCTTGTCTAACACATCCCTTGGTTGGTGTTTTTGTTCAGAAGTACCATAAACTGAACTAAAAAATATTTAGAAGGGTTTGTCATTCACCTGAAACATATCCTCTTATATTTAACAGTTATTCTGTATGGACAGACCTGTATGTTTACAAATGGATGACATAATACATATTTTAAAACTGCTTAAACCCTCATATAAACAATATGTACAATTTTAGAAATTTCATAACTAAAATTTTAAATGTAGACAAGTTTAAAAGGGCAGTCCATGGTAACTTGGTATAGTAGGTTTTCCAGACTGATGCTCATCTTCTAAACAAATAGTTCTGTTAAAAAACAAACAAACAAACAAAACATCTGTTACTAACTGCCATTATTAGCCCTCAGCTGAATTTGCACACATCAAGAAATGATTACAAGTCTTTACTTATCCATGCATTTTTTCTTGTATGGCAAGAAAATTAGTTACTATCTTAGCTGATTTCTTTTAAATTATTTAGAAAAAGGTCTATAGCCAACTAATGCATAGTAACAGTTCTGTACCCATAAAAACTGTTAATGCTTGTCAAATAAAGGTACAAAAAACATGTCTTATGGAGCATTAATCCATAGAATGTAATAATGTATCATTTAATTGAAGTATAAAATCCACTTTCTGTCACAGTACTTTTAGTAAACTTGTCAAATGAAATGTTGTGGTAGAAAGTTCATTCAAATGAACTTTCAAAGTTCTCATCTCGGCCTTCGCGTCTTTGGTATTGTCTTTCATTCTTGTGAAGTAGACCTATAGATATAGATATAGATATAGATATCGATACACACACACACACACACACACACACACACACACACACACACACACACACACATGTTCTCACCAACTGCCATAAATGAAGATAATCAAATAGAGCAAAATACATACATTAAGCTCCTAAACAAACCCAGATGTCATAATGTTAGAAATTTATCAAAATGATAAATGAACACATTTTAGCCACATTAAATAACGATATAAGCAATGCATGCATTTTTTTTGTATTAGACCATGTAACCCCTGATTTTATTATGGATGACATTAACAATGTTGTAGAAATCAAAGAAGTTAAATGGCAATTAAATTTGGCCGCCAATAAGGTACCAGGTCTAAACAACTCTATCAACATAAAATGTCTTTTAAAAGCAAGAAGAAGAATCTAATTTATTTAGAAAAGATAACTGATAATTTTAAGAAACTTTTATGTGATTAATTTTTCAGACATACTCACTTGCAGTATAACTGTTTTGAATAATAAATGGTGTCATGATAAAAACAGGAATTGTGATTGATTTATTTGTTTTATTTGAACAAGTTGTTGGTTGGTAACATGGTTCTGATGAAGTTCTTGGTAATAATAAATGAAAGTGTTAAATGAAATCAATGTTCAGTCTTCTTAATTAAACAAGAAAAGTAAAATAAGTTCTGAAAAAGACCTCAATGAGTGGCTTAGCATATACCATATAGATTAATAAAATGGAGCTATATCTGTGAAAAACAGCAATTATGTTAATAAAGTAGCAGCAACAGACTCAGAAATCAAATCAAACAATGTCTGTATATGTGTATATGTGCAAAGCACAAGAAATTCCCACATTTAAAGTCTGTAATTAAACCAAAACTGAAATAATCAACCAATAAGGGAAAGCAACAAGCTGTCATGCAGCAAGCAAAATGACTTTAGAACATTATAGAAAAATTACACCAACAAAAAGTCCTTGGCATGAAAGTTTGCAATGCATAAAAACAGCAAGCAGCTAATAGCAACACTATACTTTTTCGATGTTTGGGCAATAAAAATATACAAAATTGTTTAAAAAATGAATTAGGATATACTTCACAAAATAAATGTAGAAACAAAAACAACCACTTGGAACTATAGTTTGAATAATAAATCAAGACCGCGGTGGTGGTGCTGCAGTAGCATTGTCACCTCACAGTAAGACGCTGTCCGGTTCAATTCTCAGCTAGAGCTCCTTCTGCGTGGAGACATGCGTGAATTGGTGTACCTCCGTTGAAGGTTGTGCATCAGGGCTGGTAACTCGGCACGTAAAAATCAACTACTAATTGTTAGCAGTTCCACTGTGGCAACCCCTAACCGGGAAAAGACACAACAACAAATGAATAGGTTCAAACTCTAATGGCACTTCGGAAATGAAACAATGGGGATTTGAAATAAAACAAACAAAATGTCAGAGAGAAGTGCATTAATATTGCATAGTGAGAAAATTTGTAAAGCAGGAATTCAACTTTCTAGTTTCCCTAAACAGTTCTGTCATATATGCACATTTCGGGATAACTGCAACTATCAAGAGTACATACAATTTAATACATTATGAAAGCATGAGATAGCAAGCAAAACAGCAATGGCATAGAAAGGGCAAATCAGAAATCATAACATAAGGAAACAACTCATTCAAAAACTAATAATTTATTGTCCGAAACCAAATAATCCAGATTTGGGGACATGATGAAATACAAAGCATAAATTACTAAGGCTCCCTGATACAAATGTGGGTTGGTACAGACAAATTTGTCCTAATGCACTTTGATGGAGGGTGTGGGGTTTGTTGGGGAGAAAGGTAATGGGGGTGTGAAGGAAGGATAAATATTAGATATGAAGCAGTTGCTAAAATGATTCAGATAGGGAGGAAGGGATTAAAGTAAAGAGGGGAAGGGGGAGTGGTGTTGCTGAGTATGGGGTTGACAGGTTCATATTGCTCAGCAAAAGAGTAATTCAGTCTTTTGGCATGGGATGTTTGATTATTTTGTGCTCTACATGTAAACTACCAAAGAAGTGAGGATTTCTCAGTAGGCAGCTGTATGAAGGTGAGGGGTCTTGATTGTTTAGCCAGAAAAAAAGTTTTTTTTTTATCTCTACTTTAGTGTTTTCCCTCTAAACTAATATAAAATGGGGGATCAAGAGTGTGAAAAACTGAAAGGCTGTCAGCCCAGCTAGATAGAATTTTGTAGATAATTCTATGTCATTGTAAATATTAATATAATCCACTGGCTGTTTTACAAATGTAAGAAAACTAAATGTAAGAAAAGCTGTGGTATATGTTACAAACTTCAAAAATGGAACCACAGTGTACTATACTGGAAGACAGGTGATAATGTAAAGCAGTTTATAAATGTTTGATCTTAAAGTTTGGAGACAGGATGTCTGGATGAAGGAATTCCTTCTACTGTTTTGAGACCAGAGTTAATTGCAAGGTTTTACACATATAATGTCTTTTATTACTATGGCTTCCTGGCCACGTGCAATCTTACTAAGAAAACTAAGAAATGTAAATTTAGAGTTTCTAACAGCCTGCGAACCAGAGAAGTGTCAAGAATTATGTAATCTAAAATGAGTCAGCAGAGATGTATTATCAATTTAAGAGGTCTCAGAGAGAAAGAGAGAGCATATTGAATTGGTCTTCAGAACTGACAACATCACCAGCACCTGCCTGCTCTGTATCTAAGTAGGACCTTAGACGTTAGTATTTCTCTTAGAAATATATATAGAAAATAGTAAGATTAGACTAGCTGTTTTCGATATTTATGTCAGACTATCCTACAGTATTGTTTTAAAGTTCCTGTGATTTCTGAAGTCTTGACTAGCACTGTGTTGAACTGAGGAGATTTGTCTTTTATTTTTATTATTTATTATTACATATTTTAAACCTTTCAACTGTGGTTGTTTTGTGTAGAGATAATTTAAGCTCTAGAGTACTTGCATGTATTTAGTGATAATGTACAAACCACTCCAATAGCTTTAAAAGTTCTGGTCACACTTACTAATTGAATAACAGTATTATTACACAGTGAAACTGGTCACCCTTTGGGAAGGGTAGGGTTCTGGTGGCAGTGGATTACTACTTTATAGCCTGGGCAGAATGAGCATACCTAGTGAACCTGTGCCAGCCTTCCCCAGGAGTGTGTGCATGTTTGTATATAAATCATATCTCAAAGTGTGTGTGTGTGTGTGTGTGTGTGTGTGTGTGTGTGTGTGTGTGTGTGTGTGTGTGTGTGTGTGTGTGTGTGTGTGTGTGTGTGTGCGTGTGTGTGTCAGCTAGTTGGGCAGGGACACTAAACACTGGTTGGACAGAGGGAGTGCAGGGAGGACTTGGCTTGAAACCCTGGCTAAGGACTCCATTCTATAGCTGTGCAAGTGGGGAGTCTTATTGGGGATCTGGATAGAAAGGGAGAAACCAGCCCCTGACTGACTGTGATCTCTGTGTGCTCTTAAGGGAAATTGTACTTTACTGTGTGTCTACTTGTTATCCTCCCAATGTGCATGCCCATCACTGCTGTTAGTGTTGAGTATTGAGGCTCTTTGATTAGTGGGCCAGTGCACAAGCATCAGAAGGAGAAACTTGAAATGCAGCTGGGTATTGGAGCTTGCTCTTGGATTGTGCAATTAAGCCTTTTAAAATGAGAGAAACACTTATATACAATTTATAAAACTCAATTGATCAAACAATTAATCAATTGATATGATAAATACTTAAAGTGCCAGTACCTAACAAATAGATTATTCAACATAGATATAAAAAAAAACACAAAAAAAAAAAAAAGCAAAAAATGTTATGTAATAAATATAATATAACATGGCACAAAAAAAACAAACAAAAAAAAAAAAAAAAAAAAAAAACAACATACTAAATAACACGCAATCTAATGTAAAAGCCTTAAAGGCTTAGCTAGGGCTAGGAAAGGTAATTTATTCATTCATTCATATATGTTAAATAGAAGTCTAGAAGAATCCACCTATTCTCTGCCTCTCTACATTCCCTAGTCTACTATCTACTTAATTAATTCCAGGAACATTTTGCTAAGGCATTAGTAGCATCTTCTTTATTTATAGCGTATATATGCTCTCTTATACGCTCACGTAAAGTGCGGTTAGTTTTTCCTACGTAAAATTTAAGACACAACTGACATTGGGCTAAATAAATTAAGTTTTTAGACCTACAATCAGTATAGCTTTTAAAAGTATATATTCTATCAGTAACAGGATGAATAAATGTATTATCTGTAGATACTGTGCTACTTGTCAATTAAGCCTTTTAGTTGAAGTTAAGGTAGCAAGGTGGGAACATTTCACATGAATACTCGCCTATTCTATTGCAGCTGAATGTTTTAGCCAGGCTTGGAGACTTGCAAAGATTTGACAGGATTGACATTTTTTCTGGTGGTTGGTGCACAGGATTAAAGCTATGAGCTGTAGTTTTGTGGTGCGATGTTTGATTCCCCTTGTCCTTGTGTTCTTGTTGTGTTACCTTGAGCAGGTCAGTTGATCATACATTCCTCTCAGGTCACTCCTGAAAAGTGGACTGTGTGTCCAGTGGGTTATCTTTGGAAGTGAAGGTTAATGTAAGTAGGCTGTGGACTTTCCATTTGGTTAGGAGTGAGCCTATGTCTTGAATGGCACGTCTGGTGGTATAAGTTTACTGGTGCTTTGTGACTAGCATTGCCTCAACCTTGGCCAGCAGATTTGTGTGCAAGTTTCCTGATTTACACGTTTGGTTTGTCCTTTTCTTTGTGGGGTCTGGCTTGTGTGCAGGCAGGACTGCAAAGTATTTAAAAAAAGAAAAAAAAAAAGAAACAGTGAAAGGGGGAGAACAATTACCTGAATGTGCAGCTGTGGAGATATGGCTCATTGGCATACCATTCCGTGGTTCAGATTTTTGTAGAACATCTGGGTTTTTGCCTTGAAATTTTGGTTTGTTACTCATGGGGCCTGTGGTTTTCTGGCAAGTCATCAAGTATGCAGGTTGCTATCATATTCCTCAGAAAATGCATACAAACCCAAATCCTGTTATGTTATGTTAAATGTGCAAAATTTATAAGAGCAATATTTAGAATTTGTTCCTTTATTGGGCCTTGCTGGCTGACGACATACATCTGAGTTTCAGACATCATATTCTTCAGAAAATGCATGCTAGTCCAAATCCTGTTAATCTAGCAGCTTGCTAAACCTTGAACCTTTTCCCACTCTTTATTTAGGTTTTGTTTAGTTCACTTGCATTAAGATGTTTAGAGGTAGACTTGTTGGACAGCATGGCAAAGACTCGCCAGAAGAAAAGGAATGGCTAATTTAAATTGTTGAGGGTTTTGCACATGCACATAGCAGTGCAGATTGTCACTGAAGCTCTTTGAAAAAAATGTGTGAAATTTGGTGAAATATGGTTAAGGAACAATGACCACAATTAAGAGTTACAGGCTTCTTTTTTATCAGAAAATGTTTATTAATGCACATGTTCTTATTCTGCCAATCCTTCAAGTTAATTGGTACTAATATTTTAAAAATCATCTCTGATTGTCTCTGATATTCTGAACTTGTCCTTGATTTTGCTGAAATTTGTCCTGATTGGTTGAAAGCTATGATTTTAGGGATAGGGCATTAGCTAGCGCTAGCAGCCAGGTTTACATTTGAGGGGTGTAAGTAATTCAGATCTTCTTCCTGAGGGCTGTTGTTGCATCACCACAGCATAATAGTTGGTTTGGTTGCATTCACTGATGCAGGTAATCCAGGAGCCGGTATACCCCCTTGATGGTTATTAGGTTATTGCTGTATTTGAAGGTGTTAGTGCAAGAGGATAATTTAAGGATCAAATAAATAAATGATAAAGTGAACATGGTCAGCCTCCTGAGGAGGCTAACATGAGGATTTGAGGGAATGAAGATGACAACATGCATGCCAAAGGTGTTGAATTTACAGAAGTCAGTCTCGGACATCGAAGGAAGGGGGAAATTGAGTGCCACAAGGCCAGTGGGGATATAAAACTAGCATTTATAAAAAAATACATGCAAAAGGAAATGTAAAATAAATTAGTAAACAGGGAATAGGGAGAGGGATAAGGAATGTGTGCCTTGGGGTGAATTACGAATTTATTGTGTTTTCAATTTCAGATGGAGGTGTCTGCCTTGAAGGAGCATTGTGTTACTATAGTCACACAGACAGAAGACTTCTTTAAGGAGGCAGAGGAACCAGTGGAAGCAGCCACAACCAGTGTGACAGGGTATCAGACAAGAAGTTGCAGGAAACAGAAAGAGACAAACCGGCAGAAAATGGCAGCTGGAGTAAAACTGGCCAGACAAATGGGAAAAGCAGCAGAGGCAATGAGTCTTGGACCATTGCCACTGGAGAAGTAGACATTTAAAGGTATTACTTCTCATTCACAACCCATGTTATTGAAAATGCTATGGGATAGATATGGCAGGCAAGTTGTTAAATAGCATAGATGTGCAGGATTATAGTAAACTGTATGATCTTCTGAGGTTTGCAGAGCAGGAACAAGAGGTTAGGAGCCAGGTGGAGGTAGCAGTGTCTCATGGGGTGAAGCACAGCTACAGCTGGTGAGTGAAGAAGTGCAGTGCCAAGAGGCACCATTGGTGCAGGGGATGGGAAAGAGAAATAAGTTAGGTTCTTGCCAGGTAATTGGCTGGCAACACAAGCTTTTTTGGCAGGGGGTTCTAGGGTTTTTATTATACAGCATATCACCTAGACAGTTAAAGAAAAGATTTGGAGAGGATATTACTTGGACATGTTTGAGTTGGTTGATGCCATTGGGGTGCAGAAGATAACCGAGACAGATATGCCAGAGGCAAAGGACTTGTTGACAGCCTTCGTTGCTTTGAGTAGAGGGAGGCAAAGGAAATTTAGGGAATGAACCTGGAGCAACTGGAACCTGGATTTCATCAAGTAGATGGTGTCAATGAGTAGGGTAGCTAGGTGGAGGAGGGGTAAAGATCTCCTAGCAGAGAAAAAAATACCAACAGTTATTACCACTGAAGAGCAGCTGGTTGGCGTACATGTGGTGCTGTGCCAAGTTCTCAGTTAAAATCTTTTTTCTGGGAGGGTTAGCCATTAAAAAGGCTTTGAGGGGAGGTAATCTGTGTCGAGATTATGTGGGTAGCCTTTGGAAAAGCCTGTGGTTTGTAGGCTTAAAAAAGGCTGTGGTTTGTAGCCTTTAGGAAGGCAAATAAGTGGATAGCCCAAAAAGGCCCTTGGAGAAAAGGTCTTTAGAAAGGCTGTGGGGTCCCCTTTGTCAGGCTCTGAATATAGCCTAAACCTAAGTGGCCAAAGAATGGGCTACCTCACAAATCCTTCTGTGCATTTTCAAGTCAAGGCTTATATTTGTAAGCCTTAAAAAGCCTGTTGTGTCAAGCCTTAGAAAAGGCTATTGTGAGCACCCTTTAAAAAGGTTAAAGAGACCCTTGGTTACAGCCTTAAGAAAGACATGATCCTTTGTGTAGCCCTGCAAAGGTTTAAAAACTAACCTAAGCTCATAAAACAGTTATTAGCCCACACTTGAAAACAAAAACAAAAACAAAATCAGCCATGAACAAAGAAAAACTCAGACACTGATCTTCAAGAGTTCATGATGTTTATTCCTGCCACTGAAGCATAGATCCAGTGGGTAAGAGAGACTGTAGAAAGTTTGTACTTTTATGTAGGAAGTGGGGGGCATGTTTCGGAAAACCCTACCTTTGTGGGTGTTGCCTTCTATGGGATAGGAAGTCTACTGAAGAGCATGCCCCTCACATGCATTCTTGTAACAAACAATCCCTCCAAGAGAATGTAAGAAAAATCATCTAATTTGCTTAATAAAAGTTTCTATGAACCGAGTTCTTATTAAAAATTTATAACAACTTTATCAAAGTACAGTTCAGTCTTGAAGGAGTAATACCATAAAGTGTAAGCAGTTGGCCATGGTGGCCTTTAAACCATGACTGTTGGTCAAATGATGGAGGTTAGGCTAAGCCTTTCGTCAAGTCCTTCTTCAGGATGGCCTGGATGAAATAAAACACAAAAAGCATTCAAGACGATCAACCATTGCTCAATGGCCACTAAGACAAGACATAAGTTGAACAAAATGCCCATAACAAATGCACAAGTAATATCCAAACATGGGATGGAGACACACACACATAAAAATACCAAAATAGCAAAATAGCGGTATGATAAAGGAACCCTGAAAAGAATGTATCGCATTGGAATAAAACGTTCAGCCTCTTTAGGGCTCTGGATGTCTTAATTAAGGAAACTTGTAGTATACATTAAAGAAATATGAGAACCTAATCTGTATCTCCTAAGTGCCTTTGTGGTTCGCTGCATGGGCTATAGTAGCAGACCCTTGCTTGCTCTATGTGGCATGCCCAAAGGGGGAAAATGTGGCCAAATGATGGTGTGGCCAGCAAAGCCAGAGTGCTAGGGTGTGAGCCTAGCAACAGTGGAGAATGAGGGGGCCAAAAAAGGGGAGGTCAAAAATGCCGGATGGAGGGCGCCGATTAGAGGTGCATTGAGGTAAGTGGGATCAGGAGCATAGCAGTTTGAAGAAATGGTGGACCAGGGATGAAAAACTAAAGAATAAATGCTTGGAAGCCTGTAAGCCTTTGGAAGAAAGACTTGGTGGGGAAACGACTTCTAGCGGTAGTTTCAAACAACTGTGAGTCAGGGGGAATGCCATTGCTGGGGTGGCAGGGAACCTGTACTGGCCTGCTGAAACAGCTCACCTAAGGAATAGGTTTGGAAGACAAGAAACATTCAGCGGGAATGGAAAAGTTATGTGAACGGCCAGATGTAAGGACAAGTGTGGCTACATGGTGGAGGAACCAAGGGGAGCCTACGGGAGACAGGTGCCTGGGACTTAGTTACGGGAGGGAGGTAGGAGGGAGGCAAGCACCCCGTATGTTGGAAAAGGCCTCTATCTTATCTGAGAGTGAAGATCATTCTATTTGGACCTCATGCTTCTAAGGTGGCATGGGGGATGAGGCTGGGAGATTAGGAGAAAAGGTAAAAAGCATGTATGCTTACCCGTAAATCCCATTATCAAGGTATGGGAAACAGGTAAAAACATTAATAGATAACAACTAGACTCGAGACTAAAATAATGAAGAGTGTGTACCCATAGAGTGTAGTGCCCTAGTAACAAATGAAACTGTGAACGGCGACCCAAGTTGCAGCAATAATAGGGAATCTGATTCCTTAGTACTGATAGACTAACATGCAGTAAGTATGACAAAAAGCTGCTGAAACTGATCAAAGAACTTATAAAACCGAGTAACAGATTACACTATCAATCATTTAAAACATTGACCAAAACAGCTGAAAATGTTCAAAAAATAATAATTGTAAATTAAGTCACTGTAAAAGAACTGAAGCAAACTTAAATAAGGCTATTTATTGTTCAAACCCCTATAAGAAATAGTGTGGAAAGCTTACATGGGTCTGAAGACAAAAGTGTAAAGAAAATGGATCCAGAATGGATGCTGTAAAAGGTCCAAGATCAATGCTGTATTTTCATCACACTCAGCACGGGGAGGAGAGATTCAGCATAGTTGAGTCCTGGTTTGGTCCTGGCCTGTAGGGTAATTTGCCACTCCAGCTCTTTCTTTTCGAGGAGAGCTTTGTAATTGCCCCTGAGTGGGGCCTCTTGTAGGTGGTCCAAGATGTGTATTTTAAAGACATTGTGTCCCTTAGTTTCCAGTGCATGTAGAGCCAGCTGGTTGGTCCACTTGAGATGTCTAAAGTCATGTAAATGTTTAGCAACCCTGGTCTTAAGAGTGTTGACCATCTTGCCCATATAAAACACTGTGCATTTCGTTCAGGCCACTCTGTATACCACTCCTTCCAGATGCAATGCTCTCCATGAAAAGAAAGAACTAGAGTGGCAAATTACCCTACAGGCCAGGACCAAACCAAGACTCAACTATTCTGAATCTCTCCTTCCCATGCTGAGCATGAGGAAAATACAGCATTGATCTTGGACCTTTTACACCATCCATTTTGGACCCATTTTCTTTACATTTTGGTCTTCAGACCCAAGTAAACTTTCCAGACTCTCTTTCTCTTATTGGGGATTGAACAATAAGTAGCCTCATTTAAGTTTGCTTCAGTTTTTTTACAGTGCCTTAATTTACAATTATTATTTTTTGAACATTTTCAGCTGTTTTGATCAATAACTGATAGTGTAATCTGTTACTCAGTTTTATAGGTTCTTTGATCAGTTTCAGCAACTTTTTGTCATACTTACTGCATGTTAGTCTATAAGTACCAATAAATAGAATTCTGTATTATTGCTGCAACTTGGGCCTCCCTTTACAGTTTCATTTGTTAGCTAGGGCACCACACTCTATGGTCACCCTCTTCATTATTTTAGTTGCGTCTAGTTGGTATGTATTAATGTTTTTGTCTGTTTCCCGTACCTAGCTTTCCAGCTAAGTATCCATGCTTCTCACCTTTTCTCCTAATCTCCCGGCCTCATGCCCCACACCACCTTAGAAGTGTGAGGTCCAGATAGAATTTTCTTCACTCCCAGATAAGACAGATGCCTTTCCAAACACATGGGATGCTTGCCTACCTCCTACCTCCCTCCCCCTCCTCACCTTAGTCCCCCGCCCCTGTCTCCAGTAGGCTCCCCTTGGTTCCTCCATTACGTGGCCCCACTCGGCCTTACATCTGGCCATTCACATAACGTTTCCATTCCTGCTGAATGTTTCTTGTCTTCCAAACCTAGTCCTTAAGTGAACTGATTCAGCAGGCCAGTATAGGCCCCCTGACAAACGGTTGCTTGACGCCACCAGAAGAAGTTGTTTCCCCACCGAGCTTCGAACTCCCTTTGAGCGAGCTTTTCTTCTAAAGGCTTACAGGCTTCATAGCATTTATTCATTAGTTTTTCATCCCTGGTCAACCACCTCTTCTAGCTGCTATGCTCCTGATCCCACTGACCACAATGCTCCTCTAACTGGCACCCTCTCCCTGGCATTTTTGACGCCCCCCATTTTTGGCCCCCTCATTCCCCACCTTTATGAGGCTCACACTATAGCACTCTGGTGTTTCTAGCCACACCACAATTTGGCCACATTTGCCCCATTTGGGCACTCCACTTAGAACAGATGAGGCTCCGCTCCTATGGCCCAAACCACATGGGCGCTTAGGAGATACAGATTAGGTTCTCATATTTCTTTAATGTATACAACAAGTTTCCTTAATTAAGACATCCAGAGCCCTAATGAGGCTGAATGTTTTACTCCAATGTGATACATTCCCTTTGGGATTCCTTTATCATGCCGCTATATTGCAATTTTTTTTATTTTTATGTGTGTGTCTCTATCGCATGTTTGGATATAACTTGTGCATTTGTTATGGGCATTTTATTCAACTTATGTCTTGTTTAGTGGCCCTTGACAACTGGTTGATCTTTGTGAGTGCTTTTTGTGTTTTATTACATCCGGGCCATCCTGAGGAAGGACTTGATGAAAGGTGTAGCCTAACCTCTATCATTTGACCAACAGTCATGGTTTAAAAGCTACAATGGCCAACTGCTCTTACACTTCATGGTATCACTCCTTCAAGGCTGAACCATACTTTGATAAATTCATTATAAATCTTTTATAAGGTTCATAGAAACTCTTGTTAAGCAAATTAGATGATTTTTCTTACATTCTCATTGGAGGGATTGTTTGTTACAAGAATGTATGTGAGGGGCATGTTATTCGCTAGACTCCCTATCCCATTAAAGGCAATGCCCACAAAGGGAGGGTTCACCAAAACCTGGCCCCCACTTTCTGTATATAATTATGTATTTTCTACAATCTCTCTTACCTACTGGATCTACACTTCAATGGCCGGAATAAACATCATAAACTCTTGAAGATCGGTGTCTGAGTTTTTCTTTGTTCATGGCTGATTTTGCATGTGCTTTTGTTTTGTGTTTTCAAGTGTGGGCTAACAACTGGTTTCTGAGCTTAGGCTAGCTTTTAAGCCTTTGCAGGGCTACACAAAGGATTGTGTCTTTTTTAAGGCTGTAACCAAGGGTCTCTTTAGCCTTGTTAAAGGCTGCTCACAATAGCCTTTTCTAAGGCTTGCCACAACAGGCTTTTTTAAGGCTTACAAATATAAGCCTCGACTAGGAACTGCACAGAAGGATTGATGAGGTAGCCCAGTCTGTGGCTACTTAGGTTTAGGCTATATTCAGAGCCTGTCAAAGGGACCCCACAGCCTTTCTAAAGGCTTTTTCTCCAAGGGCCTTTTTGAAGGCTATCCACCGATTTACCTTCCTAAAGGCTAAAAACCACAGCATTTTTTAAGGCTACAAACTGCAGGCTTTTCCAAAGGCCACCCACAGAACTTCAGCATGGGTTACCTCTTCCCAGAGCCTTTTTAAAGGCTAACCCTCCCAGATGAGGGGTTTTAACTGAGAAAGAGATTAGGGACGTTCTGGTCTTTTAATTCAGGTGGGTGTGCTTGGCCATTTTTGTCACTTTGTGCACATTTGTTCCACTTGTGGTGTGATGTATGTGTCACAGAGATGCTAGCACAAGGAGGGAGGGTCTGGATAGGCATATTAAAGGTTAGGTGGTCCAGTAGATGCGGCACAGCATAATTTGTCATAAAAGAGGCAATTTTCAAGGATAAATGGGTATGTAGCCTTTTCAGGGCACAGGAAGGATTCCAGGATTCTGATTTTCCTTTAAAGTAACAGCGTTAGTACATCTCTTTCAAGGCTTTTGAAATCCTGAGATAGTAAAGGAAACCATACTAGGTTTCAAGGAGGGTTGTTCCATTAAATATGCAGTTGGGGAAGTCAAAGTGTGTAGGAATTTGCAGTCCACTAAGGAGAAAGAATGGATTGTACAGACACTAATAGATGAAAGAAGTTGCAGCAAGGTGGGATTTAGCCCTGTTTGAAGAGCCGCCTTTTCAGCTTTACAGAGTGTACCCACTGGACCTTGTGACTAAGAAGAAACAGAGTGGATTCCATCTGATTCATCATTTGTGATTTCCAAAGGAGGAGTCTGTTAATGGTTTCATTGCTAGGGGCAATGTGTAGGTGCAATATGCCTCACTGGAAGATGTAGTCAGGCTTATTACTCAATTTGAGGATGCTTGGTTGGTGATGCTTGATACTGATTCAGCCTTCCACCATTTGCCTGTTAGGTCAGATGATTGGACACTGCTGGGTTTGTTTGCTAATGGCAAGTTTTATTTTGATAAGACTATGTCGATGGGATATGCTGTTGCATTCTGTATGTTTGGAAAAGTTATTTTGGTGTTAGAATGGATATGGCAGAAGTGGGTGGGTGATCAGGTGGCAGTGCATTATTTAGATCATTTTGTTTTGACTGATGAGAGACACACATGAGCCCAGAAAGGTTTGTCAAGTTTTACAGTTATGTGTGAATATTTGGGTTCCTTTGATGTCTAACAGATTGGAGGATCCAAGTAAATCATTGACAGTTTTAGGTTTAACTTTGGATGTGGTACAAGGTAATTTTTGTTTACCTCAGGATAAGTTGGTGAAATTGCATGAGAAGATTTCTTCATGCAAGTACAAGACAAGATCAGGATTGGATGTTATGGAGTTGCTCAGATTATTGAACTTTACTTGTAGGACCATTGGATCTGGTAGGGTGCTCTGTAGATTGGTTGCCTACTCACTCAGAGATGGCAGGAGTAAGCATTACTAGGTGAGATTTACGAACATGGTAAAGGATGATTATGGTTTATGGATAGCATTTTGGATTGTTTTAATGGAATTTCCTTTTGGCAAAAGGAAGGGGATGTTGCATGATAATTTATACTTGTTTATGGATGCTACAGGGGCTCATGCTATTGGATCCTTCTTTGATGGGAAGTGGTTTGCAGCTAGGTGGCCTGAATAGTCACCTGATGAGTAGAACAGGAATATGACATTTTTGGAGATTATGCACATTTGTGTACCAGCGAATGTTGGAAGGTAAGGCTAAGGAATACGAGTGAACTTTTTTCTTCCTAACAAAGCAGTGATGCAGGTGTTGGCTAGGAAAACTGCTAAGTCACCTTTGGTCCTGTTGATTTTACAAAAATATGCTGCTCAGAGTTTATTAATTCATTTTACTTTGTCATCAAAATATGTGCCAGGTAAATGTCATCATATTGCTGATAGTCTTTCTCAGTTTCAGTTTTCCATGTTTCGGGTGCTAGCACCAGAGATGCGAGTGATGCTGGTACTGATTCCAGACAAGTTGTGGAGGATATTAGAGAGGGAAGAATGAGGATGGGCAATTTCTTGTGATGAAGCATGTTCTTAGAGTCTTGCTGAAAGGTTTACATTTGCTATCAACTTGTTTGTCAGAATATAACAGTTATGTAGCATTGCCGGTAATGTTATATGTTGGGGCTTTTGGAGTACAGGAACTTTTGTGTTCCTTGGTGTGGAGAGATGCATTTCTGACAGATTCTGCAGTAGTGATTTTGCTTCATTGTTTGAAGACTGATCAGATGGACTGAGGCAGTGAGTTTGTGTTGCCAAGGGATGGAAAAGATTGTTGTGCCTGGTAGCCTGGAACAGGCAGTTAGGTAGAGTTTGTGGGAGACAGATGGAGGATGTTGTTTTTCATACAACTCAAGGAGAAATTGTGACAGTGCCACTTTTTATGAAAATGGTGGGCCAGGCCTTGGATTGCCAGGGTATGGGGGGGGGGGGTTCTGCCCATTCATTTCAGATTGAATGGGCAACAGACAATGCAGGAAGGAAGATCTATAAACACTATTAAAAGGACAGAGCATTGGACTTCTAGAACTTACTTAGATTATATAAACTGGGTTTGTTTTACTGATTACTTGTTTTGTTTTGTGGGTGCAAATTTTGTTATTCATGGTCACTCCTTTGTGTTTTGGGCAGAGAGGAGATCAGTCATAAGGGCTGGGGATGCATGTTGGGATTTTTCTAGGAGTAGTTGGAATGCACAATGGCATTGATTTAGAGGTTTATGTTGGCAACAGCTTTTAATAAGTTTGATATGATACAAGCAACATTGGGAATTCCTAAGAATTTGCTTATTCATTTAGGAGGTAATGTCTTAGGTTATGTTCTGAAGAGAAAATTGTTGGCATGGATTGTTGGTGATTTAGCTAAGTTAAGGCAGTTATATCCCAGAATGTTGCTAAGGTGGTTGGTGATTATACCCAGATTAGTTTGGAAGCTGGCTATCAAGTTTCTGGCATTGGAAAAGGTTAGATGTTTGGTTAATCACAGAGTGCCTCGAGCATTAACTGAGGTTGGAGTTTTTGTGGTTAGTCTTCAAAAATCTGGTGATAAGAATCCAGTCTGGTACAGTTAAGATGGGGTACACCTGGGTGGCATAGGTTTGGACCTATTCAATATGCATTGGCATTAACTTTGCAAGATTTGGTTAATAGACTATGAAGGGAAGGGGAAATCATCTATGTGCAGGCTGATGTGCAGAGTAATAGTGATTTGGTTCAAACCTCTCTTCTGGTCTCTCTTCCCTCAGTAATTCTTGAGAGGTTTGTGGAGGTACACCGTCTCACAACTTGGGTGTTGGAAGTGCGCAGAAGGGTAAAACGTTGCTTGTGGTCATGTGAGGGTGAGAGGTCAAAGATTGCCTGGAATGTTATGATGTTTTCCTGTGTGCTTAGGACTGTAATGTATGGTTCATTATTTACTGTTATTAGTCATGTGGATATTAAACCATAAAGAAAGCACCTCGGAGGTCAAAACAGCCACAAATAATATCCAGAGGTCAGTAAAACAAAACTTTATTAATGCTTAACAGTATCACCACATTTTCATCTGTACAAAGCAGGACTTCTTCAGACAATACATAGACCAACATATTAACCAACCTCTCACTTCCTTTTATACTTGCCTTTACTTCAATTCAATGAATTAATTAAAAAACGATTACATTAATTAACTATGCTCAAACCACTAGCACTAAATTCAATAAAAACATCTAATGCCACATCACTTAAAAATACTTTAACAATATACTATGTTCTTATCCAACCCCCTGCATAAACATTTAAAATGTGTGGAATGTTAATAAAAAAAAAAATATATATATATATATATATATATATATATATATATATATATATATATATATATATATATATAAACGAAATAAAATGAAATAAAAAGAAGTAAAAATACTTTTTTCAATTTCAGGGCAAAACTGCCACCTATGGCAACCACCAAACATTGTAAAATCATTATAAATAAATTTCAAATGCATAAACTTAGAAGAAAGTGCAAAAACGTTTTTGATAGAGCTTTGTATTTAATAAATTATTAGAAATTTTAAAGGTATGCTGCCCTTAATTTCAACACTGGGGCCAAAGAGATACTCTGATGTAACCCTGGGAGTCTGTTTGCTTCCAAAATTAACTGCCAAAATAGCTCCCTATACTCAGTTTTTGATTACCAAGGCCTACCTCTTGGATCTCATTCTGTCTCTTCCAAAACAAGGAACTTAAAAATTGCTGAGGGACACCCCAAACTATGTTTGTATAATGTGTTATTTATGTCCTTATTTCGAATACCCTGTAAATGCTCATAGACCCTCCATCTTAGGTCCTGATGGTTTTACCCATATACAATGGCTTACATGGATTGCACATGGCAGCATATACCATTCCTAGACTATCACAGATAGAGTAACCATTAGCCTCAGTTATCCTATCCCTAGCCTGAATGTATATGGATTCTTTATTTGTCATATAGGGACACTGAGAGCAAGATTCACATTTAAAGGTGCCATTCCTCCTCTTGTTTTTCTTCCTTAGCAGTTTCTCTAGTATATCTTAACACTATTGCCTTTCCTATACACAGAATTCAATGGCTCCCTAAAAAGATAATCAAGCTCCGAATAACAGGTGAACTTGCTCCAGTTGTCAAGAATAATTGTCCTAATAGTTTTAGTATCACTGTTAAAATTCATAATATAAGCTCCCTTAATCCCTTCTGACCCTTCCTCAGCTAAAATGTTATTCCCCCTATTTTCTCCTGTAGTCACCTGCTCTTGACTCGATATTGGGTCATATTTTCCCTCTCTACCTTTCATAACTTCATCCATCACTTCTTCAATCAATTCTATGGAGTATTTCCTTTCCAAAAGCATCTCCTTTAACCTGTTACATTCTACCTTAAAATCATGTTCTGCGGTGGTCATCCTAGAACCTCTAATAAATTGCCATTTCAAGATACTTCTTTCTTGTTTAAAAGGGTGTGCACTTGTAAAAGATAGATATGAGTTTGAAAATATCTTTTTCCTAAATATGGTAGATTTAAATGCCCTCTCCTCCTCCATCTTATGAATGGTGACATCTAGGTAATTCATTTTATCCTTAGCTGTACTATATGTAAATTTAAGGAATTCTGTAGTATTGTTAATATATCCTAAAAATGCATAAAGTTCTTCCTGCGAAGCTGTCCAAAAAATACAGATATCATCCAACTATCAGCTATAAAAATTCCACATTCTGGCGTATCTGGAATTAAAAACAAACTTCTCTTCCCATACTGATAAAACAATATTTGCATACGTTGGGGCACAACAGGCTCCCATTGCTACCCCTCTTTTCTATTTATATTATTACCTAGCACTATTTCCATCAAATACATATATAATTCTATCTAATCTTTCATAAATTCCCCATCAAGTGTAAGTGCTTCCTTAAACCATTCTAGCCCAGTTTTGTGGGGGATCACCGTGAAAAGGACCTGTACATCCACTGTGACAAAAATAAGCTCATCCATAAATAACTCCTTCCTAACACTTCTTAAGAAATCCCATGAATCCTTCAAAATAACGGTCTTGTTCCCTCAAACTATTGTTTAACCTAATATCTAAAAACTTAGCCAATGGATAGGTTTTGGACCTGTTAGCAGCTACAATCAGTTTCAAAGGGGGGAGGGGTCCTCCATATTTTTATGGATTTTTGGGATCCCAAATGTTAATGGAACTATTGGTTTGTCTAGACTTAAGTAATAAAAGATCTTTTGATCTATCATGACTTTAATTAACAGCTCTTTCAACATTAGGTCAATTTTCTGTAAGCAATATTGATGTCATTTCTAGATACCCTGGAATAATTTTTAGTGTCATTTAGTAAATCTAACATTTTACCTGAATAAAAAATGCTATCCATGATCGCTATACCTCCCCCTTCATCTGTTTTTATAATTCTTATATATTCATTCTTCCTTAATTGTTCTAATAAAACCCTTTCTTCCTTGGGGACGTTAAATTGTGACCTACTATTTCCTAGTGCTGGCCTAAGTTCCATTTCCACTTGGGCTTCAACATTTTTCATTTGGGGATGGAGAGGGGGATTAAAAGTACTTTTTTCCTTATGTACTCATTTGATTCCAAAGGTCATGTGCTCATGTTGATATTAGTTAACAAACTGGTTGTGATGGCATATATGGTATGGTTCTTAAGGTGTTGTGAACAAATGTGGTTTGGGTACAGACAGATTTGTCTAAGTACACCTTA
>NC_056735.1:589565009-589577509 GCF_019279795.1 Protopterus annectens
TAGGCTTTAAGATATTGGCAAAAACCTTTTCCATACCCACAGTGCCTTTTTAGGCAATGCCAAACTGATAAACCTCCTGACTTTTCTGAACCTACAAAGGGATATCTGAAGGTGGTACTGCTCAATCCAAGAAGTCTTAACAAGAAACTCCACTCTCTGCAAGCCTTCCTCACCCTGGAGAGTGTAGACATTTGTGTAGTAATGGAGACATGGTTTAAAGTTGCAGAGTGTACCCCAGCAATGTTAGGTTATAATGCCTTTTACACCTATAGACCAGCTATCACACAGGAGGGGAATAAAGGTGGAGGAATCTTAGTCTATATTTAAACCAACCACATATCCAAACTATTAAAACTTGTAAATCCACAACAAAAGAAAAAAATCTTGGCCAAGCATAGGAGGAAAAAAGCCATACATACTAAAAGTCCCTAGCCAATCTAAACAGGCAGGTAGGAGGGTTAATTAATTCTTAAAAGATTAGATTTGAAGAAAAAATAGATTCTCAGGCAAGAACAACCAAAAGGTGTTTTACAGCTATGTCGGTAGCCTCAGGGGAAAATATGCAATGATGAGCAGAACTTATTGTAAAAGGCATCACCCACACTAAACCAGAGGCCATTGCCAACCTTTTTGCTGACAGATTCAGCTCAAATTTCTCCTTCCCACTCCTCCTCTGATAGCCCATAGAAAATATCACATACCACAATCCCCCAACCATTACTAGGAAACACATCATCAATGCACTTTCCATGGCCAAAAACACTGGATTGATGGGCCCCAATAACATCCTGGGATACTTCATTTATAGCAAAATGACCTCTTTGGTCCACTTGAATCACTTTTCCACTGGGGCTTATAGTCAGGTTTTGTGCCCAAGGAATGGAAGATGGCTACAGTCATTCCATTAAACAAAGGAGGCTAACCACTGATCCTGGTAACTAAAGTCTGACCAGCCTTATATGTAAGGCCATGGAAAGAATCATCATGGACATCATAAATGAGGACATATGTAACCTGCAAATGCTGGACCCATCACAGTTCAGGTTTGTTAAAAGAAGCTCATGTCTATTAAATATTACGGACTTTTTTCAGAAAGTTACCAAAACATTTGAATGAAGTGAAGGCATGAGTGTTCACAGAGCTTACCTTGACTTGGCCAAGGCTTTTGATATGATAGTCCACTCAGGCATTATAAACAAGCTTACTAATTTCGGTATAACCCTTTTATCACCAGCTGGATAGCCAATTGTCTCACTGATAGGACCCAGGAAGTCAAAATAGATGAGGTCACCTCTACAAAGTGGCTAGTTACTAGTAAAGACCCCTAGGGATTGGTGCTGGGTCTGCTCATTTTTGGCATCTACTTCTCTTAATCTGAAACAAATGCTGAAGGTTTATGGCTGATTAAGTCTGCAGCTGATTGCAAATGGGTGTTATCAATGACCCTCCTGTAGAAACTAGCATTTTTTAAGAAGGCCTATCTCTGACTAACAAATGGTGCCAAAGCCATGGTCTTAAACTTCGTTCTAAGAAATGTGTAATTGTACCCTTTGGGAATTGAACCATCCTGGCTACTTACCATGTTGATAGCACACCCCTAAGAGTTGACCAGTAGTCAGGGATCTGGGTATGCAGATAGACAACAGCCTTGCCTTCAACCACCATGTGGCCACAGTGGTGAGTTAATCCTTTTATGTCATGCAACTTATAAGTAAGGGCATGGCATCTAGGTCCAAGGAGGTCATTATCCCACTGTACTCTGCCATTATCAGACCAGTCACAAAGTACAATGCTCCCTTCAGCATGTACCTGACCAGGCATATGCAGCAACTATATCGACATCAGAGGTTCCTTACAAAAAGAATAAAAGGTGTAACAGACCTGTTTTAGGCAGAGTGCCTTAAGCCCTTTCCCTCTACTGAGACTCCGGCAGATTGCTGAGGGGTGATCTATGCCTGGCTTTCAAGGCATCTGCAAACCCCACACTTATGAATTTCCTTTGTGTTCAAGTCAAGCAGTGCCAGAAATACAAAGGACCTGAATTCTGTCTGTGACTTAAACAGAACATGCTGGAGAGACAGATATGTGTCCCAGAGACAACATCTCTTATGAAATAGGCTTCCCATCCGTGTGAAGCTGAATTTGTCTATTACCCATTTTAAGTGCAACCTAGACCAGGGGATTGAAAATAGGAAATTTACACCAGACCTGGCACCCATGGTCCTTGTGGACAGAGATGACTTATAATTACCTGGCTCTCAATGTCTTATTTGGATAAAGGAAGACATCATCATTCTTTCAGGAAAACTTGACTAGGTTTAGAAGACGGTGTTGGTAGCCTAGCAAAAATCTATGACTCTATAACATATAAAGAAAGGCATAGTTCAAGTGCTGATAATCTGTGCCTCTAAATTAGCCTATAATGATGAAGAGTTTCTTATGAAATTTAAACTATTATTAGAATGTTTGAGGAAAGGGGTTATGAATTTGTTAAAGTCTATGTCTGAAGAAGTAATTTTGAAGAGGAGATAAACATCAGACCATTCATTCTTAAGGGATGGGTCACAGTAATAACAACAACAATGACAATGCAAGTAATTTTAAAAATGAACAGTCTTTAAAGGTGACTTCAGATAGTTACTGTATTTGAAACAAATTATTAAAAGATATTAGTAAATCTTGAAGTAAACTTCTAAGTTTATTTATGCAATTAGTAATGAGCCTTTGATTGTATTTAAGAAAACCACAAATAATCTTTATAAAAAGACTGTACCTTGCTTTGTCTAACTTCAAGTGGCAAAAAACATGGCACATATAAATGCAATCCATGTGTTGTTTGCAAATATATTTCTGAGAGATTGTTTATATATTTGGAACACTCAGGTAGAGCAATACCTATATTGTTTCATTATAATTGCAGTTCCATAGGTGTTGCATATAATGCTTTCTGCTGTTAAGCTATTTGCCTTTGTACAGGGATGACAACTCAAAGTCTTTTTAAAAAGTTAAAGAACCCTCTTATGCTAGTTGGCAAATCAATATAGACACATTAGAGATAGTACCCAATACAAAAAACAAATTACTAGGGGTCATTATTGACAATAATATGAAATTTTACAAACACATAGCTCATACAATTACCAAAATCAACAAAAAACTAGGTACTCTTTACAGATGTAAAAACTTCCTAACCAGCAACAGCAAAGTGACCCTAGCTCATACCCATCTTCTCTCTACCTTACTGTATGCTTCT
This sequence comes from Protopterus annectens, assembly GCF_019279795.1. NCBI lineage: Eukaryota > Metazoa > Chordata > Ceratodontiformes > Protopteridae > Protopterus > Protopterus annectens. The sequence goes on from NC_056735.1 coordinate 589,568,263, forward strand.
CCTGTCCTAATTAATCTAAACAAGAGCAATTTAAACAAGCTATCAGTATGTTACAGCAAAATAGCAAAATTTGCCATAAACTCCTCCAACCGCAATCACCACTTTCAAGCCCTAAAACAGCTTTCCTCACTGGAACTCCCTAACACTTTAGGTCTAAACCAACTTCTTTTAGCTCACCAAATACTATACCACCCTGACAAAACTCCAGCCTTACAAGACCGGATCACCATCTACTCCAATAACCGAGAATGTAGATCCACTAATCAGGCACTAATCTCAATCTCCAAAGCCCATTACAGCTCTGGTGTCTCCCTGTATTCTAGCAACATTTGCCAAGACTTGAAACTCAGTACCACTGCAAATCAGGGTATAACCTAACAAAACCATCTTCAAAAAACAGCTTATTTCCCACCTAAACAACTCCTGGACATATTCTAACACCTTTCCCCTACCCACTATCCAACCTCTTCTTTAAAACTCCCACAGATTCGGTATATATTATCACACATTACTTACTAACTCACTGTCGCCTACTCCCCACTATCCCATCTATGCCCACTAACTCTCCCCTAGACTAAATTGAAAAGCTTTCCCTTAAAAAGTAAATGAACCTTATATGAATGTATCTATATTCTCTTCCTTTGTCAAACTGGCTAGAATTTTTAGTTTTTCCTTTCTTCTCTTATCGTCATTACATCTTCAAGATTATCTGGCTAGTATTTCCTTTCTTGTCTTATCTTCATTACATCTTCAAGATTATCTCTACTAAACGTACTGTATGAAGAACAATCATATGTTACTACCTGCTATACTTTTAATTGTATATCTAAACCACTATGCTTATGTAAATATCTTATGCAATCATATGTTATCTGCTATATTTTATAACTGTATGTATAAACCTCAATGCTCATGTACGTACCTTATGTATAGTATGCTAGCAATTGTTCTGGAGCTTTTCTCCCTGGGTGTCCACTGAAAACAGAAGCTCTGTTCAGTCAGACCTCCCCAATAAAAAATGTAAAATAATAAATAATAATAATATTTACATAAAAAATAAATATTCATCAAGGCTGGTCAAACAGGACAATGCACTTGAACTGCTCCAAGTTCAAATCACTAAACGTAAAATCCAATACTACTTCCTTGCAAGCTATTGGTCCCCCTCTATGACCCAGAAAGACCATACCATGTATTTAAACTTATTAGAAACACTAACCATCCAGCCCAATACCATATTCATGGGTGACTTTAACTACCTCATTATTAACTGGCAATCCAATATGACACCAAATGCACAGGCACAGAGATTCCTGGATTTTGTAAAAACAAATACCCTGGACATGATAGTCAATACACCAACCAGGGATGCAACCATACTGGATCTGGTCCTCACTATTATGGGAGAGTGCTGCACACCCCCCACTGTAATGCCTTCCCTGGTAAGGTCAGACCACAAAATGGTCTCCTTTGAAGTAAGAATAAAACCTGGATGCCCAACTAAACCTGAAATATTCATGAACTATTGTAAGGCTAACCTCCTGCTATTAAGTGACAACCTGGCAAAATTTCAAGCCCTCATAAACCCTGAAAAACACTGCTGCCTATGCAGAACTGTTCACAGAAACCCGGTACAAGCATGTTAATAGCTGTATACAGGCATCTGTACCCACCAGGAAGAAGTACAGAACTAGCTCAAAAAACAAACAATCCTGGTTGTATCACAAAATCAATAGGCTATCTAAGAGGAGGAAGAACATCATGGCAATAATTAGGAGGTGCAGCACCCAGCAGGATAAAAGCACTCTCATCAAACTTAACAAATAACTCAGAGGACAAATAAAGTCTAGCAAAGCCAAATTTGAGGTAAGATTTGCCTCACAGGCCAAGGACAACCACAAAGCATTCTTTAGCTATGTCTGCAACCTCAAAGGCAATACACAGTTGTGTGTAGAGCTCATTGTAAATGGAGCTACCTATACTGAGCCAGAAGCTATAGCAAACCTCCTGGCTGATAAATTCAGCTCCAACTTTACCACTCCCTTCCCTCAACCTTCCCTCAGGAAATATCATCAAATATAAGTCTCCCTACTATCATTAGGGAACAGGTCCTTAATGCTTTCTCTAAGACCAAGAACACTGCATCAATGAGCTCAGAGAATATCCCAGGATGGCTTCTAAATAGCATGAAATGTAACCTATCAGGGGCCCTGGAATTACTATTTTAACTTTAGCCTCCAACAGGCTTTGTTCCTCATGAATGGAGAAAGGCAGCAGTTATCTCTCTGCACAAAGGTGGGCCATCTACAGACCCTGGAAACTACAGACCCATAAGTCTCACTAGTCTTATATGTAATGCAATGGAAAGAATTATCATGCAGATGATCAAGAGAGATATAGTAAACCTACAAACACTGGACGGAACCCAGTTTGGTTTCATCAAGGGCAGATCATGCCTACTCAACCTCGTGGACTTCTTTGAGAAGATCACCAAAGTAATGGATGAGGGCAAAATCATTCACACTGCCTACCTTGACCTGGCCAAGGCGTTTGCACAATACCCCAATCTGGCATTGTTGACAAACTCAAGAGGTTAGGTTCAAACCCATATGTCACCCGGTGGATAGCCAAATGGCTCACAGGCAAGACCCAGGAAGTTAAAATTGGGGAGTCCACCTCTACAAAGAGGCCAATCACAAGTGGAGTCCCTCAGGGATCTGTTCTTGGATCGCTCCTTTTTATCAGTTACTTCTCAGAAGACAAGGCCAATGTCAGCTGACTCTGGCTGACTAAATTTGCAGATAATTGCTCACTCGGAGCTGTCATTGAATCTCATACTGACATAAATGTTCTCCAGGAGGGGCTGACACAGACAAACAACTGATGTCAAAGCCATAGACTAAAACTAAATGCCAAGAAATGCATAATAGTATCCTTTGAGAAGTCATCCATCCCTGGTAACTATCATATTGACAACACACCCCTCAGAGGTGACCCAGTAGTCAGGAACTTAATGACACACATGGATAGCTTTTTATCCTTTGACCATCACATGTCTACAGTGGTGAGGAAATCATTCTATGTTGCACAACTTATAAACAAAGGTATGGCAAGTCCAAGGAAGTCATTGTTCCACTGTATTTGGCATTCATCGGACCTATCATTGAATACAATGCCCCCTTTGATATGTACCTAACCAGGCACATCCAACAGAATACAAAGCATAAGTAAAATGTCCTATGCAGACTGCCTCAAGGCCCAATCCCTGTATTCTGTCTCCTACAGGCTTTTGAGGGAGATCTATTCCTGGCAAACAGGGCATTGTCAGATTCCACTTGGATGGACGTCCTGCATATCCACAAAACAAACATAACCAGAATTACCCATTCTAAAGACTTAATTCTTGCCTGTGATATAAATAGAAACTGCTGGACAGATTGGAATGTATCCCAGAGATTATCCCATCTATGGAACAGGCTCCCCATCCATGTGAAGCAGAGTTCCTCCTTAATCCAATTCAAGTGCAACTTGAACAATTGGATGGAAAACCAGAAATTCATCCCTGGTTTGGCACCTATGTCTCTAATGGACACAAGTAACCAGTAAATGGTTCACATCCCAGGCCCATGCTTACACTTATCAAGCGTATTTGAGATGCATGACTAAGCTTAAAAAAGCCCTTGTGGTCGTTAGCCTAGTAAACTCCTATGAACCTATGAACCTATATTGCTCTTGTTACTCTCTATGTTTTGCATCCTGCCAGTTTGTTCTTGTGAGCATGGTGAAGCTGGAAACTGCTATGTATATCATTATTTTCAAACTTCTCTGTTATGATTTCTCATTTCAAATGTATGGTGCTAAACTGAGGGCATGCAGTGATCATCATTACCTTGTGGAGGTATCAATGTATGAATCTTTGAGGCATGAGGCCTACTACCTGCTAATGGGTACATACAAGTCAAATAACTCTCTGCTATCACATGTGGCATTAATTTCTGTACAAGTCTCTTACCTTGTAGTTGCTTACTGTATCACGTGATGAAATAAAAGGACATGTCATAATATTATTATGCAATACAGTACATGTTCAGGACTTACCTTATAAATGCAGCAGTTGACAGAGTGTTAGTTCAGGGATGACTGCAATGCAAGCAGAACACAGCCGACAAATGGGAAGGTAAATGCTGTGGCTCTGAGTTGAGGCCGGCAGAGGTCGCAGAGTTCCTGTACTGTGTCCCTGTCCACCCTGTAGCACAATACACTGTCCATGTCATGTATGTTGTGATAAGTTAAGTGAGGCCGAGAAACTCTTCTCAGTCTCAGTCCAGGCCTATTGGCAGCAGCAGCAGCATTGCCTGCAGCCTGTAGCACATACAAATGGAGTTAGGCATCATCAGCAGCTCCAAATATTCTGTCTGTGTAGACTTTCTGTCTCTGTACTCCACAAATTTTGAATTCCACAGGAAAAAAAAGCATGGAGTATAAATGGTTGCTTTAAAACTTCTTGAATAGCTCCAGCAGATTGGTTGATTAGCATGCAATTCAGCTGCTTATGCTGTAATCAACATCTCTGAAACACAGCCTAGACAGATGCAGTCCATTAATAATCTACTCCATTATAAAAAGGAAAATGTGTAGCTGCCAAACTGCTGGTGATGATACTTGCTTCATGTTCAGCAAAGCAAAAAAATTCCCAAGTTATCTTTACAGAGGAGTATTGAACTCCAGCAGGTATGCTGTCAGTTTTTTTTTTTTTTTTGCCTACATAATACATATGCTTGAATATATTAATGAATAATGAGAAGCAAAGCCTTTCCCACTGTTATCTGTATGGATTAGTTAGAACTGTACTGATGGCATGGCCTTGTTTTTCAAGCGATCTCAGAGGTACAAATGATTATCAATACATGAATATAATGAGCTGTGTGATACATATGTACAAATGTTTCAGGGACAGGTCCTTTGAATGCATGTTTAGCATTTCAAATCTGTTTTATTAGCAAAACAGTTCATATGCCTGTTCTTTAGTGGGTGGGGGAAGAAAAGTTGCTGTTATGTCAAAAACTAGAATGAACTGTTCTTTTGGGGGGTGACACAGTTGAGTTACTGTTATGGCACATACAAGGATATGTTGCCCTTGCTATTCTTCTTCTTTAGCATCCTGCCTGTTGTTAGTGTTTCATATATGTCATATGTGTTATGTTTTTTCACTGCATACTACTGACTCCTTACCTTAACAGTTTTACCTGGTAACAGTTGCTTTGCTGTCATGTGTTAGTTATATGTATTATCATTCTGTTGTGTGTTAGGGCTAAAATGTCATTGAAGTGCAGACCCCCCTTCAGTGAGGCAGAAAGCACATTAATAGTGGACATGGTACGTCAACATGTTGCTTTTCCTCTTGGAAGGGATCCCCCCAATATGCAAGAGAGGCTGAGGATATGGCAGCAAATCACTGCTAACATAAATGCCATGGGAAGCCATGGCTGTACTTATGAGCAGTTGCACCACAGGACCACTGACATGCTCACATCTCCCCCGGAGAATGCAGCTGCTGTTGGTCGAGACCAGAGGGTAACCAAGGTGGGCCTGCTGCAAAACCACCTCTCACCCACAGCGAGGAATTACTGGTGAATTTTCTGACACAGGATAACTGAGTGCCCACAATATGCAATTGATGTGTGTACCTCCTTCTCAGTCCCAGGAAGCAGGTAGGCTTTGTTGTATAACCAGTTCAATACTGTTGTATAATAAGACAATTAAAATAAAAGTTACCTCTGCATCACATGTTTTTTTTTTTTTGGGGGGGAGGGTTTGAATGTCAGTACAGTGATAAGCTCAGTTTAAAGTTGCCAACCACATTCTTGTTAAAGTAACACCATGATATGATTGAAAGGAGTACATGTAGTACTGCCTTCATTACAGTTAAATGTGCTCATGTTGGCATTACCTGTTGCTTAACTTATTTCAAGATCATCAACCATTCAGTAATGTATGCCTCCTGCTGGTGGTAAGCCAAATCAAATTATTTCAGTACTGCAGATCAATTTCTAGAAATCTAATCTGTCATTTTAGGCCTGTTGTGTGTATTGCTGTGCTGTCTGTAATAGCGGTAGCACTGCCAGTTTTTTAGTATATGTTGCGCCATAGTAGTGCATGTATTAATGTATGCCTGTGTTTTTCCCTTTTTATCACAGGTGATAATGACAATGGGAGTGTGGGCCCTGTGCCACCTGATGTCAGTGTCTCATCAGACACTGATTATAATAGAGGATGAAGCTGAGGAACAGTTGGAGGATACAGAAGTTGAATCTGACACAGAGGTTGACATCCGGCCACCCCCTTCTTTTTCCCCAGACACAGCCAGTAGGCTTACACCTACTGAGTCCACTTAGCTCACAGATATAGGACAGGTGGAGGGACGACAACACTGAGCAGGCAAGTGTGGCTACTGTGGCTTCTTTGCCTATTGAGTCTGGCTGTAGCCAAAGTGTTGGCAAGGTGCCACGCAGGAGGGTTGATAGGTGTGCTGGGAGGGGGCCTGCTGTCCCTCCTCCACTTGCTCCAGGTGTCTCTTCCCATGTCACTCAGAGTATGTTTAGGGCCATCATGAAATTACAGGTATTTTCAAAAAGGCACTCTAGACAAATATTCAGGGTTGTGGATGCGGCACAATCTGACATGTGTGACTGCCTCCACCATGTCACAGATTCCCTAGATAGGATGAATGATACATTGAAATGAGGGTTGTCTGTGATGGACCAAGGAGTGTCTGTCATGGAACAAGCAGTGTCTGTGATGGAACGTCTGTTGGGTTGGGGACAGCATCCTTGCAGGCATATGTCAGAAAAAACATCTGCTGATAGCCAATGTGGCCATTCACAATCACACTACCATAGTGGAAATACTTCTGCTGGTCCATCAGGGAGTGTGCTGTCCACATCCAGATGTGGCAGGCCATGGGGTCATGGTCCTGGGCATTCCTGTGAAGGGAGCATGGCCAGAAGACATTGGTCATGCTCAGGTAGCTGAACTGTATCTGACCTTGGGCTTGTAGGTGCCAGTGCAACTCCTGGCAGAGACAGTTCCCATGGCTGGGGACACAACTATGAAATGCCACCTCTACCATGCATGGCTCACACTTGTCCATCATACCAATATGAAAAGGTATCACTGAGCTTGGCTGAGTTCATGCAGACTCTCACACACCACTTTCATATAGAGGACCCCTCTAGACACACACACACACACACACACACACACACACACACAGCCTGTCTGCTTCCCTTTCTTCATCACACACACCTGCCAAACTTTTCTGTCAACCTAGGCTCTCCACTCCAGCACCCTGTGCATGTGATTATAACTAAGCTATACCCCTGTTTTCTCTCTTTTGGATTCAGGGATACATAAGCATTGTGTCTGATGCACAGGGTGCATAGCTACCTTAGTGCCTAGTATATCTGCATTTATGTTGTTGCACTGATAATTGCACCTGTCAGTTATAGTTGCCTTGCCAAATAATACAGTGGATAGCATCATTGTGACAGTACTTTCTAGTGTATTCTCTTGTAAGGGTTGTGAAGTCAGGAACTGCAGTGTACCATTCCTTGATAACCTTTCTCTTTAATGTTTTCCAGTGCATACATATGGTGCACATCTTGGCTCACCATCACATTCAGATCTCAGGATTGTATGACAGCACTGTAGTCAAACTCATCAGAACAGTAATAAAGTATAATGCTCTCTTTTGCAGGAACCTCACCAGACACATGCAGCAGCTGGACAGACCATAGCGCTTTTTCAAAAAGATAATACAAGGTCTAGTAACCATGAATTTATGCATATGGGTAGATTAAGAGACATGTCACTGTCATCTGTGATTTATCACATTACATTGTAACTGTTATTCTAAGCCTATTACTTTTGGTTTAAACACTTGGGCTTCAGGCCAGTTGTCTTACATTAAGAAGGTTTGTAGCCTACACTCTGGTGGGAGGAGAGGGTAGATTCTGCACTTCTGGGCTTGGAATTGCTGGTTGAATGCTTATTGTGGCTGTTGTTCTAAGTCTCTTTGTTATTGCTTAAGCACTTGGCCTCCAAACCAGTTTTTTTGCATTAAGTAGGTTTGTGGTGTACACTCATGTGACAGGGGAGGTGAGCTACGCCCTTCTAAGCTGGGAAGTGCTGGTTGAAAGCTTATTGTGTCTGCTATTCTGAAATAGTATTAGCTCTGGTTTAAGCACTTGTTTTCCAAAACACTTATTTAACACTACAATGGTTTGTTTTCTACTTTCTTGTTGGAGTATTCTACTGAATTGCTGCTTTATTTAAAACATTTGTTTTTCTGTTGTGATTGTGATTTTCTACACTTTGGATTTCTAGGACTTCTGCATTTTATAACATAGACTTGATTCAGGTGTGCTGAATCTAGACTGTTTGGTATCATCTGACCACTAAAAGCAGTCCTCTTACATTAATAAGGCCTCCATGCACCCTTATGGCAGAGCTGTGCAGCCAATCACTCATCTGACTTGGGGATTGCTGGAATAAAGCTCACTGTTGGAGTTTTCCCATTTTTTACTTTTTTACAATAGTTCAACTTCACTGTAGCTGCTGAGAGCTTGCACTGTTGCCCTGCAAGTAACTCAGTTGTGCATTGTGAAACATTGAGACATTTTGGTAACACTGACCTTCCATAGAATAACCACATTTTGTTAGTCTTATACCAAAACATGGTCCATCTAGCCCTCTCCTGACTAGTTACTACATTACAGACCTTCCATAATGGATGGACAATTTCCCATCATTTCTCTAGGCAGCCTGATTTACATAGGTTATCCTGAGGCAACAGAGCAATTGCTTGCTGTACACTGACAACCAGTTACTGCTAAAACAAACTAATACAACATGTGAGAGCTCTGTCTATGCTATGAATTTAAAATCAATTCTCTTTCACATAACAACAAACCATATATCAAAATTGTTGTCAGCACACACAATTTACCTTTTGCACATAAGCTCACAACACATAAACCCACATGCATGGAGGTACTCACTAGAAACCTAACTAAAGACTAGAGACTTCCCAAGAGCAAACCTACTGCACACAGTGCAGACCCAACAGAATCCACTGCACATAATAATACACACACCAGTGTCTCAGCCAATAAGCCCCTCAGGCAAAACACCTCAAAACCAAATGTCTTGCTCATAAGTGACTCCATAGTGAAACACCCAGATGCCC
>NC_056735.1:589582509-589585009 GCF_019279795.1 Protopterus annectens
AGGTTTTGCATTAGCATGAATTTTCTGAAGGGTATGAAGTCTGAAACTCAAATGTCTGTCATTATTTTCTAACTTCAACCCTCAATTATTTGCCAGTGGTTTGCCAGAAACCCACAATTTTCTGAGAAAAAGACCAAAAATATGAGGGAAAAGTATGGACAGTCTGTGAAAATCTGTACAGCTGAGAGGTATGGCTAAGAGCATTAATTGAATGTATCCATTTTCTATTTTTGTGTGTCTTCTTTTGATGAAATCTCATTTTTCTCTGTTTCCATAATGTTGCATGTCTTGCAAACAAGATAAGCTTAACCAAACCACTTTTTGGAATGCGGTGCATTGCGTAAAAGTGGAATTAAAAGATGACACAGATGAAAAGATACTAAAACTAAGGAACACAAATGTAACATCTGTAAAAGCACAGTAAAAATTGATAATACACATTACAAATTTCTACCTATGTCAGGATTTGAACAGTCATACCAATACAGTTTCAGAAAACAGGGGTGATGCATTAGTCCTCTTTGCCACACAAACAGCTTTGCATCAGGGAAATGAAGTAATTCTTCACACAAGCTAACTGCATCAGAATGTAAACTGCTATCAAATCATCAGTTGTGAATTGTGTATTTAATTCTTTTTACTATATTCAGACATAAAGCAGTTAGTGATCACACAACCTGTCATAATTATTCTTACAAATAAACAGCTCTGTGTTACTTTTCTGTGTTTCTTGATCATTCATCAGTTATCTGACACATGCAGTGTGTAAGCCATTCTATATCTTTGGCTTTAACATATGAGAGGATATTAACTGGGAATAATATGATATGCAGTTGCCAACAAAAGAAGTCCAGGATAGATGGGACAAACACACATATACTGTTCTATTGGGGGTTGCATAGATGAGTTATGGTTATGGCAGGAACAAGGGTACACTCCTCTTTTGGAGGGACCAAAGCTCAGTTACTGTTATGACACAAGCAAAACTGGGGTCTTAAACTTCAATGTGTATCATCACTTTCTAACATCTGTCTTTAGTGATGTTTCAGTACAAATGTATGGTGGTAAACTGAGGCCATGCAGGGAACATCAAAATTGTGCAGAGGTATGACTGTGTCAATCTTTCATTCCTGAGGCCTACCAATTACTAATGTACAAATATAAGTAAAATAGGTATCTGGTGTAACATGTTACGGTACTTTCTGTACAAATCCACCACTATTTAAGGATATGGTATAATATTATTAAAGAGTACACTCTAGGTTAATGACTTACCTAGCAAATGTTAGATCAGGGTTGACTCTGTCTGATGCAAGCAGTACACAGCCAATACATGAGGAGGTAAAGGTTGTGTGAGTTGCCAAACATCAATTTTATTATATGTATGTATGTATGTATGTATGCAGGAGAAATGTATTAGGTCATTGGAGGGTCATTGAATGTGCTATGCATTGTCTCTTAGCCAAAGTAAGGGCATACTGATCAAGCCTATGACTGTCTAAATGGACAGCAGCTGAGTGCTTCTCACCTGAGTCCTCCTCTGACTGTGACCATGGTGACCTAGGCACTGGTGGAGAGATGTGTGTCCCTTCCCCTTGCTGGTCCTGCTGCAGCTGTTTCCACAGATTGTGGAGCATAGCACATACTGTGAACATGTTTATATTGTGTATGTGTGTGGGTTATACTGCAGGGCTCCACCAGATATATCTGGGCATCAGAACCATGACTTCTGAAGTCCAACACATGCTCTATGATGTTTCTATTTTCAGTGTGTGCCTCATTATGGCATTCCTCTGTGGGTGTATGTGCACTTCTGATGGTTGTCATCAGCCATGTTTCCAGGGCATAGCCAGCATCCTCCAGTAAATGGCCCTGTGGGATGTCCCCCATAGCAAACATCTGGTACTGCTCTGTTGTGTGCTAGATATGGGAATCATGATAACTGCCAGGGTTGCCAGCATACACATTCAAGGTAATTCCTGGGTATTGCACATGACTTGGCTATTGATGGAGTGGTATCCCTTGCAGGTAATGTAGATTCTAACCTGGTCACGAGGTTGCTGTCTTAATATGTATGTGAGTGCAATCTATGGCACCCAGTACTTCAGTTTAGTGCACTGCAAGGTAAAACAATTCCATATTGCTGACCCTATCTTAAGAAGTAAGGGAGTAAAATATGTGTTCAGTGTCATGTATGAACATAGGATCTAGAATTTGATGGAGTATCCTGGAGGCTGACGCTTGTGCACACCCATCATGTCCCCAGTTGGTGTTTAAAAGGTAACAGTAGCTAATATTAAAAGGATTGCACATACCTTAGTTTGCATTGGGATGGGTTCCCCTCGGTTGGCTCTGGCTCTGAGTTGAGGGGTCAAAAGAGTCTTCTCCTACTCAGCCTAGGCCTAAGCCTATTTTCAGCAGCAGAAGCAGCATTGGTTTCAGCCTTTAGCACATGCAGAAGTAGAAGAGCTGCAGCAACTGGTAGCATAATGTGTCAGTT
>NC_056735.1:589590009-589776326 GCF_019279795.1 Protopterus annectens
ATATTGAAAAAGCAGCAGCTACTAACAATCTGTCTTTGATTCCTTTATATCTCTACACCACTATTTCCCCAATCTGCATAAAAAAACAACATGGAGTCCACATGGATGCTTTATATTTTGTTGATTAGCTCCACAAGATTGGTTGAATAGCATGCAGTTCAACTTCTTATGTTGTAAATAGGATCTCTGAATCACAGACTAAGACAGATGCAATACATTACTAATGTACTCCATTATAAAAAGGCAAATGGGTAACTAGGCAAACTGATGTGGATGACAGTTATTGCATTGTTTAACTCAGTGGCATATTTATTTTGAACAGTATATCTCTACAGTGGATTATTAAACTCCAGCAGGTATGTATCTATTTTATTCCCTACATACAGCATATGCTGGAATGTATTTAACAATAATGTGAAGTAAATCTGTATGCATTTTTTAGAACCATAATCATGGCATGACCTTATTTTTCAAGACATTTCACAGGTATACAGGCTGTAGAGTAGCCTTAAATTATAATGCTGTGTGATAACTATGTCCACATGTTTCATGGAAAGGACCTTTGATAGCACGTTTAGCATTTCACAGTTGACTGGTTAGCATAATTGGTCCTTAGCCTGTTATATTGTTTGTGGGGGGGGGGCAAATATGAGTTCCTGCTATGGCACAAACTAGAATAGACTGATATTTTGAGTGGATGAGCATAATGGAGTATCTGTTACGGCTGAAACAAGGATATGTTTCTCTTGCTACTCTCCTTGTTTTTTATCCTACCCCATTAGTTTTTGACCCCTGCTGAATCTTTAAAGTTTATCAAGTAGGGCATACTGACAGCCTTCCTTTACTGATTTACCTGTAAACAATTTATTTGTACTTATGTGAGCTTTATATGTGCTATCATGTTTTGTCTTTCAGGACATAAAATGTCTGTTTGATGTGGGCCCCTATTTCTCAAGGTGGAGAATGATGTCATCATAGAGGCCTTATGCCAACATCATGCAGTACTGCTTTCCACAGGGTGGGCTGATATGTCTCAGAGCACAGCCCTGTGGGACAAGTTAGTCCACAACATAAATGACATTGGGCGACACAGTCACATTTATGAGTATGTGTATCGCAGACCCACCAATATGATAACAGGTGCAAGGAGGCATGCTTCTGGAGTGGCACATGGTGGGCCTGCTGCAGAACCCACTCTTACTGCCACAGATGAATTCCTGGCAAACATTGCCACACAAGAAAGCTCCAAGCAATCAATGACCTACTATGTTCTGGATGTGGGCACCACTCCTGCATCTCAAGAGTAGCTTCCAGGTATGCTTTGTTGGATCATCATTAGAATACTGTGGCATTCTGAAATAGAGTCAATAGTTTATATGTGTGTGAAGTTGTTTTTTGGGTGGGAGAATTTAAAATAGCTGCAGTTTTAAGCTTAATTTTGAAGTTATTGGCCCATTCTTGTTAACATTTGGGTTACTGCAGATACAGATGAGTAAAGGTATTACCCGCTGTTATACTGTTAAATGTGGTGCTGTTGCCATTTCCTCTTCCTTTTTTCATTTCAGGACTGTCAGGAATTCAGAGACATAGGACTCCTACAGTTGGTAAGCATAATACATTTATGTCAGTACTGTACATAAATTCCAAGATATCTGATCATGCGTCTTATCAGGCTTGCTGTATGTATTGCTGTATTGTCTGCATACCTGTCAACTGTGCAGATTTTTCCTCAATGTCCAGATTATTGACGCATATTTCTGGCTTGTAGTTCATATCATAGAGATTTTCTGGCAAATTATTGACAAGTCATTAACGATTGAAGACATAAAATAATGACAGAGATCTGACTTTCAGACTCTTCATAGCATTCAGAACTGTCAGGCTAAAGCAAAACTTGTTATGCTATCAACTTTCTAAGTTTGTAAGAGCAATATTTAAAAATTGTCCCTATTCTTGTGCCTTTGTCCCCCAATCATTCATGGCTTTGTCCAGATTCCTTGCTCTAAGAGGTTGTGAGGTATACCTGTCTATTATAGTAGCAACAGTATAAATTGTTTAGCATATATTGTGGCATAGTAGTGCAGGTTGTGACATCCAGTTAATATCCAATGAACTGCAACCAATAAGTGATGTCCCCCCCTTAAACCCGGGTCAGTAATTAAGGAGCCTCAGTCCTCAATACTGACTCTAGTGTGGGAGCATCACTGAAAACACCAGAGCACAGAGCACACAAAAGTAAAATTGCGCAATTTCCTTTATGACCACAGCAGGAACACACTCTATTTCCTCTAATAAAAATCCCTTATTATACACTTCAGAGCAATGTGTTGCAGTTTAAGACCTCTGACTCACTCACACTCAAATTTAAATCTCACACACTCAAACATTTATGGGAAGCCTGACACAGATTTCCAGCTGTGTCCCCTCCCCAGTACAAATGGTAAATGCTGCCACCAGAGTCAAACAGGTCTACATGCCCTTCAAAGGGTAATCCATTATTAAACAATTAAATATCAAAATAAATGATACTTATGACCAGAAACAGCCAGGCATTCAAGGTGACCTGGGGAGCTTCAAACAGATATAAACACTTTCTAACCTCTAAAGAATACGCTGATTGACCATCCACAATGTAAAGTAATGAAAAATATTTAATAATAAGTAAATGATTATTAACAAATGTAAATCAATAACTTTTAATAAACACTATTATTTGGTCACCAAAAATGTGAAATTAAACTGTAGCATAGAAGTCCATAATTGTAGAAAAACTCTATCTAAATAACTAAACTTTCCTAATTTAACTAGCGAATACTGTCCCTGATCTAATCTAAAACATAACAGCAAGGCAAAGGCATGCTTACAATTTTTGGTGAGTCATTTTTTTTCTTGGATATCCACTGCACAGCACTGTAACTGATTGCAACTCTTAACTGCCCTTCAACTGACTTCAGCAGTCTCTTTTATAGTCCAGTTTAACAGTCTCAACTGTCTTATTTTAAAAATAGCAATCGCATGTTTGAAAAAGTTATTTTTCCTGTTAATCATTTGTTCAAATAATCACCTAACAACCAGGAGCATTTTTATGACATCACCTACTGATCAGCTGAGTCTCTACTGAAAGTTTGTACTTTAGAATCTCCCTCATAAACATGTGCAATTAGAAATGTATCAAAACACTGACAGAGTCTTTAAACATTTTGTATAAACAGGGCAATACTCAACATTTTAAAAGCTTGTTTACATTTTCAAAATTAGACATGCTGGCTTACAATACAAGTTAATCTGAGAATATACACACATCTCCTGCCAGATATGCTAACGCAGATGACAGTGTTTCCATTTTCTTCACACAGGTATTAATGTATTCCCATGTTTCTTCCTTTTATCACAGGTGATCATGGAAGTGGTTCTGTGTCCCCAGCTCCACCTGATGTCAGTGTCTCATCAGACTCTGAAGATGATGCTGGCCAAAGTGATGCACAGTCATGGGTTGCAGAGGCTGAATCTGACACCAAGGTTGACAATTAGTGACCCCACTCATATTCCCCGTTCACAGCTAGTATGCCTACACATCCCCAGTCAATGGAGGCCACAGATATTTGACAGGTGGTGGGCAAGGACATTGACAAAAAAGTGTAGCTACTGCTGCTTTGCAGCCTGTTGACTCTGGCTGTAGCCAAACTGTTGGCAAGATGCCATGCAAGTGGCGCAATACGAGTGCTCAAGGAGGCCTGCTGTCCCTCCTCCACCTGATGCAGGTGTCTCTTCATGTATAACACAATGTATATTTAGGGCCATCATAGAGGCACAGGCACATTCAGAAAGATGCTACAGACAAATTCTTAGGGTTGTAGATGGGGCACAGTTTGACATCAGTGACTGCCTCCACCATGTTGTTGATTCTGTGGATTGGATGAATAAAAAATTGGAGTGAGGTAGAGTGTGGAGAATCTGTCATGGAACACACATTGTCTGTGATGGAATGTCTCCAAGGAAGAGAACATTGGCCTCATGGGTGTAGTTCAGCAACTACATCTGATGTGAGCCAATGTTGCCGTGTCCAATCACCCTCCCATAGTGGCAGTACTTCCACTTCTCCATCAGGGAGTGTGCTGTTCACACCCAGATGTATGGGTGTTCTCATGAGGGGAGCATGTCCAGCAGACATCATTCACCTGCAAGTAGTAGCCATGCATCTGACCTTAGGCATGGAGGTGCCAGTGCAACTCCTGGCAAAGACAGTTCTCATGGCTGGGAGTGACAACAATAAACTGTCAACTCTACCATGCACGTCTCTCATCTGTCTGACATACAAACATGTAGAGATAGCACTTAGCTTGGCAGTGTGCATGTAGACACTCACACACCAATGTTACATTGAGGGCACCTACAGACGCATGCACATTTTCATGGTTCATCTTACCTGCTTCACTTCCTTACTCACACACAGTCACATACCTTTTGTGTGAGCCAAAGCCTCTTGCACTCCAACACAACACCCTGTGCAAGTGATGATAACTGTGCCATATCCCAGTTTCTATCTTTTGGATTCAGGGATAGTCATTCTACTAATGATAAAATAAATATTATATCAATATTAAAATACTAGATAAGTATTTATTCATAGCAGCATTAAATACTTAGGTTCCAAATTTTTTTCTTAGTATTTTAATAACTTTGAATGAACATTTAAGCTTTTTTTTCCAAAACTAAAGCATAGGATACCAAAAACTTAAACTTCTAGAAGAACCAAAATACAAATCCATTAAAACTTACAACCACAGGAATAAATTATTAGTCTGTTTTCCTTATCCTGTTCCTTTCAGAAGTATCTAGTTTTCACTTTATTTTTTAAACTGTCTATACCATATCCTATTTAAAAATGACCTCTCATTTATACTATACATTATATACCACCTGATTATAGAGTATATATATTTACAGAAATGAAATACTATAAGAGGAAAAGTAGAAATGATCCTTTCATTAATATAGTGAACAGTAAATACAGTACAGATGCTACAGTGACCATAGGGATCATCCTTGAAGAACTTTCACAAAATCTTCATTCAATAAATCTTTCTCATTTCTCCCTTTTTATATTTTCCCCCATATTTTTAGGAAAGAAGATGATATAGTTCGGAAGAAATCATGAATTTTTTACTTCAATAATCTTATGAATCACCTTTCTACTCCTAGAGATTTTCAACCTCACATAAACTGAATTAAATTTTAAACTATCTCCCCATTTTTTTCTTTCTTATCCACCCCATTCATAATATCATAATCATTTAGTCTCATATCCATAGTCATAATTAGTATTCTTAGTAATTATTATACCTACTTTATATTTAATTCTCCCTTATCATTTACATATATAATCAGATATCCTTTAATCTTCTCTTCAACCACCCCATTTAACTCTTTCACCTTATTTATTTCTTTCTTTTCTTTAAACATATTATTTCTGTCCTTTTAAGCTCTCCTAGAGGTAGTGAATCCTTAAAGATGTCCAGGTGCATATAAAAAGCATGAAGAAACATAATCAACAGAGGTATTTTTCCTTCCACATGTAAACTATGTGTTTTCCATCCTAAATTATAGAAAGTATATCAATCCAAACCTACAAAATTAACTAAATTCCTCAATTAAGCTAATAAGTCATTGTTCCAAAATGCATAAAAAAAATTCAAAAAATTCCACAATAAAACCAAATCAAATCAAATAATCAAAATATCGCTATATTAAAAAATAAATTTATTATAAAAGGAACTAGGGTTAAATAAATAAAATTGAAAGTGAAAATAAATTAATCAATTAAAAATTTATATAGCAAAAAATTAATATGTGTTAATCTCATATGTATATTTTTTTCAATGTGTGATCCTTTTATAGTAAAATTATATTTCTGATGCACAGGGTGACTATTTACATAAATGATGATTCCATCTGCATGTGTGGTGTTGAACTGATGATTGCACCTGTCAGTTATATTGTACTTGGCCAGTTATACAGATGCTACCATCACAATTTCACTACTTTACAGTGGATGCTCTTGTAAGGGTTGTGAAGTTAACAAATGAAAATTTGTATAATACAATTTGATATATTCCCTGTAATTATTTTTATTCCGGAGTTATGATGCATATAAGATGTCCAAACATCAGATTCAGATATCAGGATTTTAATTATGCACTGTTGCAACCCCCATGAATACTGTAATACAGTATAACAGTATTTCTGGCATGTACATCAGCATAGCTTTATAGGTACATAGGATGCTACTAGGCTATTGACCTGATAATGTTTAGAAGCGTAGCCATTAAATCACATATAAAATTCAATGTCAGATATCATGTATGTGAAGATTTGCCAAGCAAGGACTACCCATGTCCAGGTGAGAAGCAGGGGCAATGCAGGCAGAGAATAACAGTTTCACATCCTGTCATCCAGGCTGTGATGAAACAGTGTCATGGAGATGCTCAGCTTGACATGGTTTTGAAGTCTATTCCAGAGGTGTGGCAACCTATAGGAAATGTATCTGTCTCTCAAGCTTGTCCTATATATGTCAGTCTACAGTGTTGGCCCTTGAACAGCAAACTGTAGTCCAAAAATGACATATGTAAGGCCAGCATTTCCATCACAGTTTGGTCAGAGATAGCACTGTAAGGTATACATAAGTCACCTCAAAGCAGTCTACATCATATTAAGTACAGTGACAGTGACATCTGTCTGTCCTTATTAGATACATTCCTTAACGCGTTTATATCACGTTATCGAAAGATGAAAATAGCGAATGCTATTTCATCGGCCCCAAAACATATAAACATGAAAATACCGAACATTCAGAACAGCAAGTTTTTTCCCATGGAAAAAAATCACTACTCCGAAACACATACACACAACACAAGCGCATCAAACAAACAGCAACCACATACATACACTTAAATTCCTACATCTAACGCTACATTAAACTAAGCATACACTACTATCTACCCACTTACCTTAACCCAAACCCTAACCCTAAGGTCTGTCACTATTACACACTCACCTAACCCGTGCCCTAATCCTAACTCACTTAAACCTCCCCTAACCCTAAAGTCTGTCACTATCGTACACTCGCCTAACCCGCGCCCTAACCTAACTCACTTAACCCGCCCTTAACTCTAACATACAAACAATTGCACACTTACCTGAACCCAACCTGTAACTTTCCACCACAGTGCTAAGAATAGCGAAGCCACAGAAACGGCCAACCAAATTATTTCCCAAGGAAAGAATTTGCTGCTCTGCAGCTTTGCTATTCTTAACATTTGCTGATTAGTGTTCAATATCAGAACATTCTAAGTTTTAGTACTTCGATGTTCTGATATAGACCCTTCTTTAACACCATGATTTATATTACTTGTAAATCTCTGAGGTCTGTCAAGTTTCTGCAGATGTCTGTTACACCACATAGAAAGGGAACCATTATATTTAGGGGTAGACCTGAGGAGGGATGACCATAGGGCATTTAGATAAGAGCTGGATACTGCTGCAATGGCTTTAGAAATCTGAAGCAATATACAGAAAACCTTCCTAACCACAATATACACATGTTGTAGTCTACTTGTGTTCCCAGGTCTATCAATACAGAATTAGTGATAGGGTATTCAGGGTATGTAGTGATATGCTGGAACATTGTTAATACCAAAGGAAATGATGGTGCATTTGTATGAACGTCATTTAGCAGCACAGAGTTTCATCAGTCATTAGTCTGTGTAAGCCCCTTTTGAACAGCACTCACATTTTTAGGGGATGCAATGATAGCACCTAAGTGTCCTTCAACCACAAACATGCTTGAATCCAGACACTCAGTTTTGGTCTTGACATCTGAGAAGTACATGACAGATGTGAATGGGCACAGCAGTGACACTTGTGGTAACACATGGATGATGTTTCTAATGCTAGAGGCGAATTGTCCCACTTTGAATGAGTGTTGTTTGTGAGCCAGTTAACAACCCGCCAGACAACATAGCAGTCGATATTCACCTGGCTTTGCTTTTCACTGATGCTTGAATGTGGGATTGTGTGGAAGGCCTTGGCCAAGTCAAGATAGATAAGGTCAGTTCTGTGCACACATGCTATGTCTCTGATAAAATTATTGAATACCAACAATTTTAGCATGCACAACCTTCCCTTGAGAAAACCATGCTGGGATACATGTAGTGTTTGGATGACAACTCTGTTGTTGTATCTGGCATCCATGAAAATCTATTCCATTGTCTTACAGTTGAGGCTTGTGCAACTTAAGGAGCTATAAGTACATGTGTAGGTTGCTGATCCACCCTTGTGTAGAGGGAAATTGGTTGCTGATTTCAAATTTGTGTGGATAAAGGCAGTACTCAGACTGTGACTGAATAGGGTGCCTAGTGCAGTAGTTCACTAGTCTTGGAGAAAGCAGTGATTACTTGCTATTTGTAGTCTGAGGTTAGAGGTGATGCTGAAGATGTGTTGTGGCAAGCTTGGGGGTGGGTGGGGGCTTAATTTTTATCCAAGCATGTCTGCTAGCAGGTTTTCAATTTACACTCGGTCACTGTGTGCAATACCATCCGCAATTGATTCAGCACACATCTGAGTTATACCTTTAATGTTGCAGATGTAGCAGAGGAAAGCCTTATGGTTATCCTTGAGTATGGTTTCAACATATTTCCCATAGCTGCTCTGTGAAGACTTTACAAGGTGTCTTATTGTCATGTTTAGGCTGGGGATGTTCATCTTCCAGTTTGGGATTTACACTTTTGTATTTGCAGACATCAGCTTTGTTTGCTTACTCTATTATCAAGTAATGTCAGGCATCCATCTGCATGGTTATTATTTTCATAAGGATCTTTCTTTGATCCTATCAGGTACGTTGGTGTCTATACATTTTTGTAGATGTTTATACAGGGCATCAGGGTATACCTTACTATAGTTGCCAATATCCTCTGTGGGAACTTTAGTATGGAAAAAGATGGTGTAGTTACCTTGGAAGATGTATTTTCCACTGACCTCTCATTTTGTAATTCTATATCTATTGCAAATTATATGAAAACTACTTTATGGTTGGATTGCAGACCCTACACATGAGGGGTTACACTGGACAATGCTATCTGTGATGACTAGATCTAGAATATAACAAACACTTGTGGGGTGGTGCAGTCTTATTTCCGTGAAGTATGAGTTATCAGAGTCCAGGAATTATTGTGCAAGAGATTTTGGCCTCATACAAGTTTCACAATCTGTGTAGTTATAGTTGAAATCATACCTGAGTAGGTTGTTTTGTTCAATCTTAATTGTTACAAGTACTTATAAATAGGCTGTGTGGTATTTCTTGTTCATGGAAGGGGACATGCAACTGGCGATAACATTAAGTGGTTTCTTAGCCACAGTAAATTGGAGTTACATTAACCCCATAGACTTATGTTGTCTAACCCCAGTAGACAAGGAATTATTTTCAATGACGACAGATAATCCACCTCCTGTGGCTTACACAACTTCAAATTGCAGTCTGAATGTGTAGAAGGCATTGTAGCTTTGTAAGGCCGGGCTACTTACTGCTGCCTTGAATTAGGTTTCTGTGACTGCAGTTTCTGATGTTAGCTCCTACAGTTTAGCAGCATGACCCTTACTTTGTTGGAGTTATATATTTTCATGTAGTAATTTCTGTTTTTGTGACCTTGCCTAATAAAGGCATTATGGTGGAGGCAAGTGCCTTAGCCAGCAAATAAAAGCATAGAGGTGCCATGTGAAGTCCTTGCCTTGCCAAGCAGCATGGTCTATCCCCAATGTCATAGGTTCATAGGTTCATAGGTAGGTACGAGGCTATTGGCTGTAGGGCCTGTATAAGCCTAGCCAAATGGTACCCTGGCTTTTGCCACCCGAGAAAATTGTTTTCCTGTGCCCCTGTCAAGCAGAGTCACAGAAGTGATCCCCAGGGTGAATTTCCTATCTCCCATCCAATCATCAAGATTTTTCTTGAAGAGTGCTAATAAGGAGCTTTGTTTGATATAGATAGGTAGTTTGTTCCAGAGTATGGGAAGTCTCTGAGACAGGAATCTATACCTCCAGCATGTTCTGTTTATTGTGGTGACAAGGTTTAGGTCCCTAGACCATGTAACTCGGAGGGACTGGGAATAATTTACTTGGAACATGTCCAACAGCTCTGGGTTTGATATAGCTTTGTATGTTAGGTACAGATCACCTCTGAGTAGGCGATATGTGACAGAGTAAAGCTGGAGTTTTTTGAGACGGTCTGCGCAGGGCATCTGTTTGAGGCCAGTAATCCTCTTTGTGAGGTATTCCTGTGGCCTTTCCAGCTGTTGTAGATGTCTTGTGAGGTACATACCAAAAGGGGCATTGTACTCTATAATGGGTCTAATGAGTGATGAGTAGAGGGAACAATGACCTCTTTTTTCCTGGATGAGAAACCTTTTGTGATGAGGTGTGCCATGTAGAAGGATTTCCTGACTACTGTGGCAATGTGATTATGAAAGGAGAGACTACTGCCCACCTGTGTCCCAAGGTCTCTTATCACACTTTCGGTGTTAAGTAGACTACCGTCTATGTGGTAGTTCATGGGTACAGAGTTTTTACCAAAAGGGATGACAATGCACTTTTTGGCATTGAGCTTGAGGCCATGGCTTTGACACCAGTCATCCTGCACTGACAGGAGCTGGAGCCCCATAGAATGACACCAGACACATAACCAAGTTCATAAGATCATTTGTTCTTTATATTGTTTTCTCATTGTAGGCAAGTTTGTAATGCTGGTCAAACATAGGGACATACATGCCTGGGACACATTTGATGAGCTCAATCATGTCTGTCTCCATATATTCCCTAGAGATACATCTCAAGTTGTGCATATCAACACCAACTATGAAGGATTTACAGTGGGACTTGTGCTGAGACTTGATTGCATGTGTGATTTGACAACTACTTGTGCCACTGAGCTGACTGTAAATTTCACCATATTAAGCTGGAGAGTGGAGTGGATGTATAGCTCACTGTACAATCAACTAAAAGAACAACATTTGCAATAGAAAACTCTTGCCTTAGGCACTTCCTGAGTGAAACACTGGTACTCCTTTTTTATGTGTATTGTGTGCTTTGAGTTTAGTGTTAGGGGTATCATGCATGTGTTTTGGATGTCTCTGCTGTTCATGTAGGTTGCTGGATAATACCTCCACCCATAATAGAACTTCATTAATGTCACATTATAGGCCTGAGGCATTTTCTGCATTGTGTCGATAAAAACATGCCAACTATGCTAGCAGAAGAAAAATAGGGGAACTGGAAGCTCATAATGCAAGGTGTGATCCTGGTGTCTGCTTAAAGAATTAGAAAAGGATGGGAGTATGTGATACGGTGCTATTTTAAGGGGACTTACATATGGGGTGTACAGTAGGAGCTGTATCCAAAGTCAGATATATAGTTCTGTTGTAGAGAGATAAGATGTGACATGACTGCTTGTTTAACTGAAATTTGACTAGCATTGTTGGGCTGTTGAAGATCTGCTCAGCTAGATAGCATTGGACGATTATAATAGAAAATAATTGTATTTTTTTTCTGCATCTACAACTGCAAAGAGTTAAGCTCTCTGCACACAAACAACAGCAGAGCAGCTAAGACAATGAAACACTGTTAAAGCTCAAAATGGGACCAGAAAGAGCTCCTTCAAATATATAGTAATAATTTACACTCCAGACATAAGGGTACAGTGGTGTTTTCTCAGAAATCATGTGTCATGATGTTTACTTATCAATAGTTCAACTGAACTGAATTCATCCAGCATGAATCCAATGTATAGTGTAGGCAACACTACAGCAACAGAATAAAAGCAGTAATTGACAATTTGTTTATTCATAATATTACATAGGCAATAAAGTCAAAAGCAGCGCAATATATTCCACAATTAATCATAGCAACACAAACAAAATTTTTATATATATATATATATATATATATATATATATATATATATATATATATATATATATATATATATATATATATATACTTATATTAAGTAAAAGCAGCAGCTGGACATACTGCAGAGCTTTCACTTCATAACAGTGGCTAAAAACAATGGCCTGATGAATGTGCATAGAATAGTGTTCCATAGGCTAATGTAAAATACTATCTGTGTAATGTCCAGTAACAGCTCAGACACATACACCACCTCCCCCATACCCAGTTGATTGTATTGAGAACAGAACCCTTACCTATAGGTCACAGGAAGCTACTAGGCTAATGACCATAGGATATTTACAATCCTAGCCAAGTTCTATTCTTATTTCCATGATCAGCACCTATTGCTCCTGTCCAGGAGGGCACAGGTGGAACCCCTGGAGTGAATTTACAGATACCCATCGTCCAGATTGCATTTGAAGAGAGTCAATGAGTTACTCTGTTTGACATGAAGTGGGAGTCTGTTCCAAAGGTGTGATAACCCCCTGGGAGACAAATCTATACCTTCAACAGGTTATATTATTGTCACATACCAGGTTAAGGTCTTTAGAGCAAGTAACCTGAGTGCCATTTAACTTGCAGATATGCAGCATTTCCAATAAAGCAGAGTCAGAGATTGCCTTCTATGTAAGGCAGAGATTGCCTCTGAGTAGTCTGCATGAAACTGAATAATGTGATAGTGATTTCAGACAATCCACATAGGACAGATGCTGAAGACCTTAACTTTTCCTTGTGAGGAGCCTTTGTGGTCTCATTAATTGCTGCAGGTGCTTGGAAAGGTGCATATCAAAAGGGGCATTGTACTCAATTATCTGCCTGATGAAGGAAGAGTACAGGGAGGTTATAACTTCTCTTTTTCTGTAGGCAATGACCTTACTTATAAGATGAGCAATACAGAATGCCATTCTTACCACTGTGGAGACATGGTGATCAAAGATAAGTCTGCTGTCAAACTGTGTGCCCAGGTCTCTCACCACTATGCACTTACTTAGAGTGTTGCTATTGATGTGGTTATTAACAGGAACATCATTCTTACTGAAAGGGATGAAAATGAATTGGCACTATTCATTTGTTTGTGTAAGACCATATTGTAAGATGTTATTATTTTGGAGATTCTGTGATCATTCCCAGTTTGCAGTCATCAGCAAACTTTGTCAGCCACAGACCTTAAGTTTCTGTTTGTCCTTTGGAGAAATAGATTCCAAATAGTAGAGGTCCCAGGACTGATCCTTGTGGAACACCACTGGTTACCAGTCTGTCTGTTGTTGGAGGTGGATTCCCTATTTTGACTATATGTGTTCTATCAGTGAGCCAGTTAGTGACCCATCTAACAATACCTAGTCTGATGAGTTTGACAATGATGTTTGACTGGGGGATAGTGTAAAACACCTTGGCTAAGTCTAGGTAGGCTGTATGCATAGATATCCCCTCGTCCAGGTTCTTGATGACTGTCTCAAAGAAGTCCACCAGGTTTAAAAGGCATTATCTCACTTTAACAAATCCAAATTGAGTAGGATCAAGTGTTTGGAGATTACCTATATCTTTGTTGATAAGGTCCATGATGATTCACTCCATGGCCTTGCAGATAAGGTTAGTCAGGCTACTAAGTCTATAGTTCTCATGGTCAGTGGAAGCACCACCTATGTGCAAGGAAATAATGATGTCCATTTCCCATTCAGCTGGGACAAAGCTGGTCTTAGACTATAATAAAAAAGAGCACCAAATGGTGTTGCTAATTCTTGTCAGAACCCATGTAGGATGCAGCCTGGGATGTTATCAGGTCCCATAGATGCTGTGTTTTTGGCCTTAGAGAGGGTGTTTACAACCTGTTCTTTAGAGATACAAGGTAGGCAACAGGTGGTAAGGATGTCATGGGGTACATGTGGCTGGGACAAGGGAGTGAAGTTTTCACAGAACCTGTCAACCGACAGCTTAGCTATGTCCACAGGCTCAGTATATATGGTATCATTAACTACCAGTTCAGCAGAAATATGGGCCTTTCCTTTCAGGTTACAGATGCAACTAAAGAACACCTTATGTTTGTCCTTAGTTGAGAAAGCTAATTTGGATTCTTAGTTTTCTTTGGAGGACTTCACAGCAAGTCCTATTTGCTTGTTTAAGCCGAGGAGGGAGTATTTCCAGTTTAGGGCTCCCTCCCTTTTACTCTTAGACAACAATTTCTTCCTCTTATTGTAAAGCCTTTTAATGGCAGCTGTCCAGCAGGCAGGTTTGCTCTTCCTTGAGGAGCTTGTTTTGGTGTTATCAAGTAGTGCTGTGTCAATGCAGTTATACAGGTGTTTGTATAAAGCATTGGTGTAGAACTTGGCATAGTGGCCATTTCCATCTTAGGGATGGAGGTGCATTAAAGCTATTTAAACCATCCCTTAAGAGGTTATAATCTGCTTTGGAGAATTTTTTTTTTAGTTTAGTTGCTGTTGGAGGGGTCAGGAGTGATAGTTACTTCAAATGAGACTGATTTGTGGTTAGATCTTACCAGGGTAGACCACAGTGGGGGTGCTACAGTGGTTCCCCATATTGGTAAGCACCAGATCCAGGATGTTGGCACCCCTTGTGGGGGTGTCAACTAGTTGGTGCAGGGCACTGGAGTTAACAAAGTTGAGGAACCTTTGGGCAAGTGAGTTTGAGCACTAGTAATTTACCCAGTCAATGGATGGGTAGTTAAAGTCACCTAAAATCATGGTGTTTGGATGTATCTTGATAGATTCAAGTAGATATAAACAGGCAGAGTGGGTGTCCTGATTCATGAAGTGGGTCCTGTAGCTGGCAATGACTTGAATAGGTGTCCTGCAACAGTAAATTGCACCTGAAGTATCTCCAGGGAATCATACTGTTTAACCAATCTGGAAGTGTATTTATCTTTAATGAATAATGATACACTACATCTTTTAGTTTTCATGCCTACAGTTTGTCATCTGAATGTGTGAAATGAGGTATAACCTGGTATGGCTTGGGTGCTCTTCTCAGCCTTGAACCAGGCCTCTGTGACTGAACAAACATCTGCATCTTCCAAGGTGAGAACTGCTTCCAGTAAGTACAGTTTCAAGTTAAGAGTACACAGACTACAGAACACAGGACCTAACACATGTGCCACAGAACACATCTGATTTATAAAAGACTGCAGATAAACTTATAGTAGATGACATCAGCAGGCCATTTGAGAAACAAGAGGTTGGAGGGTTGCTTAAAATGAATGTTTGTGCAAGCACCAAAACACTGAAAAATCATGCAATTGGAGAACTCAGTTAGGGATACACAGTTTACCACTCTTTATGGGCACAGACACACACACACACACACACACACACACACACACACACACACACACACACACACACACACAAAAACAGATAACTTCAGCAAGTATAGAACCCCTATGGTGAACTTATAGTAGATGGCATCAGCAGGCTATGTGGGGGACAAGAGGTTGGACGTCTGCTTGAAATGGATGCTTATGCAAGCACCAAAGCACTGAAAAAGCATGCCATTGCACACACACACACACACACACACACACACACACACACACACACACACACACACACACACACACACACACACACACACAGTCTGTTACAGTAAGAACCAAACCCCTACCTATCTAAGTGCACAGACTGCAGAACACAGTACGTAACTCAAGTACCACCGCATATGTCTGATGTATCTAACACTGCAGATTAACTTACAGTAGATAACATCATCAAGCGATGTGGGGAACAACAGCTTGGGAGACCTGCATATAGACATCACTTCTTAGTGCCATCTCAGGTTTGTAACCTAACAGAGGTATACTGTTTAGAAGCCTAGCTGTGTAGCAAGGGTCTATATCACTTCGACGAAACGGCAGACATTCAAACACCGTATGTTCAAACTGCTAACCTCAAAGTGCAAAACCATTGAAGGCTTAGAACAGCGATTTTTTTCCCAGGGAAAAAAATCATTGTTCCAAGAAACACACACACAATACAAGCACACCAAAAAAACAGCAATCCACACACATACACTTAAAATCCTACATCTAACCCTACACTAAACTGTACATACACTGCTGTCTATCCACTTACCTTAAGCCAAACCCTAACCCTAAGGTCCGACGCTATTGCACACTCACCTGACCCACGCCCTAACCATAACTCACCTATTCCACCCTAAGCCTAAAGTCTGTTACTATCACACATCCACCTCACCCGCACCCTAATCCTAAATCACCTAACCTGCACCCTAACCCTAACTCACCTTTCCCGCCCTAACCCTAATGTCTGTCACTATCGCACACCCACCTCACCTGCGCCCTAACTCACCTAACCTGCGCCCTAACCCTAATGTCCGCACAGTCGCACACTTACCTGAACCCAACACGTAACTTTCCACCACAATGCTGAAAAACATGAAGCTGCAGAAACGGCCAACTGAATTCTGTCCCTGGGAAAGAATTTGGTGTTCCGCAGCTTTGCGATAATCAGTTTTCGAACTTCACAGTTTGAACATATAGTGTTCGAACTGCTGAAATTTCGACAAACTGATAGGAACCCGTATAGCAACACTAGTACCCTTATTGGGCATATTTGGCTGTTTGAGTTTGGCAGACCCAGCCTGTGAGGACCACCAAAATGGGCCTGTCAATGAGGGAGCACACAACATTATATATTGCACTTTGTATTGTGGTTGAGATATGTGTTGAAAAATTAAGGAGACGCCAGGTTTTTACTCATTGTTGGTGTGGTTGGTGGTGGGAAAACAAATGTGTGGATTGTACATATGTGTACATATAGTTAGATTGTGCTATTTGCAATGCTTCCCCATGTAGTTTTAGGTCAAATAAAGGGACTGAGAAATGTAGACCAATAAGAACAGATCACATACATATATGTGTGTGTATTTGGATTCACTTTTTAATTTTGAAAGACCAAAATCCTGAGGTTCAGAATATCGAATTCAGAACCTCGAGATCTTGGAATCTCAAAATTAAGAACCCCCCCCCAAAAAAAAAAAGCAGTCAACATGTCACAAAACATGTTTTTGCAGGGATGCAAGCCCCCATGCACCCTCCACATGGGGGGGCTGCACCTCCTACACCCCCCGCTACTTAAATATACCAACTCCAAGATCGCACTACAGAGAGGAAAAGGGAAATCTCTAGTTCTGCACTGTATGCCAATTTCCATTCAGGATTTTGAAGTTTTAAAACTTCGATCATATGGTCTTCAATCATATGAATTTTGGAGTTTTAAGCTTCAAAATTCTGTAGGGGACCCATGTGTGTGTGTAGATATATATATATATATATATATATATATATATATATATATATATATATATATATATATCTATAGAGAGAGAGAGAGGGTCTATATTATATAGACAAAAAATCAAAACGAGTGTAAATGTAGAAATTTGAAATTGCTATTGTGGGGGGCTGTGACCCCCAAACCCCCCGCTAAATATATATTCCAACTCTGAGATCTCACTACAGTGAGGAAAGGGCAAATATTCCGATCTTCACTGTACTGCGATCCAAAAAAATAAACATTGAATTTCTGCATTTACGCTCATGTCATCGTTCGATTTTGACTTTTCATCAATCTAAAGTAGATCCTATATAGATATAGATATAGATATAGATATAGATATAGCTATATTAAATGTAATAGCTTGAGGAGCATTGGATTTGTGCTGTGATTAACTAAGTGTACACAAATGCGTGTTTTCTCTTTACCTGTTTGTGCATAGGTAAGAAGTGCGCAAATGTGCACTACATTGTTAACATCTGAGACTATTATGTAATATATATCTGTTACTATAGCCCACTTCTATGTCTACTGCAGACTGGGATTTCCCAATGATTTGGAGCAATAATTGAACTATCCACTTTTGTTGGTAGTCTGACATAAATCTTATCTGTTTTTTCCCTGTTTCTACAATTCTGCACTTCACTCAAACTAGATATGCCTTCTTAGAAATGTTTTCTAAATGCAGTGCATTGCGCAAATGTGGAATTAAATTAAGACAAAGATAATAAATATTAAAGTATGGGACACATCAGCAAAGTTTGTAAAAGCACACTACCAATTGATAGTACACTACACATCCAAAATTTCTACTTATGTCAGGATTAGAACCCTCACACCAATACAGTTTCAGCAAACAGCATGATTGCCTTTGTCCTCTTTGCCACAGATGCAGCTTGTCAGTACAGAACTCGGGTCATCCATCACACAGCTAACTACATAAGAATGTCCACTGCTATCAAACCATGGACTGTAAAGTAATTATCTTTTATATTTGCACATAGAGCAGTTAGTAGGCACACAAGCTTTCATAATTATGGTTGCAAATATATATATCTCTCTATCTTATGTGTGTGTGTTTGTTGGTGATTCATCAGTTAGCTAACACATGCAATGTGTAAGTAATTCTACATAATTTTCCTTAAAATGTGAGAGGAAATTAACTGTGGCATAAACACACATATACTGTGCATTTTGCGGTAGCATAGCTGAGTTACTGTTATGGCAGGTACAAGGGTACACTCCTCTTTTGGTGGGTAGGAAAACAAAGTGCACTTACTGTTATGACTCAAACAAGCCTGACGTTAGAAACTGCAATGTATAGTCTCACTTTCTAACTTCTCTCTTGAATGATCTACCAGTATTCTGCAGAGGTATGACTGTGTGAATGTTTTATGCCTGAGGTGTACTAATTACAAATGGACACATATTAGCAAAATAAGTTTTTGTAGTCCCATGTTAATGTAATTTCTGTACAAATCCACCACTATTTACTTGCTTACTGTACCAAGTTAAGAGATGCAAGGATATGTCATAATAATCTTCAGGAATACAGTCTAGGTTCAGGACTTACCTTGCAAATGTAAAAGTTAACACATCTTTAGTTCAGAAATTACTCTGTCTGATGCAAGCAGTACACAGTTAATACATGGAGAGGTACAGAATGTGCAAATTGCTTGGCATCAATTTTAATATATGTGTGTTAGTAGGAGAAAGGTATTACATCCATACGTGGCCAGTGAATGTATTTTCTCTTAGCAAAAGCAAGGGTAAACTGAGCATGCCTACATCTGCCTACAGGGACAGCAGCTGGTGGTTCCTCCTCAGAGTGCTCCTCTGACTGTCGCTGTGGTGACCTAGCTGTCGTTGGGGGTTGTGTGGCCATTCCCCTTACTGATTCTGCTGCAGCTGTTTCCACAGGATCAGATTGTGCAGTATAGCACATACTGTCAATATCTGTGTATATGTGCATAGATTATACAGCAGGGTTCCAGCAGATACATCTAGGCACCAGAACTGTGGCTGCAGTAGCCCAAACGCATGCCCTATGTTGTTTCTAGTTTGAGCATGTGCTTCATTATGACATTCTTCCATTAGTGTTTGTGTTCATTTCTGATGGGTGTATCATCCACGGTTCCAGGGCATAGCCAGCATCCCTCAGTAAATTGCCCTGTAGGATGTCCCCCCTAGCAAACATCTGGTCCAGCTATGGTGTGTGCCAGATATGGGAGTCATAATAACTGCCTGGGTTGCCAGCACATATTCAGGATAGTCCCCTAGACATTGCACATGACTTGGCAGTTGACAGAGTGGTATCCCTTACAGTTAATGAGAATTCTATCCTGCTCACCAGGTGGTGCCGTGATGTGTACATGAGTGCAATCTATGACACCCAGTACTTCAGGATAGTGAGTTACATGGTAGAACTGTTGCATATTGCTGGCCCTCTCCTCAGCAGAAGTGGGAAATATTAGTGCTCACTGGCATGTATGATGAGCATAGAATCCAGGAACTGGTGGATGATCTTGTTTGCTGATACCTGTGACACATCCATCATGTCCTCAGTTGTTTTTTTGAGAAAAGTACCTGTAGCTTATATTCTTAGGGCTACATATACCTTATTTTCCACTGGGATGGTTTCCCCTGGTTGTCTCTGTCTCTGAGTTGAGGGCAGCAGAACTCAGTGAGCTCTTGTAATGTGTCCCTGTTCACCCTGTAATGCTCTACAGTCTCCAGCTCGTATAGCACCTGGAAAAATACCCTGAACCTGAACACTCTTCTCCTTTTTGGCCTAGGCCTAATGTCAGCAGCAAATCAAACAAAACAGTCCAAACCAGCTAAAATAAAACAAAAAAGGTTCCAGGCCACCAGTGAAATGAATCTTCAGTTCTTTTATTTCCAATAACAAATGAGCGCTTTCGTCTGCCAAATGAGACTTCTTCAGATAAAACAGTACTGGTGCCACTCTTAATTTATACAAAATACCTTAATTGACCTAATTAACTATTAAACAAAATTTTTAAATTTTAAAGCTCCACCACCAAGTGGTTTCTGGCTCTTTGGTTGTTTTACCAAACACCACAAACTTCACAAGTTTAGAAAATGCATTAATGAATTAATGAAATTAAAAGATTGTTTTAAACAATCATTATATAAAAAATAAAAAAATAATAAAACTTCAATCTTGATTATGTTTTTTTATGTATTTAATGTAGCCCTTTTTGCACTAAACTGCTGTAACCTACAACAATGAAAGCACACTCTACCTGCTCTCTCTGCTAAAATAGCCTTAATACTAATGTATTCATTCAGGCCTGGACTTATATTAGCCTTCAGCCTCAATTGCCATCTAAGTTCACTATTGAGTAATGTATTCCTCATGTCCCCTCCTCTGGGGTTATTTTTAACCAAATCAATAATCCCAAACTTAAAACCACTAAATGAAGTACAAAAAACAGTGTTTATAAAGGGCACTGGTTTCTTTCTTATTTCTAATATCATATATGTGTTCATATATTCTGTCTTTTAGTGCCCTTTCGGGTTTTCCTACGTAAAATGATGAACACTTTGTGCAGATAGCCAAATATACTAACATCTTGGTTTGACAATTACCCTTACAATATTTGACTATACTACCTAAAGCATTTTTCAATTTGATAAATTCTTCTTTAAAAATGTGTGAACATTGCCCACACCTACCACATGAACTGGTTGCTTTTTTGATATTATTAATTTTCTAAGGTATAACTTCAGTTCCACTAAAATGTGGGCTAAATCCCCATATTTAGACCTAACAAACTTGAATCCCTTTGAAAACAAGTCAAAATGTTTTTTTCTCCAACTCAAAAGATGTGTAATTAAAAATTTTGAAACCTTTATATTCAAAAACTATACCATTGGTATCTTGTGTAATATTGTTTATCTGCCCTTCCTCCCCGTGTTTTTCCATCCATAATTGTTCCCATATGAATTCATTGGAAGACCTGGGTCTGAGGGAATTCGGGCCTTGCTTGCCAGACGTTCTGATCTCCTGGGGCCTAAAAAAGGTTCAATAGGCTCTAAAAAAGAGTCCAATTCATCCAAAACCCTATTATTAACACCCACTCCCTGTTCATTTCTATCTTGAAATCGGGGTCTAAAAGAATTACTAGGTACATCAGTATCATGATAGTTTAATGGGGACCTTTCGTATTATTTATTTTTATTATTATAATTCTTAAAATTGTTAATAGGTCCTGGGCAACTCTTACCCTTAGTATATTGCTCCCTGTCTCTAATGAATTTCTTTTGTTTCCTAGCAAAAACCTTTTCGATCCTACTATCTGTTCTTTTTAGAACCTTAATATATAAATATTTGTTTTCATCAAATAACAGGTCCTTAGAAATGTCATCATTAAGTTTGTTTAAATCAATTAACAAACTATTCAACAAGGTCTCGTTATGTTTGATGAGTTTCAAAATTAAACCAAATCCACATTCATCAAAAAAATCATGGAAATCTTTTAAGACAACATCTGAATAAATAATTCCAAAAGGATATTTAAAAAATCTTAGTCCCTGAGGGACTATCTTATGACCAAGACAGTTATGCAAGTAACGGTTATCAATTTGTACACATTTATATTTAAACAACATTTTCTCAAAGGAAAAAATCATGTCCTAATGTCAGCAGCACCACCAGCACTGGCTAGATGTAAAATAGCTACAGCAGCCCATAGCATTATCTCAGTTAAAATTTCCAAGTCTCTACTCCAATGGCATTAAAGCATTGAGGGAAACTAAGAATGTAGGCTATAAGGATACTTTATACATTTGTTGAATAGGTCCATTGTGTGGGATTGGCTAATTAAAATGCAATTCACCTACTTAGGCTTTAATTAGCATGAATTTAACATACCTGTTGAGTGCTCCGTAGTGCACTATGCTCACCTTCACTCAGCTCATGTCGCAACATGCACACAATAAAAATTATTGTGTAAGCTTTACTGAATTCCCACTGATATCATCCAGATGAATAGGAATGGAATACACATTTTGAAATATAAGGAGAAACAGTATAAATAAAATATTTTGTTAAAATTTATTATAATAAAGTTAAGGGACCAAATTGTATCCATCCACACACAGATAATACTTGTTCACATGTCCACTTAGCTATTGCAACCCAATAAAAACAGGTTATCAAAACAGATTATGAAATATACTGTAACTCTAATTTGTGTTGCCACTGGCTGATACATTCAAATATTTATTTTCTGTCAAATCGCAGTGCTTGGCTTCATTATGATATAGTTGTTTTTCTTAAACAAAACTAGATGGTTGTACTATATAGGGTAATTATATCAAGGCCTTTTGGAAAACACTTGGGACAATACAAGGAGTGCACAGTAGCTAGTAAGAAAAATCGGGGCAGAGTCTCCAGACCCATTTTTCTAACTGCATGCAAATTAAATGTTCATGCATTCCTACTTCATTGACTAGTTATCAGTTTTTAAGTAACCAATTTGATTTGGCCTAAATTTATAAAACCTAAGGCCACTGGAAACCAGGTTTGAGTCTTTATATAATAAAGAAATACTGTTATATAACAAAGATCAGAAGTCTTACAACAAAAATGCTACTCTTGACATTAAATTAAGCTTCCAGAAAGGTGGACTATAGTCTTTGTATCCATGTTTTTTCATTCATTGATGATGTCATAGAATCTCCATGTCTAACTACTAGGGCTACCATTCTCTGGTAGCTGAGGGAGTGAGCTGTAGCACTGTGTACTGATTTTCATCAAATAGAAGAGAACAGGTGACTCAATAATGTGTATAAATCTTCTTCTTTCTGCTTTTCCCGGTTAGGGGTCGCCACAGCAGATCATCTGTCCGCTCATGATTGGCAGTGGAGTTTTATGGTGTCAAGTTGCAAGCCCGGGGCCCAACCTTCCACAGAAGGCACACACACACACACACACACACACACACACACACACACACACACACACACACACACACACACACACACACACTCACACCTAGGGCCAATTTAGAGTGTCCAATTCACCTACTGCATGTCTTTGGGATGTGGGAGGAAACTGGAGCACCTGGAGGAAACCCACGCCACCACAGGGAGGACATGCAGACTCCGCACAGAAGGCACCCCAGCCGAGAATCGAACAGGAGAATCTCTTGCTGTGAGGCGACAATGCTAACCACTGCACCCCCGTGGCCGCCCTTCAATAATGTGTATAAATAACAGTGGAAAATACTTTTGTGATATACAAACTCTATTTAAAACAAAGTAGTCTTTCTTTCAAATATTGTAAGTATCATTGCATTAAAACTGATGTTTGGTGGACATTCCAGTTCTTCTGATGTTCTGAGATGTTCTAGTATGTTTAACCCTAACCTTACCCCTGTACTTGAGACTTTTACTAGAGCTCTGGAAAGAGAGTTAAATGATGCTAACATTGGTAAGGGAAACTTTTTTAATTTAACTAAAGATGAAAGATGAAAGTGTGGCTTTACAACAATTATGTGATAATAATGACATTATTATACACCCTGCTGATAAGGGTGGGGCGGCAGTAATTTTG
This sequence comes from Protopterus annectens, assembly GCF_019279795.1. NCBI lineage: Eukaryota > Metazoa > Chordata > Ceratodontiformes > Protopteridae > Protopterus > Protopterus annectens. The sequence continues at coordinate 589,613,893 of NC_056735.1, forward strand.
AACAGTAATTTTTTTGTTTCCAGCATGCATGAATTACTCAGTGATGTTAATACATATGAATTGATCACCCAAATTAAGGTATCGACTATTATCAAAGGGGTACAAGATGAATTATATGAGTTGCTTATGTATGAATTGATAAATAAGGAATGATATGACTTTATACATGTTAGTGAACCACTTATACCCATTCTCCATGGACTTCCGAAAATTCACAAATCGGTAACTTCCCCATCTTCTCATCTATATTATCAGGAAGAGGGTGGGTTACAGAATTTATTTCTATTTATATTGAGAGTCAGCTTAAGAAACCACTGTAAAAAGCTTCTGCTGTGTTAAAGGATACTGAGCACTTTTTGAGTAATCTGGGGGCTTTCAGTAGAAGTTATGGTAATTCATTTAAAGATGTTTTATTAGCTACTATGGATATACAAACACTTTTTAATGTCATACCGTATGATATGGGAATAATTTCATTAAAAAAATGTTTAATGACTAATACTGAGTATAATTAGATGCGCATAGATTTACTTGAGTCACTGATAGAAATTGTTTTGTTTAATAATATTTTTTTGTTTGATAATGCTGCCTATAGGCAGAAGAAGGGTGTGGCGATGGGGACCCCCTGTGTGAACAGCTACGCCAGTCTAGTATTGGCAGAATGGGAAGCCAGGGTGGTCCTATCTAGCCACTCATTCTCTCAATGCCTATTATATTATAAGAGATTTGCAGATGATATTTTTATTTTATGGCAGGGAACAATTGATGCCTTAATTGAATTTGTGCAATACTTAGAACTTAGTAGTGAATGTTTTAGGTTTGAGATGAATTATTCCCATGTCTCAATAGATTTTCTGGATACTAAGATAACATTGGTTAATGGATGCCTTCAAAGTTCACTTTTTCGGAAGTCCTGTAGGAAAAATGCCTTGTTGCACCAAAGGAGCATGCATCCTAGGCATGTTTTTAATAATATAGCCAAAGGGAAATGTTTGCATATGTCCAGATTATACACAGAGGATAGTGAATATTCTGCAGCAGCCTCTGCTTTGGAAGATGATTTAGTGATGAGAGGGTATAGGAAGGAGGATGTGCAGAGAACACATATGGACATAGATATGTTACGTGCTACTAGGGGGGAAACCATATTTTAACAGAATAGATAGTTTCTCTAGCACAGGTGATGCATGTATTGGGAAGGGTAACAGTCATCTTAGGTTACACCTTACATATGTTAATAATATTCACCAAGTTTGTGATCTTATTAGTAAGCATTGGCTTATTTTACTCTCAGATGAAAAATGTTAGTAGTATAGCAGGTGAAAAACCTTCATTTACGTTTAAAAATAATATGTCCTTAAAAAGGCAGTTGTGTTATAAATCTACTAAATCTACAGCACAATCATCTAATAGAATAGGCACTTTTCCATGCAGAACCTGTAAAGCTTGTGTTTTTATCTGTAAAGAAAATGAAATTCAGCAGGCTTTTTTGGATGTGAATTTTAAGGCTAGATTTTATGCGGATTGCAAATCAAAGGGGCTAGTTTATCTTTCTAAATGCAGACACTGTTTAGCATTTTAAATTGCGAAGACTTTACAAATGTTGAAAGAACGCATTCTGCAACATCAGGGTGATATCAGGAGAGTGAATCTATCCAATGCTCTAGCTAAGCATATCTCCTTCAACCCAGATCATTCATTTGAATTCATGGTACTGGAGACAGTACCTATGAGTTTAAGAAGAGGAGATTACAATAATAGATTAGAACTGGCAGAGACTAAATGGATTATTAAATTCCAGGAGCAAAAGCTACCTGGTTTAAATGCTGTAGTCCCTTTAAAGCCTTTATTAAAAAAGTGCAGGTTGCATCAATAATTTTAATTATATAATTGCCTTACATGTTATATAAAGTGTTTAGTTTTTAGTTGTTTTTATGCATTTGAAGAAGCACTATCTGGTGTGAAAGCACTTATCCTGTTGAATTGCAATAACTTTCTTATGTAGTAGCCATGGTGGAAACTTGATTTTATATATATATATATATATATATATATATATATATATATATATATATATATATATGTATATATAGTTAATTATTATATGTACTGTGGAGCTTTTCTCCCCAGGACTTTGTAGAATGGAGACATTTACCTTGCCAGACTATCCCAGTTAACAAACAGAAAAAATAATGAATAAGTAAATAAATATTAGCTCTGCATTAAGCCTATGAATTTATTAAGAGTCTCACCATTCCTTCTCCTTATTTTCTGTCTTCTCAAGTAAAATTGTCCCTGATTGCTACATTTCATTTGAGGTCACAACTGCCTCCTTCCTGTTTTATTTATCTTTAGTCTCATGTCATGGGAAAACAGTACAGCTGAAGGAATTTATCCTGTCATATCAGTCATTTATAAATGAGCAAATGTAAACTTACACAATAACTAGTGGAAATGGTGTAACTTGTAGGAGTGACATGGATTCTGTCCCACTTCCTATCCCAGTTGCTACTGCCCTCATTCTTCATTTTTTCTACATACGTGGTGTGTGTGTCCCTTAAAGCAGTATGCCTGGGGTTCTACCTGCCTGCTACTTTCTCTGATTTTAATTCACAAAGTGATTCTCACATGCCACTGCGGCCTTTTTACATGTGCTTTTCTCCTACCATTCAGATAATATTACTAAAAGTAAATGATCACTTCTGGCTGCAGTAAAATAATGTGTTCAGGAAGTATGAATCACCCAGAGACTAGACATCAAAAGTCTCGAAAGTGGTCATTCCAATCTTGCCATTCCCTGCTACTATATACTCAGACTGTAGCTTGGTTAGTGTAGAATATTTGTTGTCTGCCTCTTTGGCAAGTAATACAAACCTGTCTTTTGTCTCCCCTTTACATTTATTCTTTTTCTTTTTGAATAAATAATTAGTGACTCATTGCCAGAATTCCAAGAGGTACACAGCATGTCATTGACAACCCTGCTTATGTCCATTTGTTCAGCAGTTTCATGCCCTTGCCTCCTATGTCCTCCACCACTGTTATGTAAAAACTCCCCTTCATGAATATCTAGGTTATGTTTTACAGACTTCCATCTTCTTGAGGCAGAATCAGTCATGTTATTACAACTTTCACCATATAAACTATCCACTGCACTCTCAAGGTACTTCCTCTTTCCCTGTCTATTTTTAAATGGAAGATTTATTTGTAACACCTCATGTCTGTTGTCTTCTTATTGATGCAAAGATTTCTTTGCTGTCTGACATGTCTTCCTTAACTGCCCCAGTCTGCCCTTAAGATACTAGCACATTGCATAGCTGGATTTTAGGGAATGCAACAGCTCCCATGACTTTAACTCACAAACACTACCTACTAATATCCGAGTGACGCCTCCAGGTGCATCTGTAGTTACTTCCTACTGCGCCTCTAGGCGTCAAATATTGCTTGTTCATATTTGCATTAATAAGTCCAAAACCATGCTACATACAAGGTATCAGAATATTTTATCTTGAAGCATACGTGAAGGCAAACACAATTGTATTGATATTTGACCTATGTCAATGAGTATTTCTTAGAAATGTAAGGTGATAACTTCATTTTTTAAAGGCTCAAGCCACGCCCACTGGGAGTTAAAGGTACACACTCAAAAGAGCTGTACTGCAGAAATACAGATATGGGGACTGCTGCAGACCCAGAAATGGGCACAGTGTCTGGTGAAGAGCACTGTATCTACCACCTCACTGCTTCCTGAACCACAGCTGTTTTTTGGTAAAAACAAAATAAGTGGAGAAGAAACAACAAAGAAAAATAAAGGAAGAAACAACTACAACAGATTAGTAATGGTGTTGCAATTTATTGAAATAGTATAGTACTACTACCAAAACAAAGCACTTACCATGCTGCCTTAGTGACCCTGTCTCACTTCCGTTTAAATGCCATCTGTTTTTTGTGTAACTCCTTGGCGACTAGAAAAGATAAAACAAATAGTAACCACAACAACATATGCCTAACAACAGAAGGCAATTGCAGATGAAGGTTCTATACCTAGTGTAGTGTGCCAAAACTGGAGCATAATACTTCCACAAAGAAGGCTGCTCCTTCTCCCTAATCTCCAATTTCCACTGGTGGAGAAAGTCTGGGTGGTAGTTCTACAGGTTGTTATATTTATGTCTGCATTGCTCACTAGATTTAGTGGTGCCAGTGTCATGCCTAGGCAACTTGGTACCAAGCATCACTTTTGCAAAGTGGGGTCTTCAGACACCCCTGTAAGTGCATCCTTTAGTCCTTTTATTTTATTTATTTTATTTAGTTGGCATTCGTTTGCTGGGAAAGACCAACTGGGCATGAGTCCTGTTTTTAGCAGAGGTCCTTACTCCTTGAGAAGTAGATGTAAATGAAGGATAATCTTATACTCCCTGCTGCACCATCAGGAGCCTTTACAGAATCAGTTCCTGTACAAGCCATATCCACTGTCTGTGATTAAGCCAGAAGAAAAACAGTAATTTGGTGTGCATAGACACATGTACTGCATACCACATGATCAACATTGACAAGTAGCAGAATAGCATAATGCCCATTAACAGTAGTGAAAAGCAAACTATTAGTAGCATGATGCAAACTGAAAATAGTGGGGCCAGGCATTGCAGTAACATGGGCCATGACTGATAAAACATCTTGTTATAGGCATGATTTAGTGGCAATCATATTAAATCACATCCACAGCATATTGTCTACACTATAAGGCCCTTCTTTCTGGGATAAAAATTGTACTCACATATTTCAGTAGACCTCATTATAATGAACAGCTCACCGAATTGGAATATAGTGTATATTAAAGTATACTGCCATACGGGCAAACTGTTAGCAGATAAAGTTACTGGTAGTGGATTTTAGGACTCACATGACTACACATGGGTACACAGAAGCAACAGTCTTAGTAACTGGGGGATTAGCATGCTAGAACATAAAAAACATGGTCAGACTAAGTCCCTGTCCTGTGTAGGGTTCACAGAAGCATTTCTTACACAAAATAACAAATGGAAAAGTTCACCACACAAGTGGGAAAATACAACTACATGCCCAAGGCACACATGGTATGCATATCCTTGAGAATGGGAAAGAAATCAAGACCATCCAATATCCAGGTGTGGCTTTGGTGGTGCAAGACCTCAATACAGTGGGCATCCATAATAGGACAATAGTAAAAGTATATTGCAGGATTCACTGATATGTCAGAATGCCTATTTAGTGTTTTCTGTCTCCTGTACTATCTAGAGAAATCAAATATGCTCCCTCACATGTTGCAACACCATGTCAAGGAACTGTTGTAGGACATGTCAAAACTTCAAACGAACCACTGTCAGACACTTACACGTCTTCATGCCCACTCAGTTAGGCAGTCTGTGAGTCCCAACTGATTCCATGTCGGGCCATCATTAACTGCTGGATGCTTTCTCTCTCACTCTATACATAGGTTCATAGGTTCATAGGTTCATACTAGGCTATCTGCCCGAGGGCATTTACAAGCCTAGCCCATAGTTTTGTGGCTTACGCCACCCCTTTAGTATGGGGAACTATACCCATTATTTTGCTGTGCCTCTGTTGAGCAGTGACACTGAGGTAATCCCTGGGGTATATCTGCGATCTCCCATCCATTGGTCAAGATTTCTCTTGAACAAGGCCAGCGAGGTGCTCTGCCTCACATATACCGATTTTATTCCACAGCATAGGAGTCTTTGGGTGATGAATCTATCCCTCCAGCACGTCCTATTAATAGCCGTGTCGAGGTTTAAGTCTCCGCCCTTGTGGCTCTGACGGATCTAGATTTTTGAGGTGAAGCATATTCATCAAATCTGGGTTTGACATGGCCTTGTATGTTAGGCAAAGGTCACCTCTGAGCCGGTAAGCGACTGAATAGAGCTGGAGTTCTTTCAGTCGGGCAGCATAGGACAGATGTTTGAGACCCTTTATCCTTTTGGTGAGGAACTTTGTGGCCTCTCCAGCTGCTGCAAGTGTCGGGTCAGATACATTCCGAATGGGGCATTGTACTCAATCATTGGTCTGATGAGTGATGAGTATAGGAGACTATGACCTCCCTTGATCTAGATGAGAATCCCTTCATGATAAGGTGGGCAATGTAGAAGGTCTTCCTAACTACTTTAGCTACATGGGTGTCGAATGACAGACTACTATCAACCTGGGTCCCCAGGTCCCTGATAACTTCTTCTGTACTCAGTGGATTGCCACCTATTTGGTAGCTAGGGGTAACCTTGTTTTTCCCGAAGGGTATGACTATGCATTTTTGGCATTTAACTTTAGGCCATGGCTCTGGCACCAGTTATCCGTTTCTGTGAGACCCTTCTGAAGGATATCTGTGTCAGATGTGTTTTCTACTATGGCGCCCAGTTTGCAGTCATCTGCAAACTTTGTCAGCCATAACCCTCCTGTGTTTGCTTGTACTTGGAAAAGTAGATGCCAAACAAGAGTGGGCCCAGGACTGAGCCCTGTGGTACACCACTTGTGACAGGCTTTGAGTCTGACATGGCGCCAGCAACTCTGACCCTGTGGGTTCTGTCACTCAGCCAGTTTGCAACCCATCTTGTGATGTATGGGTTAACATTTAAGCTGATGAGTTTTTCAATGATACCCGAGTGGGGTATTGTATCAAAGGCCTTCGCCAGATCGAGGTAGGCTGTATGGACTGCCTTTCCCTCATCAATGGCTTTGGTGACTGTTTCAAAAGTCAACCAAGTTTAGAAGGCATGATCTGCCTTTGACAAAGCCAAACTGGGATGGATCCAAAGTCTGCAAATTCCCTATGTCTTTATTTATGAGGTCCATTATGATCCTCTCCATGGCTTTGCAGATAAGGCTTGTCAAGCTAATGGGCCGGTAATTTCCAGGGTCGGTGGAGGCACCGCCTTTGTGAAGTGGGACCACAGTTGCAGTGCGCCACTCCCTGGGTACGTATCCAGAGGTAAGACTATGATTAAACAGCTGTCCTAGCTGTGGGTTTAATTCCTCGTTGAGTTTGTTGAGCACACAGCCGGGACACCATCAGGTCCCATGGATGCTGTGTTTTTGCTTTGGAGAGAGCAGTTCTCACTTGGGCGTTGGAGATGTTTGGGGGCTGCAATCGCTTGGTATAGATATCTCTCCTTTGGGGAGGGGAGAAGTTTGCACTGAACCTGTCAGCCAGTATGTTGGCAATGTCTGTAGGATCAGTAATCTTCACATCATTTTGAACTAGTTCTGAGCATATCTGGGAGTTTCCTCCCAGGTTTCTAACATAGCTAAAGAAGGCCTTATGATTGTCTTTTGAGTCTTTAGCTATTTTTCTCTCAAAATTTGCTTTGGATGATTTTATGAGAGCTCTTAGTTTTTTACTTATAGTGATCAAGGGTGTCTTACCTTTTAAGGATTTTGCTCTATCTTGTAGTAGCTTCCTCCTTTTGTTGTAGAGTTTGTTTATGGCTGGGGTCCACCAGAGTGGACGCTTGCCTTTGGTACAAAGAGTCTTTGTTTTGCTTGGGATTGCCTTATCCATGCAGTCCTGCAGGTGCTGGTAGAAGGCATTTGTAAGTGACTCAGTGGCTTGAGTACTGTTTTCCGTCGGCTCGGGGGCCTTAAAGGAGACCATACTAGTCTTTAGAAGTGTGAAGTCGGCTTTCGAGAAGTTCTTTACTGTGGTCTTTTTTATTTCAGGTGGGGTGGGATGAGGACCTCCAGCGAGATTAGTTTGTGATCTGATCTCACCAGTGAGGGGTATACTTCCGGTGTTGAACATTGTGCTCCCATGTTCGTGATGATGAGATCAAGTATGTTTTCTCCTCTTGTGGGGATGGTGACTAGTTGTTCCATGGCATTTGAGTTTATGAATTCCAGGAACTTTTGGGCTAGGGTGTTTGGGCTTGAGTAGTGTTCCCAGTCTATATTAGGGTAATTGAAGTCACCTAGTATGATGGTGTTTGGTGATACATTTATCCCTCTAGTGTTTTCAGGAAGGCCATGTGAGGTTCCTGAGTTTGTGAGGGTGGCCTGTAACATGCTACAATTTGCAGAGCAGTCTTGTCTATGGTTAATTGCACCTGGATGGTCTCCGATGCATCGTGCGTTGCCACCAGTCTTGAGGTGTGGGTGTCTTTGATGAATATGGATACCCCCCTCCTTTCTTGGTATTGTCTGGATTTTGGGGCCGGAACGCATGATAAGAGGTAAAACCTGATAGTGCTGGGGTGCTCTCAGGAGCCTTGAACCAGGTTTCTGTCACTGCACAGACATCGATGTTCTCCATACTGAGAAGGGCCTCGAGTGCGTGCATTTTGAGATTTAGACTTCTGGCATTGAGGAGCATTACCCTTAGTTTTTTCCTTTTTGTGTTCTAGGGTGGTAGGTTTAGAATTTGAGCCTTGCCTAAAAAGGCACTATGGGGTGGCAGGAGCCTTTGCCAATATCCGGAATCCCAGGGTGACAGGTGCAAGCCGTCCCTTAAGCAGCGTGGCTTGTCCAGCATGTCATCCCAGGCAGACAGACATTGGATCCCCTTTGAATGACACCAGAGTTTAAGCCAATTGTTAAAGCTGATCATCTTATCTCTGTATTGTGGCATCATTCTTGGTGAAGGTAGGATACTGCTCAAGGTCAGGGTCATACCTGCCTGGGCTACATAATCAGAGAGCTCCTCAATGTCTCTTTTCATGTAGTCCAAGGAGGTACGTCTCAGGTCGATTACACCAGCATGGACAATGACTGAGTCATATTTGTACCTGCTGTTGAGAGACCTGAGTGCTTGCGTTATGTGGCGGATTCTAGCGCCCGACAGGCAGCTTACTGTGACCTTCTCCTTACTCAGTCTGGTGAGCGGGACGTCAGTGTGTCTGACTATGGAGTCACCAATGACTAGTGTGTCTGGCATTGTGTTTGGCCTTAAGGGCTGTGACTGTTTGACACTCTGACTGTGAGGTCTATGTGTTGCAGGTGTTGTGTTCTGAGGTGGTGGTTGTTTGGGTGTCTGCTTTGGTGGCCTCTGCTGTTTTGGTAGATTTTTGATCAGAGCCGCCAGTATGTCTTTGTGTGTTTATGTGTATGATTTGAGGTTGTGATGGTACTATGTGAGACTGGGTCTATAGTGTGTGTGGTAACCTTCTCCTCCTGACTGGTCTTGCCAGTCCTATGTTGAGAGAGCTCAGCCTCCAGTTTGGCCGTATAGTTGCATCTCTCGCATGTATTTGTGTTTTGTGGGAGGAGGAGAGGGTTGTTCAGTGTACATGAGGCAATTGTAACATTGCCTCAATATTCCCAGGTTCACCAGCTGAGCAGGAGAGGACACTAGCAACTGATCCCTCGACATGCTAGAAGGACTAGACAAAAAACTTTAAAAGAGATTCCGGGGACGTGGTGACCGAGAAATGGGGTTTGCCTTTTGGGGTGCTATCTATAAGAGTGCCGTATCAAGGTAATAAGTACTGTAGGAGCAAGTGCTAGGTTTAACAGATAGAGAAAAGTCTACTTGGAGTCAAGTAGAGATGATCTTTTAGGTATTAGAGAAAGTGCTAGTAACAGGGATGCTTAAAGGTAAGATTGAAAAGAATGCACTCTGCAGTGTGCACTAGAGAAGTTAGATATGAAAGTAGGTAACTTGAGTTTTACCTGTTTAAAAAGTTAAGGTTTAGTGGAGAGTTACTATTTTTAAAACAGCAAGATGGACTGAAAGGGTGGTTACTTTTGTATTTTGGTACTATGAAATACTGTAGGATGGCCAATAAATTTAAATAATTGAAGGGGTGGGATTTCAAAAGTGATGGTTTTGTGATTACTCACATAAGCCAGTGAAAGTAGAGAGAAATGAGATATATGGTCAGATTAACATAAGAGGCGGGCAACTAGAAAGACAGTGGTATTTAACAAGACAACTTAAATGGGTGGGAGGGAGGGGAAAAATTCTGCCTGACTCAGAACAGAGAGAGACATGGGGTCTATATTAGAACACCATATGTTCAAAATGTCGAGTGTTCTAATATCGAACCCTAGCAATCAAAAAAAAAAAAACACCGAACATTCGGAACAGCAAACTTTTTCCTAGAGAAAAAATTCACTGTTCCAAAACACATACACAAAACACAAGCACACCAAACAAACAGCAATCCACACACAAACACCTAAGTTCTTACACCTAACCCTACACTAAACTATACAGATGCCACTAACTATCCACTTACCTTAACCCAAACCCTAAACCTAAGGTCCGTCACTATTGCACAGTCACCTCACCCGTGCCCTAACCCTAACTCACCTAACCCACACGTCCACACAATTGCACACTTACCTGAACCCGACCCGTAACTTTCCACCAGAGCCAGAGCTCTGAAAATACCGAAGCAACAGAAACAGACAACCAAATTCTTTCCCTAGGAAGTAATTCGGTTTCCTGTTTCTTCGATATTTTCAGCGTTTGCTGAAAACGGGTCGATATTAGAACAGTCGACATTTCAAATGTTCAGTGTTCTAATATAGACCCTATACATGCAGCAGTCGACAGTCTGCAAGTCTTAGAGGTGATGGAATGCCCGCCACTGGTAAGCACTTTTACAACACAGTGGCTGGCAAATACCAGCATTACAGGCATTAGCTCTCAAGGCAACTGTGAACATATGCTGTCCAGCTATCATGGGTGCTACTCCTAGTGGATTCACAGAAACAGCTCTCCTGTACATGAAAAGCGCTGATGTTCAGAGGAGCTGCTCACTGTGATGTAGCCTGATAATTTTATATTCTTATGACTCATAACACCACACATGAATTATATCTTTCTCATATACTATGGCTATTACTAACATATTCATAGGTTCATAGGTTCAAGGTTCATAGGTTGGTACTAGGCTATTGGCCCTAGGGCCTATACAAGCCTAGCCATAATAATTCCCTGGCTATTTCTTCCCACACCATTTACTTCCCTGGATCCCTGTCTAGCAGGGTGACTGACGTGATCCCCGGGGTGAATTTCATTTCTCCTATCCAATTGTCAAGGTTCCTTTTGAAGAGGGCCAAAGAGGTGCTCTGCTTGACATGTATGGGCAGTCTATTCCAGAGTCTGGGGAGTCTCTGGGTCAAGAAACTATCCCTCCAGCATGTCTTGTTTATTGTGATGACAAGGTTTGGATCCCTGGAGCGTGTGGCTCTGAGGGATTGGGATTTCTTTAAATGTAGCATGTCCAACAGCTCTAGGTTTGACATGGCCTTATATGTTAAGCAGAGATCACCTCTGAGTAGACAATATGCGACAGAGTATAGCTGGAGTTTTTTAAGGCGGTCAGGGTAGGGCATCTGCTTTAGCCCTGTGATTCTTTTAGTGAGGTATTTCTGCGGCCTTTCCAGTTGTTGCAGATGTCTTGAGAGGTACATACCAAATGGGGCGTTGTATTCTATAATGGGTCTAATGAGGGATGAGTACAGTGGGACATTGACCTCCTTTTTCCTGGATGAAAAACTCTTAGTGATGAGGAGTGCCACATAGAAGGATTTCCTGACTGTTGTGGTGATTTGGTTATCAAAGGTAAGACCACTGTCCACCTGTGTCCCTAAGTCTCCTATCACACTTTCAGTGTTTAGTGTACTGCCACCTGTGTGGTAATTCATGGGTACATGTTTTTTCCCAAAGGGGATAACTATACATTTCTTGGCATTGAGCTTGAGTCCATGGCTATGGCACCAAGCATCTGTTTCTGTAAGGCCCTTTTATAGAGTAACCACATTATTTGTGGATTCAATAATGGCTCCCAGTTTGCAGTCATCTGTGAACTTTGTTAGCCAGAGTCCCTTAGTGTTGGCCTGTACTTCAGAGAAGTAGATGCCAAACAAGAGCGGTCCCAGAACTGAACCCTGAGGTACTCCACTTGTTACTTGTCTGGAGCTGGATTTGGAGTTGGCTACTTTTACAGTGTGGGTTCTGTCAGTAAGCCAGTTGGCAAACCATCGGGTGATGTAGGGATTAATGCCCAGCTTAGTAAGTCTATCTATGATTCCAGAGTGGGGGGTGGTGACAAAGGCCTTGGCAAGGTCCAGATAGGCTGTGTGGACAACCTTACCCTCGTCCACAGCTCTGTAGACTGATTCGAAGAAGCCAGTCAGGTTCACTAGACAAGATTGGCCCTTCACAAACCCAAACTGGGTGGGGTCTAGTGTTTGAAGGTTGCCAATGTCTTTGTTTATAAGTTCCATGATAATTTGTTCCATGGCCTTGCAGATCAGGCTCACCAGACTGATGGGGCGGTAGTTCCCGAGATCCAAGGTGGATCCCCCCTTGTGGAGTGGGATAACTGTAGCTGTGCACCACTCAGTGGGCATGAAGCTTGAGGTGAGGATATCATTAAACATGACACTTAGGTGAGGTGCCAGTTCATTTTGTAGTTCATGTAATACACAGCCCGGGATGTCATCTGGTCCCATGGATGCTGTATTCTTAGCTTTGGAGAGTGCATTTTTTACCTGTGTGGCCATTATTACCAGAATTCAGCAATCTTCCAGTATTGAGATGGGCCATTTAGGGGGTAGTGGGATGAAGTTGGCACTGAATTGATCTGCCAGGATATTGGCAATATCCTTGGGATCAGTATATTTAATGCCATTCTGTTGTAGCTCAGAGCAGATCTGAGCATTGCCATTTAGATTCTTGACATTGTTATAGAATGCCTTGTGGTTGTCTTTGGAATCTTTGGCAATTTTATTTTCATAACTAGCTTTGGAGGATGTTATGATGGACCTCAGCTTTTTACTGAGGCTTTTCTGCAACAGTTTCTTCCTGTTGTTATAAAGTTTGTTTATGGCAGGGGACCACCAGATTGGCTTCCTTTTTTTGGAGGAGAGCATCTTGGTTCTATTTTGGATGGCACGATTCATGCATGAGTGGATGTGCTCGTACAGTGCCTTAGTGTAGGATTCAGCAGTCGAACTTTCAGTTCCCTGTCTGCATGAGTGCCATAAATTTTGTCACTTCTGACTTGAGTAGCATGAAGTTGGCTTTGGAGGAGTTTTTTATGGAGGTTTCCTTACTGGGGGGGTGGGGGTGGGATGTGGATGTTAAGGTTGATTAGCTTATGGTCAGACCTGACCAACGAGGGGGGAGACCATAGGTGTGGAGCATTGATTTCCCATGTTGGTAATGACCAGGTCTAGGATATTGGAGAATCTGGTGGGACTATGGATTAGTTGATCCAGGGCATTGGAATTTATGAATTCCAAGAACCGTTGGGCAAAGATGTTGGTACACGAGTAGTTTTCCCAGTTAATGGTAGGGTAGTTGAAATCACCCAGTATTAGGGTATTTGGTTGTATATTAATATTTTCCAGTATGTTTAGAAAGGTGTAGTGAGAATCTTGGGGCATGGTGGGGGATCTGTAGCAAACTACAATTTGGATTGCAGTCTTACCTAGTGTTAGTTGCACCTGGAGAATTTCAGATGCATTTTGTTGGGCAACTATCCCGGTGGAGTGAATATCCTTGGTGAATATGGACACTCCTCCACCTTTAGTGTTTCAGTCCTGGTTTGGTGGCTGAAAAGTGTGGTAAGAGTTGTAGCCTGGTATTGCAGGGGTGCTCTCTGGAGCCTTGAACCAGGTCTCAGTTACTGCACAGTTATTAATGTTCTCCATTTTTAGGAGTGCCTCGAGAGAGTGCATTTTGAGGTTTAGACTTCTAGCATTGAGTAGCATTACCTTCAGAATTTGCATGCTTCTACCTGTTACAGTGGTGGTTTTGTCCTTTGAATGTTGCCTAAAAAAACACTATAAGGGTGGCAAGAGCCTTAGCCAGTAGCCTGAATCCCAGAGGCGACAGGTGCAGACAATCTCTGGCAAAGCATTGTGGTCTGTCGATCATGTCATCCTAGGCAGACAGATACTGGATCCCCTTTGAATGACACCAGAAGCTTAGCCAATTGTTAAAATCAATCATTTTGTCCTTATATTGTGGTATCATTCTGGGCAAAGGCAGAATGCTACTCAGGGCTAGGGTCATACCTGCCTGGGCCACATGATGCGAGAGCTCTTCCATGTCTCTTTTCATGTAGTCCAGGGAGGTACGTCTCAAGTCATTTACTCCAACATGGACAATGACAGAGTCATATTTGTACTTGTTGTGGAGTGACTCGAGTGCATGCATTATGTGGCAGATCCTGGCACCCGACAGGTAGCTGACTGTAATTTTCTCCTTGTTCAGCCTGGTGAGTGGGACATCAGTGTGCCTGACTATAGTCACCTATGACTAAAGTGTTAGGTACGTTGCCTTGCCTTAGGGGCTGTTGCTGGGTGGCACACTGTTGTTGTGAGCTATGTGACCCTTTGGTTGTGATTGGTGTTTGTTTGCATTTCAGCTTCGGAGGTCCTTGCTGCTTGGGCAGGTTACAGTTAAGGGCCTCTGCATATGTGGATTTAATGTTGTTATGTGTGGGTGTTGGTGGTGTGGGTTTAGAAGGGCTATGTGTTGCTTGAGGTATAGTGCAGGTAGTAACCTTCTCCTCTTGACTGTCTAGCACAATCTTGGGTGGAGAGTGCTTTGCTTCCAGTTTGGCCATGTAATTGCATCTCTCACAGGTTGTAGTGTTGGGTGGTAGGAGGAGAAGGTTGTTTGTGTACATGAGGCAATTGCTACATTGCCCCAATATGCCCAGATTCTCCAGGTGATCAGGAGAAATCACTGGAAGCTGACCCTTGGACATGCCTGGTTTGGTGCTTTTTTTGTAAAGTACAGGAGCTGTTTTCCCTTGCCTTGGCAAGGTACTTTGCAGTTATAGGCTGTTTAGTGCCTATGATTAATTTCTCCTTATTAACAAGGAGAGATGAGTACTTGTATCAGTTTAAGGCTTCCTAGTGCTTTCCAGCAGGTATTAGAGCAAGTGCTAGTCACAGGGATGCTTTCTACTTGCATAATATTATACAGTCATTGACATACTACATGTACTATGCTCCTTCCCTGGTAACAGTCACTGTCATGGTAAGTGGGTCTTTGAATGACCCCCTCCTTACACTTCGCTGACCACTATGCCATTTCATTTAACACACTGAATATCCCTCAAATACTTTGAGTTTGCAAAAACATGCCAAAATGAATATTCTTTGAATTCTATAAAGCTACTGCCTTGTACATGGAACTAAAGGTCAATGCAGTGGAAAATTGGTTCTTGAATATTTAGTTAACATGCAAGAATTTGTCTTAGGTGAATATTTTTCAAATCCTGCTCCCTTAAATGCTGCTTTCATATGTATTAAGCCACATAAACCTAGATGTCTCAATACTGCATTACTGTTCATATGCAACAACTATAATTTGTGCATTGTACTTTACATTTGTTAATCATATCTTAACCCTGAGCACATGATGGAAGAGCTTGAATGATTATGGTGAAGACAAGACTATAACCAGTCTTATAAAAAAATGATGTATTAAGAATATCGTGTACTTGACTCCTTTTCTTTTTATACAGTGCTGAATACCTACAGAATGAAAACATTATTTGAAAAACTAGAAGCCATGATATTCCTAAACTGTCAAATGTCAGCTGACCCAGTATGTATTTTTACATCCACGATTGTTTATGGAAAACACATTGAAATGCGTGTGTTTATTTGCAACAGTTAATAATAGTTTGTATCATAAGAAACATTACATTCATATTTTCAAAATGTAGCACAAATTGTGATTTTTTTTGTCACTTTTCCTTTGATTTATAGCATTTGAATTTGTTTTCTTTTTTTTTTTTTGTTTTGTTTTTGTAAATTTACTCCATACAACTTTTAGGTCAGCTGGGATCAGGGAAAAGTTGTTCCTATATTTTATTTTCAAACCTTTATTCAAATGTTGCATGTGGTAGAAATAAAAATATCTCTCTATAGATGTTCATTTTTTTCCTACTTCACATTAAGTGAGCTTATTATTATTCTGATATCTGCAAATTGTAGGTATATATCTTGATAGTAGCCAGCTTTTACAAATTTAGGAGTTTTGATATGTGACACTGGCTGTGTTCTTATTAATCCTGGGCCCTTGCTTGACAACTTATTTCTCTTTTATATTTCAGATCCATTTCATAAGCCTGTATTTTTTAATATGGCTATTCCTCCAGGAATTTACAATACAATTATTCTGAAAAATTATGCCCGGGAAGCAGAAGTGCATAAGTTAATACCTGTTTGACAGACATAATCACTAAATGCCTATTAGGCAGATCTCTGATTTGTGTACTGGCCAAAGAAGTACTTATGCAAAGTCATCTGAATGCTTACAAAATGCTTTGAGATAAGTGTATGATAAAAGGAAATGCAGATCCAATTGCACAGGATGATTAAATGCTCTTCTTAACTGTCAGCCATAGTTGTGGCAGGCATCAATTCAGCCAATATTCTGTCACCAGCTATTGCTTTCTTATAAAATGAAATAGCATTAGCTATAAGTGGATGAGAAGGTGCACTCATTCAAAAGGCAGAATATTAAATACCAATTTGTGCCCATTTCCCATTGGTAGGCATGGTAGAGGAATTCTAAATCACTTTAGAATTACTTGCTTCATTATCCTGTATTTATGCATTTCCATGATCTATAGTTTTTCAGAGGCATGATGTAGACAAGTACTTTTCACAGGTATATTTAATACAAAAGAGCTTAAACTACAAGAGCAGAAGCAGTGTTTATGGCAGTATAAGTCATTCCATCTTGTACGTTTGTCTGTCTGTATGTCAGCTTATCTACCTATCTATCTGTCTATGCAGGCAAACAAGCAATAATGCATACTAGTTAATAAAGCACAGATAAAACATGCTACAGAGAAAGAGACAGACAGAAAGAGAAAGGCAGAGACAGAGAATGGGAGAAAGTCATGACAGCGTAACAGGAAAAAACTGATTGTACCATCCAAAGAAAACAACATTCATGTATTTCTGTATTTTTCATGGCTGTAAATGTTAAGTCATATATTACCCAAGTAGACAGGCAAGACATGAAGATAGAGAGAGGCATCTATAACTGTGGAAAACAGACGATCATTAAGTTACTGGTCTAAAAATTAGAAACAAAGCTTCCATTTATTAAAAGAATTAGTTCAGATTTAATTGGCATGCAAATAGTTGATTACTATTGTTCATTAAGAAAGCTAAGTAGAGATAATACAGAATAGGAAAAAAAATGACATTTAAAAAAGTAAAGCTGCTTATATGAGGCATACTTCGAATCATGGAAAATGCCTCAAAGATTTTTCATGAATACAAACTGCCTCTTCAGTGAACATATGTGATTTGGACAGAATTTACAATCTAAACAGTTACTGAAAGAAATTTCAGATGCAGTCTTTATGGGAGATGCCAATCTTGCATAACCTCCATGAAGAAATTCTACCCACTGAACACCTACATGCGTTTAAATCTAACATGATCAGACTTTGAGATTCAAATCGACAACAAGTTTTGTTTAATCAACATGATATCGTTGCTGACCAGTGTCTTTCAGAAAGTTATTTTGATCTTATAATAGATGCACACCCATACACCCACACAGCTACACCCACAGTTGTATGATAGACTGCTGTTATAACACATAACTTAGAGTGATTTTACACATGTGAATATCCTAAAGAAAATGTGGTGGCAAATAGGAACCTGGTCAGGTTGTAAAGGCAAACCTGAAACAGCAACAAAAAGAACTGTGGAAACACTGGTTAAAGTGCTGGATTTTGTTCATAAAAAAATCAAAGATGTATATTTTTTATGCTGTGATGACCTAATGCAATAAGACGTCATGCTATGGCAGAGCCAGACAGAAAGATAAAGCCCCTGTCCTCAGTATTCCTCAAGAAGAAGGAAAAAAAAAAACAGCAAAGTGCTAAAATAGATGTATGGTGGTAAGACATCTGCTGGCTCTAAAGGTGACTGAAGGGTCCCAATAGTGAACATAGTAGCCATTGTAACAATTTTGGGCAGCTGCACTCTTTTTCACCATTTGATGCCTACCCTGAAAGGTAGCTTCTGATGTTATTCTATCAGAATGTTTCAGGCAGTTGCCTCTCATATAGATGGAAATAGTGATAATCGACTTTTTTACACTAAAAGGACTTTTTCTAATGCACAGTCATACTTCTGAACCTCTTAGTGCAAGCAAAATTTGAAATAATGGGGGAACAAAGGCCCAAAACTAGGGACAGATTGTAAAAAGTGCTTTTATAAGCTAAGAAATTGGCTAGAATTATGGGATTTGTGTTAGCATGTATTTTTAAGAAGGATATGAAGTCTGAAACTCAAACATACTTCATTATTTAGTGACTTCAGTCCTCCAATTTTCAGTAGTCTGCCAAAAAAAAAAAAAAAAAGAAAACCCAAATGTTATGATGAACAGACCAAAAATGAGAGAGATAAATCTGGACATTTTGTGAAAACATGGACAACTGATAAGTATGTGAATTGTTAAGTCCGGATTGAGTTATGTGGTATCCCTGTGACATTTTAATGTTTGAAGAAAAAGCTGTCACAGCCACAGAGTTTTTATGAAGGGAGCATTTACTTTTTGATGGATAGCAACCAGGAGAAGGCAACCTTCTCTATCTTTATTTCTTGAACCTGCAGTTGTTAAGAACATTTTAATATACGTCACCTCTTGTGTAAGACTTTTATTGTACATACCAGTTTTTCAGCCTATTCATTATTTCACTATTTTCCCATGACTTTATGACATAGATTACTAGATATAGTACAGGAAGTCCAGGGTTGAAGTCCATGTTCAGAGTGATGAAAGAGATATTTACCTGTTCGAAAAAAAAGCATGGTTAAATGTATCTCATCCTTAGTTTTGACTGGTGCATTTTAGACAGGTTTGATTAACTCAGATTACTTTTGACGTTTGCTTTTGGGATGTGTGCTTTAAGCAGGTGCAGACATAGATGGTGGCATTGTCATCTTCAGTAAGGAATTAGCAGTCAATTTATGAGACAGGCAATGACTTAACTTCCTTAAGGAAGCCAACCCACCAACCATTCTGTCCACTTCAGACTCTTTGATGAAAGATGTCAAGTTTCTTGAGTACACTATAGACAGGGTTTTATTTATTTATGTATTCAGTTTGGTAACCAGGGTAGAGCACTGATCCAAATGGACCTATTTCATTCCCTACCCAGACAAATTTATGTGACAGTTTTCTTAAACCATAAGTGAAAAAAAAGGGAAGCCATCCAAATCCATCCTCTGTCTATTACCTACACCCAAGTATTGACTTTCCTGGGATTGACCAATTATACATCTGATTGTTTATGCCTTTTTTTCGACCTGGGATTTCAATTTCAGAAACCTGACAAAAGCCCAATGTCCATGTAAAGCAGACTATGGAGACAGATTGTTTTTATTTTATTATTGGGCGGCACAGTGGTGCAGTGGTTAACACTGTCACCTCACAGCAAGAGGTTCTCCGATTCGATTCTCAGCTCGGGTGCCTTCTGTGTGGAGTTTGCATGTTCTCCCTGTGTTTGCGTGGGTTTCCTCCAGGTACTCCGGTTTCCTCCCACATTCCAAAGACATGCATCTGGAGCATTTCTCCCCAGGCCTCCGCTGAAAACAGGCTCTATGGAACCTAGTCGGACTTTCCCGGTCAACAAATGATAAATAAATAAATAAAAATATTTTTTCTTCACACATTATAACATCAAATGTGAGCTCTTTGTCTAGATGAACACCTTGTATATTGGCCTATGTACTGTACTGTCACAGAATGGAAGGGAAAGAACATCATCTAATACATCTGAACCAGAAGATGTATGATGTGGATAACTGATACACCGTTACTAAAAGACTATGTCTGGACAGAGAATAGGCCTTGGACATGTCTCTTATTTACTACTTCACAAGAGTCAGATGTGTCATTAGCCATGCTCCACTACAGAGATCCAGACAGTGCTCTGAATGAGCCAGCAGATTACATGTAGGATTTAGCTTTTTAGTGTTCAGCTTATAATGGTACTGAGTTGTCATGATCAGCTCAGGACACCAATCTTGCCATTTCTTGTCTCCTTACAATGATATATGCATTTGATCAATGTTTTGGTTCTGAGCAGGTAGGAAGATATATTGCATGAGGAGGTCTAGACATTGAGAGATATGGTCTGGCTAGGCTCATAATAGGCTAATAAGAAGAAGCCTCTCTACCTGCCAATCATAAGTTTTTTTTTCTATCTATTTTGGTCCATTCATTTCTCATCAATGATCTTTGGCCACTGACTATGGAGAGATCTTACTAGAGGGAGCTATTGTCAATGCAGGAATGTACATTTTTGACCTTAGTCACCTAAAGAACTTCAGCCTTCTTCTATGGTTATCTACCTATTAAGTTGCTTGCCCTGCCTTCTTTAATGGACTTCCAAACTGGAATTCTGAGGGCCTGCAGTAGAGAGCCAACATTACTATCTACCTTTCTCTGAAGACTTTACAACCCAGATGGTGGCTCATTATTTCCCTCCTGCTGTCATACCACTGGAAATCTTATCTGATCCTGCATTAAATCCATCACCAATACAGATAGCAGGGTGTTTCTAATTAAACACTGTCCCCTCCACTATGGACTGGCATGAGCAATCTTTTGTATATGATGGCCTCATAAGTTATATGTTCTCTTCTGAGTATGTCTGCTCACACACACACAAAGAGATGCCACCTCTGTCCATTAGTACAGTGGGCAGCCTATGCTCCTTTTCTACCTTCTTCTAGTGAGACCTATCATCACATACCTGGACAAGTAAGCCTTAATCCCCATATCTGATTTGTATCTCCATCACCTGCAAGCCTCCTCTTTCTATTGGGTGGCAACCTGACTCACTGTTAATCCTCCATTCAAGGGATAATCAAGTTTAAATTAGATGCTCATACTCACTTACACCATTCACAGCTTCTCCACTGATGTAACTGTCATTCAAAATTAGTTAATCTAGGTCATGGTCACTGTTTTAGCCCTCTTCACCATGGAGCCATGCTTATAATTTATTACTGTGTTATAAAATGAATACATTAAGCTACCATTATATAATTCTCTGTTATGTATATAACTCAGATTCTGCTTTTCTAATATCCTTTTAAAAGTCTTCAACCAAAGGCATTATTAAAATCCCACACCCTGTCTAGTGGTCTCGATGGTGTCTACTCATCCAATCACCTAGTCATAAAAATAAAATAATTTTGTGTGACATCGTTGTTTTTGAGTGATATGCTGACTCGTATTCTGCAGACCATTGTCTCTTTACCTTATTAGCTTGTCTCTTAAGAATTTTTCAGCACTTCCTCAGACACAGAGATGACACTTACTAATTTATATTTGCCTGAATCTCCCTTGCCACTCATACTTTGGTCTGCTGCATTTTTTTTCTAAATATTCTTGAAAGAAAGGCCATACAAACAGACTCTGAACAGGAACATCAGCAAATTATAGCTGTTTAAAATACAAAACCAAAGGTCCATAGGATGGAACTAAGCACAGACAAAACATTGGTCATGGCAACAAATGGAGAAACTTGGTTTAAGCTGAATATTGAGATAAAAGGGAAGTAGGTTAATAGATTCACATTTCTGGGAGACATGGTTTAGGATAAGGGACATCTGCATGAGGAGGTGAAGTTTAGCATTCGAGGTGCTGCAACTGGCTGTCACAAAGTATTAGGGGTGTTGTGTGACAGAAGAGTGCCAAGGAAGCTGAAAGGTAAGGTGTATAATACTCTAGTATTATCTGGTGGACAGTGGTCTCACCTTCAATAACCACATCGCCACAACAGTCAGGAAATCCTTCTATGTGGCACACCTCATCACTAACGGCTTTTCATCCAGAAAAAAGGAGGTCATTGTCTCACTGCACTCATCCCTCATTAGACCCATTATAGAATACAATGCCCCATTTGGTATGTACCTATCAAGACATCTGCAACAACTGGAAAGGCCACAGAAATACCTCACTAAAAAAGTCACAGGCCTAAAGCAGATGCCCTATGCTGACCGCCTTAAAAAACTCCAGCTATACTCTGTCGCATATCATCTACTCTGAGGCGATCTCTGCTTAACATACAAGGCCATGTCAAACCCAGAGCTGTTGGACATGCTACACTTAAAGAAATCCCAATCCTTCAGAACCACACACTCCAGGGATCTAAACCTTGTCATCACAATAAACAAAACATGCTGGACGGATAGGTTTCTCACCCAGAGACTCCCCAGACTCTGGAATAGACTGCCCATACATGTCAAGCAGAGCACCTCTTTGGCCCTCTTCAAAAGGAATATTGATGATTGGATGGGAACAAGGAAATTTGGTTTACTATTGAAATGTCGAATGGCACTACATCGACTGTACTATAGTCGAACACAGAAGTTCGAAAATAGTAATGTCGACGACAAAAAAACAATCTAGGACTGTGTTTTAACATGGGTCGAGGTAGGGGAGATGTTTGTAGTTCTGAATAATACTGAACACCTACCTCAACCCATGTTAAAACCATTCCTAGATTGTTTTTTTGACGTCGACATTACTATTTTCGAACTTCCGTGTTCGACTATAGTACAGTCGATGTAGTGCCGTTCGACATTTTAATAGTAAACCGGAAATTCACCCCAGGGATCACGTCAGTCGCTCTGCTAGACAGGGGTCCAGGGAAGTACATAGTGTGGGAAGAAATAGCCAGGGAATTGTTATGGCTAGGCTTGTATAGGCCCCAGGGCTGATAGCCTGGTACCAACCTATGAATCCATGAACCTATGGTGTTACCATTATTAGTGTATATCATTGAAACCTGCATAGTGAAGGCAGAGCAACTGTGGAAACTGAGTTGGCTGAGAAGGGGGAAAGGATTGCACAGTGGGACAGATGAAGAAATGAGGACATCAGAGGAAAAGGCAAAGCAGCCCCAATTACAGAGAAGTTCAAGGAGAGCAGGCTGCAGTGGCTAGGTCACATGTGCAGAAAAGCAGAAGATGATTTGGCACAGAAGAATTGAGAAAGGAAGAATGCAAGCGGGGATGAGGACAGCCAAGGGATTGTGGATAGTGAGATAGGTATGCAGCTAAAGTCAGGTATGAATAGTAAAGAAGGAAGGAGATTAACAATGAATCAAGAAAAGTGGCAATAGCTGATGTGACACATGAACAGAATGTAAAATAGGAAAAAAGGGGGTGATGATAAGGAAGATGTACAGTGCTGCAAAGGTTTCTGTGTGTGTTCATCTGCCACACATTTTACACTCTTTATGGACCCCAGTTAGGCCTTAGGCTTTGCTCTCCCTACTGTCTTAGAGGTTCATAGGTTCACAGGTAAGTACTAGGCCATCTGCCTTTGTGGGCCTTTTTAAGCCTTGACAGTTTCCCTTGTCATGCTTGAATTAACCTTTTCCACTTGGTTATAGATTGGCCTTCCCATCCCATGGTTGATAATTATATATTACCCCTAGTGAGAATAACTGGGACCATACCTTAGATAATTAGGGAGACCCATGCGTGGGATAAAGCATTTAGGAGCTGCCTGTGTCCATTAGTACAGGGGGCATTCTATGCTCCTTTCCTACCTACTTCCTTATCTTACATATACTCTCTCTCTTCAGGCTTTCATGGTTTATTCTTTAAGGCTAATCTTATTACTGAATAACCTTTAAAATGTATATGTTTTTTTTTCATCCCAAAAAATCTCAGTCTAAATGAATAAATTGCCATATGCTCTGGTCGATTATCTGTATATTATAACGCTTAAAGGCAGATCTGATAAAATAACAGCCAATAAAAAATATTCTTAACCTTTAGGCTGTCAGACTGAAATGGGCATATTCCTATTTGTCCATCTTATGCTAAGAACTACCACCTACTGGCAGAAATGCTTGGGGATTTGGAAATAAAGCAATGAGCAGTTAGAATGGACAATTAAAGCACATTTGCATAACTATAGCTGTTTACATGTTATGGGAAAAAATAAAGTAACTAAATAAGGATAATGGAGCAGTTATAGTATGTACAGCCAGGAACTAAATTGTAATACACATTAATTCAAATAGTTTTGATTATGCAAAATAATCTATAACTGGTACATTATGGTGGTTGTTGCAATTAATCTTTCCTACTTTTGAGAATGCATTTAATAGACCCATACATTTCATGTGCATTGTGTGATGCCAAATAATTGATGAAGTTGATAATGCAGTTGTAATTTTAATTATATTCCATTCATTCCATGATGCAGTAGTAGTTAATAATTTTAGAATGCCTAGTCAGAATTGGCATCTTTGCAAAATGCCTCAGCAACTATATAAGTGCTATACGAGAGTTCCATTTTGCAAACTGATATGCAGTCAAGGCAAAGAATATGGCTTTTGAATGATGTGTACAATAATAGGATCCAGATTATTGTCTAGGGTAGTGCAGACAGAATGTTTACATCTGCGTTACTAGTGCTACAAAATAGTCATGTTCTCAGAAACTATCATCACATTAAATGCATGGTCATAATTTTGGAATTAGCTTATCATTTTCAGTCACACTTTAAATATCCTCATTTTGGAGACAAACCAAATAAATGATGACATTCGCATTGCCCATTTTTTTCTAATGTTTGACTTTACTTTTGGCATTTCATATATTTCTTTCAGTGTGAAGAATTTAATGACAGTGAAACAGATCTTGATAAAGCCTTCTAAATCAGATTGAATGGCCACTTGTTGAAATTCCAAAGAAAAATAATTAAAAAAATTAAGCCCTTACCTTAGTTGACATGATCAGCTGCCTTTGTAGAGATGTTGTGCTTACATGTCTGCTAAGTTACACACACACACACACACACACACACACACACACACACACACACACACACACGCACGCACGCACGCACGCACGCACGCACGCACACACACACACACACACACACACACACACACGTTCATTTTTTTTTAGTTTAGCCACAGTAGTAGTAATAGATCTTCAAGATGTTTCATTGTATCATGGAAGGAAAGGGAGGTCAGCTTTAGAATGCAACCATGTCTGCAGTACCATCCTCTGAGGAAACTAAATGCATTACAAATCAATATCCCCATCATGAGTTAAAGCAGAATGTGAATATAGTTCAACCTTCCATGTATACAGAAGAAGATTGATAGCTGTAGAATGGAGCAGTTATGGACAAAATTCAGTTAAGATGTCTGGTCAATGTTGATGCAGATGGAAGTCAGTTGGCAGTAGTCCACTTGGGTAATGTCCTTTCTTTTGAAACTGATACAGTTTTGCAATTAGATGGCCATGTATAATGAGTCAATATGTATGTAGAAGGGTTTTTAGAATATTTTGCATAAGATATAGTGGACAGTTTAACAGCTAGGTTTGAAATGGAGAAGACGGGCTAAGGAGAGATAGTAAAGGTGGAAGCCTTGGTAGTTCTTTCAGCTGACAAAGGGATAAGACTGACTCTGCCTTATCAGATTGTACTGTTTCCTCTTTTCTTCTCCTCCTCCTCCTCCATCTCTCTCTCTCTCTCTCTCTCTGTCTCTTGCCATTTTGCACTTCACTGCATTATGTTAACTAATCAGATGGTATGATGTGAAACGCTATGGTGGGAGACAGGAGAATGTATAGTCCATGTCCATTTACATCACAATATACTTAAGATATTGCTAGTTGTTTGTTAGTAATTATGAAAATAAGCAATATCTCCAGATGTACTTACTATTAAAAAAAATATTGCATGACAGGAGGTAAAACCTTAGATGTCGTTCAAAAACAAAACAAAACACGTGCAACACATATCTCACAAAGCCAGTGTGCTAAACAGTCACAGCCCTTAAGACTAAACAACACACCTGATACACTTGTAATAGGTGACTCTATCGTCAGGCACACTGATGTCCCGCTCACCAGGCTGAACAAGGAGAGGGTCACGGTGAACAGCCTGTCGGGTGCTAGGATCCGCCACATAACACAAGCACTCAGGTCACTCCAAGGCAAGTACAAATATGACTCAGTCATTGTCCATGCTGGTGTGAATGACCTGAGACGCATTCCTGGACTACATGAAAAGAGACATAAAGGAGCTCTCTGAGCATGTAGCCCAGGCCGGTATGACCCTGACCTTGAGTAGCATCTTACCCTCACCAAGAATGATGCCACAATATGAAGACAAGATGATCAATTTCAACAATTGGCTTAAGTACTGGTGTCATTCAAAGGGGATCCAATGCCTGTCAGCTTGGGATGATATGCTCGACAAGCCACGATGCTTCGCTAGGGACGGCTTGCACCTGTCACCCTGGGCTTTGGATATTGGCAAAGGCTCTTGCTACCCCCATAGTGCCTTTTTTAGGCAAGGCTCAAAAGACAAACCCACTTCCATAGGTATCACAAGGGATAAGAAACTAAGAGTAATGCTACTCAATGCCAGAAGTCTAAACCTCAAGATGCATGCACTCGAAACTCTCCTTAGCATGGAGAACATTGATATCTGTGCAGTAACAGAAACCTGGTTCAGGGCTCCCGAGAGCACCCCAGCACTACCAGGTTATACCTCATACCATGCTTTTCGGCCTCAAAACTTGGACCAAACCACAAAAGGAGGGGGAGTATCGATATTCATCAAAGATACCCACACCTCCAGGTTGGTGGCAAAGCACAAGGCATCAGAGACTATCCATGTGCAACTAACAGTGGGTAAAACTGCCTTCCAGTTTATAGCCTGCTACAGACCACCCTCCCAAACCCAGGAACCCCACTCGGCCTTCCTGAGAACACTGGAAAATATGAAGGTCGCTCCAAACACCATTATATTGGGTGACTTCAACTACCCAAACATAGACTGGGAGCATTACTCTAGCTCCAACACCCTAGCCCAAAGGTTCCTAGAATTTATAAACTCAAATGCTATGGAACAACTTGTTACCACTCCCACAAGAGGGGAAAACATACTGGACCTGATCATCACCAACATGGGGACTCTATGCTCCAGACCAGAAGTGTATCCCTCACTGGTAAGATCAAACCATAAACTAATCTCACTGGATATTCACATCCCGACCCCACCCCCTGCCCAGAAAACCACAGTGAAAAACTTCTCTAAAGCAAATTTCACACTCCTCAAAACTGAGGTGGAATCCTTCAAAGCCCCCGGGCCTGTGGAAAATACGGCCCAGACCGCAGAATCCTTTATAAACGCATTCTATGAACACCTTCAGGAATGCATGGATCATGCAATCCCAAATAAAACCAAGACCCAATCCTCCAAAGGCAAACGTCCTGTCTGGTGGACCCCAGCCATAAACAAACTATACAATAGAAGGAGGAAGCTACTAAATGATAGAGCAAAATCCCAAAAAGGGAAGGCATCACTGATCAGTATTAGCAAAAAACTATGGGCACACATAAAATTGTCTAAGGCCAGCTTCGAGAGAAAAATTGCACAGGACACTAAGGATAATCACAAGGCTTTCTTTAGTTATGTTAGGAACCTGGGTGGTAATTCCCAGATATGCTCAGAATTAGTCCAAAATGACAAAAAAATACACCGAACCCACAGACAGGTAAGAGCTGCCCTCTCCAAAGCAAAAAACACAGCATCAATGGGACCAGATGGTGTCCAGGGCTGCGTCCTACATGAACTCCAAGAAGAGCTAACCCCAAACATAAAACTACTGTTCAATCTCAGCCTTACTACAGGATATGTGCCCAAAGAGTGGCGTACAGCAACAGTGGTCCCTCTCCATAAAGGTGGTGCCTCAACGGATCCTGGAAACTATTGCCCCATAAGCCTGACTAGCTTGGTCTGCAAAGCAATGGAAAGGATCATCATGGACCTCATAAATAAAGATATTGGGGACCTACAAACACTGGATCCTACCCAGTTCGGCTTTGTTAAGGGCAGATCCTGCCTCTTAAACCTGGTTGATTTCTTTGAAACAGTCACCAAGGCCATTGACGAGGGAAGGTGGTCCACACAGCCTACCTGGACCTCGCAAAGCCTTCAATACAATACCCCACTCGGGCATTATAGATAAGCTCACCAGCTTAAATATAAACCCCTATGTCACTAGATGGATTGCAAACTGGCTCAAGGACAGAACCCACATGGTTAGAATTGCTGGAGCCATGTCAGACTCCAAACCAGTTACAAGTGGTGTCCCACAAGGCTCAGTCCTGGGACCTCTTGTTCAGTATATATTTCTCGGAGGTACAGGCCAACACAGAAGGACTGTGGCTGACCAAGTTCGCAGATGACTGCAAACTGGGCACCATAATCGACTCTCCAGCCGACACAAGCATCCTCCAAAAGGGCCTCATAGAAACAGACAACTGGTGCCAGAGCCATGGCCTCAAGCTAAATGCCAAAAAGTGTATAGTCATCCCTTTGGCAAAACAAAGTGCCCACAAATTACCACATAGGTGGTAATCCATTAAGTACAGAAGAAGTAATTAGGGACCTGGGGACCCAAGTTGATAGCAATCTCTCATTTGACAACCACGTGGCCAAAGTGGTTAGAAAAACATTTTATATAGCCCACCTAATCATGAAGGGATTCACATCTAGATCAGGGAAGGTCATCGTGCCTCTTTACTCATCCCTCATCAGACCCATAATTGCCTACAATGCCCTTTTGGGATGTACCTTACCAGACACCTGCAGCAACTGGAAAGGCCCCAAAAGTACCTCACCAAGAGGATCAAAGGGCTCAAACAGATGCCATATGCTGCCCGGTTAAAGAAACTCCAGCTCTACTCAGTGGCATACCGCCTGCTCAGAGGCGATCTGTGCCTGACGAGCTAAAGCCATGTCCAACCGGAATTAATGGACATGCTGCACCTCAGAAAATCAAATCCCATCGAGCTATGCCGAGAGACTTGAACCTCAGCACTGAAATAAACAGGACATGCTGGAGGGACAGATTCATAACCCAGAGGCTCCCTTCACTCTGGAATAAAATCCCAGTCCAGGTTAGGCAGAGTCCCTCATTGACTCTATTCAAGAGGAATCTTGATGAGTGGATGGGAGATTGTAGGTTTACCCCCGGTATCACTTCTGTGTCACTGTTAGACAGAGGCACAGTATACTAACCTCGAAAAAGGGCATAGCAAAATAAATTTAAAATGGGTGGCGAAAGCCAAACACATTCTGGCTAGGCTTATAAATGCCCTAGGGCAGATAGCCTAGTATGAACCTATGAACCTATGAACCTATGAACCTATGAAAATTGTCATTGATATTCTCAGTGTAAGTTGATGTTCAGTGTTATTTATACTGTTAATAATACAATTAAGCTGATGTTTTCATATTTCTATAAATATTTTCATAAAAATAAATTTAAAGAGGAATTTCTTGCTGTCATGTAAAAGCTTATGATTAGTTAACAAAAGCATTCTACCAATATATATGTCTAGGTTCAACAGTTTCTAAGCTATGACAATTTGTGACTGCTTAGCAAAAAATAAAATTCTGGGGTTTTGTGCATTGTAATATATTATATTATGTTATATTATATTATATTATATTATATTATATTATATTATATTATATTACATATCTATTGGAATATATATGTATACATATGTATAGTATTTATGGAAAGACTATAAACACACTGACTATTATCACTGCAAAGAATACTTCCTACTGATAACATTGCTATTTGTACATTTTTTATACTTTGTATTCTTCGTAAAATATTTACATTTATTTATCTTATAATTTTTAACTTGATTTTGCAGTAAATGCTCTGGAATGCAAAGATGTATGTAAGCTACTAGATGTGTAACATTCCACATTACATAGGTGTTAAGGAGTTAGAGTCTAACATAGGTAAAGTGGTTGCTTTTTGAACTGTTAGATAAGGAGGTAAGGGCAGGTGACATAGCAGGATCATTTGACTTTCCCCTTCCACCAAACTCAAGCACTCTCTACTAGGATTGTTTCTAAAAACAGCATCCTGGTGTGTATTTCCTAATTTTTTATTCAACTTAGCCATTTAGAGGATTGACAAGGAGACAACTAGAGTTCAATATGTTTCATATTATAATGCTATTAAGACCATATAGAAAGTATGGGATTTGTGGTGTATTAAGTCATACAGCAAGTTTGATTTCTGTTTTTCTTTTTTTTTTTTTACCACGTGCTAGTTATGAAACTAAAACAAAATTATTTCTCGGGTAAGGCAATACCTAAACCTGTGTGGCGGCTTGTGCTAGAACTGAGAAATTTATTCCAGATTTTCAGTGGACTAGGGAATCATCTAGTCTGCATATGAGAATAGTACATTGTTTATTGCAAAGATTTTGGAGAAAGCCAAAACTAATATGGAGACTTCTTCTTCTTTTGGCTTTTCCCGGTTAGGTGTCACCACAGTGGATCACCTGTCTGCTCATGATTGGCAGTGGAGTTTTACAGTGTCCAGTTGCCAGCCCAACCTTCCACAGAAGGCAAACACCCACGCACTCACATCTAGGACCAATTTAGAGTGTCCAATCCACCTGCAGCATGTCTTTGGGATGTGGGAGGAAACCAGAGCACCCGGAGGAAATCCACATGACCACAGGGAGGACATGCAGACTCTGCACAGAAGGCACCCCAGCCGAGGACTTAACCAGAGAACCTCTTGTTGTGAGGTGGCAATGCTAACCACTGCACCACCGTGGCCGCCCAAAACTAATATGGAGACTAATGGATATATTTTACATTTTGTTCTTATGAACTAAAGAAGTTGTTAAAATAATGGGTTATGCATTACAAACATTTTTTGAAAGATATAAAGTCTGAAACTCAAATGTCTGTCATTATTTAATAACTTCAGTCTTCAATGATTTCCTAGAAAAACAAGTTCTTATGATGCAAAGATCAAAAATATGAGGACATTCTACAAAACTCTGGACAGTTATTAGATATGGGTGTACACTAGGATACTCAGCTAAGAATAATTGTATTTCAGTCCAATGTCAGGGGTGCCATTGGTGAGGGTCAAACTAGACAGACTGGCAAGAGCATTCATTTGTTTTAAATTTGGAAACTGCTGTTCCACACTAGGCCTTCATGCTGCTTGTAGACAATACTTATTTCTTGGAGAAATTATTTAAGGAATGAAGAATAAGAAAAATGTGAGAGTAGGGGAAGTTATATCTTTGTTAGGTCTGCATGGTGTTTTTCAAGGACCTACTTGTGACAAACTGGGTCAGGGTCATTCTTATGTACCACAATGTAAAGAGCCAACACCATGTAGGAATTCTATGATATGGTTACAGGATATACACCAACTGCAGAAACATTTCACTGTTGAACTGTTAAACTATTCACTCAGATGAAAACAAAACAGTTAAGAACAGTCAAATACCTAGTTTATTCATAGAATGCAAGATAAAGCTTTCGGGTAACATACTGATAAAGGTTTTTACCCAAAAGCTTTATATTCTATGAATAAACTAAGTATTTGAGTGCTTCTTAACTGTTTTTTTTTTTCATCTGAGTGAATAATTCTGATATAGCCCATTACTCTGAGATACTGCAGGCCATAGGCTGTACCCATATTGGAATAAAAGCCCTACCTGGTGAACTAGCATAAAGGTATGATCATTGCAAAGTGTATCACTTCATCAACTGCTAGGTGGTCTGAAATGCATAGGAGATCATCTACTGTATGTGAGCAAGCTGCCCAGGCAGTTATCATAACTCCCGCATATGACACAGCTGTGATCTATACCAATGATTTGTGAGGAGTGACTTCCGATATGGGCATCTTGTTGGTGATGCCAGACATGCCCTGGAACCTTTACTCAATCCATTGATACGAAATCCACAAAATCAAACAGATCATGAGTACAGTCATGCACAATTGCATAGTTGCAAGCATGAAAGATTACTGAGCATGTGTTTGGGCTGTGGGTAGAATGCTTTTGCTGTCTGGAGTCATAACTTGGTGTCCTGCAGTATGACCCTGGCCAAACTGCACAAGTTTCAACCTCATAGCACCAGAAATCTGGATAAAGCATAAACTACTTGGGAAAAGGCCCAAAAATAGGGATATATTTTAAATATTACTATTATACACTTAAAAAGATATTAGAATAACAGGTTTTGTGTTAGCATGCATTTTCTGAAGCATATGAAGTCTGAAATTCAAATGTATGACAATATTTAGTGACTTCAATCCACAGTGATCTGCCAGAATGCTAAAAATGTTTTGAGGAACTGACAAGAAATCTGAAAAATATCTGAACAGTTTAAATGTATGACCCTGGCATATGTGCAAAAATAGTGTCAGCATGTTTAGTGGCACTTCCAGGGTCAGCATTCCCCAGTACAATGGGTAGTGCAGACTGGGTCAGATGAGGAGTGAGTGAAAAACCCAACAGCAGAAGATGATCATACCAGATGGATGCAGGCACTGTATGCAGTGGCACTGGCAAAGAGGCAGCTTATTGCACATAGCTTCAGAACATAGTATACAAAAATAAAACTGACATCATGGTGTACTTACCCAAGTATAGGTTGGCTACACTGTGCATCAGTCATAGGCAACTCATGTAACACTGTACAAAAATCAGTGCGCAGTTATCATTGTTTGCACAGGTGGGGAAGGTAGCACTTGAGTGGATACCTTTCACAGGGAAGGGTGTGAGTGCAGATAAGTATGAAATTAAACATGCTTTTCTGTGAAGTGTCAGTTCTTAGGGGAGGGGAGACTATAATATAGCACTCATTGAGAAGGGGCAGTGTCAGTTAAGATATGTGACGTACTAAATGTTGTTGGAGTGAATGAGTTTGGGTCTGCAGGAGCATAGCCACAGCAGTAGTTGCATCACTTGTGGCTTGATATTCTGGAAAGGTACAGGGCATGCATGGCAGATTGACCAGCATCCTGTTGGTCATCCTTCAGATGAGGCATTATTAAACTGAGGTCTATGCCATTTTTAATTTCTCCAAGTCTTTTGGGTTTGAGAATGGACCCCATGGTTTCTGACTTTTTTAAATTTCTCCAAGTATTTTGGGTTTCTAATACCATGATGGGAATGGACCCCATTCCTAAGTCAAAGTACAATTAAAGTTCATGAAATTAGTATTGTTTCACTCTTTGACATTAGCCAAAAGTGCTCTTCGGAGCACCCGCAATGTGCCCAGTAATGACTCCTTCTGCAATTCGTACGGTGTTACATGAATTGGTAACACATCTAAATATGATTGTAAATTCTTTTTTATAAAAACAGTTGCTCCTACTACTACTGTTTTCCACATGGCTCACATTTCTGCCTGCAGATCCAGGTATTTTAGGACTTTGTGTCCTTCTGTACGCAAGACACTGTAGTCACTGGGTGTGGCAATTTCAATGATCAATGCTACTTTTGTCTTCTTTTCTTGGACCACTATATCCAGTTTTCTAGCATCTATCTTTTGAACTGTTGGTATTGGGTGATCCCATGTGATATAAATTTCATCATTTTCTGTCATTCTTTGTGGATCATGTTTCCAGTGTTTTTCAGCCACTTTGATACCATAATATTTGCACAGTCTCCAGTGTAACAGTCTCACCACATTATTATGCCTTTCAGTATACAGTCCCTCTGCCATTAGTGCATCTCAACCAGCAGCAAGGTGTATGACTGTTTCCAATTCAGTTTTACAAAACCTACATATGCCTGTTTCTCCCAAATGTTCAATGGATTTTGTAAACCAGCATGTATGTAGCCCACTATCTTGGCCTGCCAATATTAACCTTTCATTTCTTGATGTGAATTCACCTCTCCTTAACCATTCCTGTGTTCATTCTTGATCAACATGAGGCTCTTCCAGATGTTTTCTATACTTGCAACTATATTTATGTTTTTTCCACATCTCTTGCCTTCTCATCTGGTCCTTCACCTTATATACTTTCTTTTGTTTTTTAGCACATTCAGTTGCTGCCTGGTTTTTATCTACTTCTGGTATAATTTCCATTCCTGCTTGACGTTGATATGCTTCTGCTAAATTAAGCAGAGATGTCATCTTAGATTTATTCTCCTCATGTTTCCAAACATTCACTACATTTGGATCCTGTGAGGTCAGCAGATATGTGTGGAGTCCCATGATTGTGGATCT
Organism: Protopterus annectens; assembly: GCF_019279795.1. Taxonomy (NCBI): domain Eukaryota; kingdom Metazoa; phylum Chordata; order Ceratodontiformes; family Protopteridae; genus Protopterus; species Protopterus annectens. The sequence continues at coordinate 589,647,959 of NC_056735.1, forward strand.
ATACATGTAATCAATTTCAAGGAGGCCCATCCCTCCTTCGGAGCATGGAATCTATAATCTTGGTATACACTGATTTTTATAAATCATTTGGTAAGCATGAAGCATCCTTCTTGTTGTAATATCCAGTCTATCCAACACTTTTTGGGGCCATTCAATCACTCCAAAACTATAAGTTAGGACAGGAAGAGCAAATTGATTTATGGCTTGGATCTTGTTCCTAGATGTCAGTGCTGTTTTCAGGATTAATTTAAGTCTTCTAAAGTACTCCTTACTGAGCTTTATTCACATTTGTTCATGTTTTATTGCCGGTCCTTCATCAATTCCCAGGTATTTATACACTCCCTCTTGCTCAAGTTCTTTTATATCACATTCTTGTCCCAAACTTATGTTTTCCTGGTGATGCAGTTTTCCTTTTTTAAAGGTTGCTTTTGCAAATTTATCAAGACCAAATGGCATTCCAATATCATCTGAAAAAGTTTTGACAACCTGCAGCTGTGCTTTCAGTTCCTCATCTGATGAGCTATAAAGTTTTAAATCATCAACAAAGAGGAGATTAGAAGTCATTACACTTTGTTGTTTTCTAGAAGCCAAATTGCATCCATGGCCTAAGCTGTTAAGTAAACAGCTTAATGGATTAATGGAAAGGCAGAATAGCAACAGTGACAGGGAGTGACCCTGGAATATCCCCTGGGATAATAATCTGTCCTTTATCATGGCTAAATTGCAAAGTGGTCTGCCACTGTTTCATGGTTACTGCAATGTAGTCAATCAGTGTAGGGTGTATCTTATAAATTGTAAGCACTCTTTTATCCATGAATGTGGGATACTATCAAATGCTTTTTTTGTAGTCAATCCATGCCATACATAGATTCTTCCCCTTTTTACAGTTCTGCACTATAACTTTGTTTAACAACAAATAATCATTTGTTCCATATGACTTTCTTTTACTGCCCTTTTGTTCTACTGCCATAATTGAGTTTTCGTATAAATGACTATAAACTCTGTCGGCGTCAATTCCCGTATATAGTGTGTATATCGTTGGAAGACAGGTTATTGGTCTATAATTTTTAGGGTAGCTTGCAGGTTCACTCTTAAGTAAGAGCATTGTTTTTCCTGTTGTTAACCAGTGCAGTGTGTATTGCAGGTGTGCATATAAATAGTTCTTACTCATGGCTAAGTCCTCATGCAAAGAAGTTAATACTTTAAGCCAAAAGTTAGGTATTGCATCTGGGCCTGGGGTTTTCCACTTAGATGATTTTCTCTACTTTATTTCAATCTTTCTGGCTGTTATTTCATCCCATTTCATATTCTGTACCTTTAAACTTCTTATTCTTTCTTTTACTTCTTCTATCCATTTAGCATCTTTGTTATGTTCCACAGGAACTTCATAGATACTTCTCCAAAATGTATCTACTTCCTCTTTTTTGGTGGTCTTTCAACTCCTTTTACATTATTTCCCAATTCTCTATAAAACTTTTTTGGGTTATCAATAAATTTCTTATTATGTTATTTTCCCTTATATTTATCTTTGCATCTTCTAAGTCTTTCTGCCTGTTTTGAATTTTTAGTTTGTTATCTCCAATAGTACACAATAGATCCTGGTCTGTTCTAATACTGCACATTGCTTTTATTATATCTATCTTTCTTAGTATTTTGTTGATCTATTCCCTCTTCTATAATCATCTTACAATGACACTTCTTGTCTTAGCTGCTTTATAGTTGTCTGTATTCGATATTTCCATGATGGTATTCGCTTTTGACCCTCTTTTCCTTTGCTACCCTGTATTCCCGTGGTAGAACTTTATCAGTTATTAATTTAGCAGCACAGTAATATATTCTGTTTACTTCTGTTATATTGCATGTATCTCTATAGACAGTCCTAATTACTGTGTTCATTTGTTTTATCAAGTTTCTAACTTTTAGGGTTTTATTAACCTTCTGCAGTCTATTTCTCTCTTTGATCTTGATATATCTGTCTTTGTCTATTAAAATCAAGCAACTTCTCTTTTAACTCATTTTCTTCCATACTGAGGGCACATCCCTTGTTTTCTGTTTCCTGCAGACATTCTATAGAAAGTTCTATAGCATCTTCCTGTGGCACATTCTCTTCAATTTCATCGTGTGTCATCTGTTGTTCTGTGATATGGGAACTCACTGGCCTATCACTCCTCAACATTGGCTGTGTCAGAGTTTCCACAGTTTCCTGTTCCTTTCCTTGCTGTCTAGCTTCAAATGAACGTTTATCCTGGTTTCATGTGTAAGGCTCCAAAATATCTTGATATGGCACCTGACCAATTGCTTCCTGTTCCATTGATTTTCCCTTAATTTGGATATCCATTGTTTTATCCTGTTATGGTGCTTTCTGTACTCGATTTACTACACTGAATCCTTTTCTTTGCAACTGCTCCATAACCTCAATTTCTATTTCTTTGACTTCTCCATTACTAATTTCTTTTTCTACGTTTCCTCTTAGTCTTCTTAGGTTCATAGGTAGGTACTAGGCTATCTGCCCGAGTGCATTTATAAGCATAGCCAGATTGTGTCAGCTTTTGCCGCCCCATTAATTAATTAATTGAGCCTCTGTCAAGAAGAGCCAATGAAGTGATCCCAGGGGTGTATTTTCTGTTACCCATCCACTCGTCAAGGTTTCTCTGGAAGAGTGTTAGTGAGGGGCTCTGCCTAATGTAGCTAGGAATTTTGTTTCAAAGCATGGGGAGACTCTGTGACAGGAATCTATCCATTCAGCATGTTCTATTTATTGTTGTGGCGAGGTTTAGCTCACTAGAGTGAGTGGCTTGCAGTGACTTGGAATTCTTTAGGGGGAGCATGTCCATCAATTCTGAGTTGTACATGGCTTTGTAAGTCAGGCAGAGATCACCTCTAAGTAAGCGATATGCAACTGAGTACAGCCGGAGTTTTTCCACTCGGGCTGCATAGGACATATGGATGAGACCAGTAATCCTCTTGTTGAGGTACTTTTGTGGTCTTTCCAGCTGTTGGATGTGTTTTGTGAAGTACATCCCAAATGGGGCATTGTACTCTATGATGGGTCTGATGAGTGACGAGTAGAGGGGCACTATAACCTCTTTATTTCTATATGCAAACCCTTTAGTAATTAGATGGGCTGCATAGAAGGATTTCCTATCTACTTTGGCAATATGATTGTCAAAGGAGAGATTACTATCTACCTGGGTCTCCAAATCTCTTATTACCTCTTCTGTATTAAGGGGGCTCCCACCTATATGGTAATTCATGGGTGTTTTGTTTTTCCCAAACAGGATGACTATGCATTTTTTGGCATTTAGCTTGAGACCATGACTTTGACACCAGGTGTCCATCTCAGTAAGGCCCTTTTGGAGAATGTCCATGTCAGCCAGAGAGTCAATTATGGCTCCCAGTTTGCAGTCATTGGCGAACTTGGTTAGCCATAGTCCTTCTGTGGTTTGCCTGTACTTCTGAGAAGTATATGCCAAACAGTAGGGGTCCTAGGACCGAGCCTTGTGGGACACCACTTGTGACTGGTTTAGAGTCGGACCTGCTGCCTGCTATTCTTACCATGTGAGTTCTGTCTGTAACCCAGTTAGCAACCCATCTTATGACGTAGGGATTTATGTTCAGGCTGGTGAGTTTTTCTATAATTCCCGATTGGGGAATGGTGCCAAAAGCCTTGGCGAGGTCAAGATAGGCTGTGTGAACCACCTTTCCCTCATCTATGGCCTTGGTGACTGTCTCGAAGAAGTCAACCAGGTTCAGTAGGCATGATCTGCCCTTAACAAAGTCGAACTGGGTTGGGTCAAGTGTTTGGAGGTTCCCAATGTCTTTGTTAACGAGTTCTGTGATGATGCGCTCCATAGCCTTGCAGACCAGGCTAGTCAGGCTTATGGGGCGATAGTTACGTGTCAGGTGTGGCCCCTCCTTTGTGGAGCGAAATAACCGTTGTTGTGCGCCATTCTATGGGCACGTAGCCTGTGGAGAGGTTGAGGTTGAGCAGTGTGTTTAGGTGGGGGGTTAGTTCATTCCATAGTTCATGCAAGACACAGCCTGGGACACCATCTGGCCCCATTGATGCTGTGCTTTTGGCTTTTGAAAGGGCTGTTTTCACCTGTGTGTCTGTGATTTCCGGGACACTACACTTTCCCGGTATTGTTGTGGGCCCTTTTGAGGATGAGAGGGGGTGAAGTTTGCACTGAATCTATCTGCCAGGATGATGGCAATATCAGTAGGTTCAGTATATTTTGTGCTATTTTGCACTAGCTCGGAGCATATCTGTAAGTTGCCACTTAGATTCTTGACATAACTAAAGAAGGCTTTGTGGGTATATTTCGAATCCTTGGCTATTTTTCTTTCGAAGTTAGCCTTGGATGATTTTATGAGGGACCTTAGTTTTTTACTGATACTGATCAGGGATGTCTTTCCTTCTTGGGATTTGCTTTTTTTCTGAACTAGTTTCCTCCTTCTATTGTATAGACTGTTTATGGCAAGGGTCCACCAGACTGGTCTCCTTCTCTTAGGGGAGTGAGTCTTGGTTTTGCTAGGGATGGCACCATCCATGCATCTTTGTAGGTGCTCATATAGTGCATTTGTAAAGGTTCCTGCATCTTGGACATTAGTATCCTTTAGCGTGGGGGCTGTAAAACTTACCACCTCTGTCTTAAGTAAAGTGAAGTTTGCTATAGAAATGTTTTTCACTGTGGTTTCCTTGGTTGGGGGTGGTGATGTGGTGTGGACATCCAGAGTGATTAGTTTATGGTCTGATCTAACCAGTGACGGGTTGACCTCTAGTGCGGAACACTTTTCGCTCATGTTGGTGATGACCAGGTCCAATATGTTTTCACCTCTGGTAGGGGGGTTTACCAGCTGATTTAGGGCATTTGAATCGATAAATTACAGGAAGTGCTGGACCTGGGAGTTTGTACTTGAATAGTTTTCCCAGTTAATGAAAGGGTAATTGAAATCGCCCAATATCAGGGTGTTTGGTAGGACCTTCATGTTTTCCAGTGTCTCCAGAAAGGTGGAGTTGTGGTCCTGGGTCATGGAGGGTGATCTGTAGCAGGCCATAATTTGCATTGCAGATTTGCCCGATGTTAGTTGCACATGGATGATCTCAGAGGTATCATGCTGCACCACTAACCTGGAGATGTAGGTATCCTTGATGAGTATGGATACACCTCCTTCTTTTGTGTTTCAGTCCATGTTCTGTGGCCAAAATGTGTGGTATGAGTTGTAGCCTGGTAGTGCTGAGGTTCTCTGTGGAGCCTTGAACCAGGTTTCAGTTACTTCACAGATGTCGACGTTCTCCATACTGAGGAGTGCTTGGTGCGCATGCATTTTGAGATTTAAACTCCTGGCGTTGAGTAGCATAACCCTAATTTTTTTATTTGTGCTGTTTATGGAGGTGGGTTTGACTTTTGAGCCTTGCCTAAAAAAGGCACTATGTGGGCAGCAAGATCCTTGGCCAGTATTCAAAAGCCTAGGGGTGACATGTGAAAGTTGTCTCTCGTGAAGCAACAAGGCTTGTCGAGCATGTCTTCCCAGGCTGACAGACACTGGATCCCCTTTGAATGACACCAGAAGTTTAGCCAGTTGTTGAAATTGATCATTTTTTCTTTATACTGCGGTATCATTCTTGGTGAGGGCAGGATGCTACTCAGGGTCAGGGTCATACCCACCTGGGCTACATGATCGGAGAGCTCTTCCATGTCTCTTTTCATGTAGTCCAGGGAGGTATGTCTCAGGTCATTCACACCAACATGAACAATGACAAAGTCATATGTGTACTTGTTCTGTAGTGACCTGTGTGCTTGTGTTATGTGGTGGATTCTGGCTCCCGACAGGCAGCTAACAGTAACCTTCTCCTTGTCCAGCCTAGTGAGTGGGACATCAGTGTGCCTGACTATAGAGTCACCTATTACTAGTGTGTTAGGTATGTTATTTCTCCTTAAGGGCTGTGATTGTGCGGCATACAGATTTTATGTTTTATGTGTTGTCTGATTTGTGATGGGAGGTGCAAGTTTTTTGGGTGTCTGCTTTGGAGGTCTCTGATGATTTTGCAGGTTTTTATTTAGAGCCTCTGAGTATGATTTTGTCTATGTATGTGTATTTTTTGCCAGTGCTGGTTTAGTATGTCTATGTGAGGCTGGAGGTGTGGTGCAAGTGTTAACCTTCTCCTTATGACTGCCTGTTTCAGTCTTGGATGGAGAGAGCTTAGCCTCCAATTTAGATATATAATTGCAACTCTCATATATGTTAATGTTTTGTGGTAGGAGGAGAGGGTTGTCTGTGTACATGAGGCAGTTGTAACATTGCCTCAGGATATCCAGGTTCACCAGCTGGACTGGAGAGTATACCTGAACTTGCCCTTTGGTCATGCCTGAATAGTAGGGTGAGCTGCTTAGTCACTTGGTTGGTGAGGGGTAAATAATGAGCCTTGCCCTGCTGGGCAATCAAGTGTTGGGATATATTAGTGCTTGCCATTAGGTATGAGCAAGTGCTGGACTGTAGGATGCTTTTTAAATGCTTAGGCTAAGAGTTAGACTACTTTCAAGGGAAAAACTGAAGAGGAGACTTGGTGGAGCCGGGAATAATTTAGCCCTAGCTAACCGGCGCTGCCTGGATGTGCAAATCCATGCAAACGTGATTTTTAGAGCAGGGAAATGAAAAAGATAGAAATTAGCTCAAAATGGCCTATAAACTACTAACTTCTGGGCTGGAACCACTCCTCCAGGAACAGATGGCTGCTCAAAGCTCCCTCTCTCACAGGTGACCAGAGAAACCTCTTTCTATCCAAGTAAGGTATGAGCAACTCAGAAACTTGTAACACAGCCCTGAATTCAGCACTAGCCTGAAAACTGGACTATATTAGCTTAGAAACGTGGGAAACAAGGAACAAAAATTAAAAGATAAGGCAAAAACAGTAAAAAATACACTTAAAACAGCTTTAAATGACTACAAACAGTAAAAATACACTTAAAACAGCTTTAGATGACTACAAGCAATCAGAAAGGCTTTTAAACAAATTACCCAATTAACAAGTAAAAAAATCTCAAAACTGAGCCCTGTTCCTGTAGTCTTCAATCAGACAAGTACTAACTGCACATTCCTGCCACTGGGGTGCAGGAGAATCTTCTCCAAAAAAGAAGGCCTGGATTAGTGCTCAAGTTATACAAACAAAGCTAGATTCAGCAGACCTGAATCTAGTTTATGCGACAGCAAACAAGGCACACCAATTTCAGTAAGAAACAGTTTAAATATGCAGGCACTATAAGCCTCTAACTAGAAATTCCCATCTCAGAAGGGCAGAGTCCAGCCTCTCCTCCCACAAGCGTGCAAACTACAAATCTTCTTAATGTAAAATGACTGGCCTGAATCCCAAGTACTTAAACCAGAACTAATACAATTTTAGAATAACAGACACTGAGCTTTCAATCATCAGTTCCCAACTTAGAAGGATGTAAGCTACCTGTCCTGCCATAACAGTGCAGAACACAAACTTTCTTAACGTAAAACAACTGATCTGAAGCCCAAGCGCTTAAACCAAAAGGCTTAGAATGATAGCTACACTTTAATCAGGTTACTACTAAGAAGTAAAAAGTACAATTGAGTACTTTTAATAAGGCCTGGATTAGTGCTCAAGGTATACAAACAAAGCTAGATTCAGCAGGCCTGGATTTAGTCTATGCTACAGCAAACAAGGCTCACCAATTTCAGTAAGAAACAGTTCATATATGCAGGTACTATAAGCCTTTAACAAGAAATTCCTCGCTCAGAAGGGCAGAGTCCAGCATCTCCTCCCACAAGAGTGCAGACCACAAACCTTCTTAATGTAAAATACCTGGCCTGAAGCCCAAGTGCTTAAACCAGAACTAATACACTTTTAGAATAACAGACACTGAGCCTTCAATCAGCAGTTCCCAAATTAGAAGGATGTAAGCTATCTGTCCTGCCACAACAGTGTAGACCACAAACCTTCTTAATGTAAAACAGCTGGTCTGAAGCCCAAGTGCTTAAACCAAAAGGCTTAGAATGATAGTTACACCAAGCAGTAATAAATGCAATTGAGTAATTTTGAGATGACACAAAAGCAAAATAAAGTAATAAGGTAGGAAGAAGCACAAATACAGTAAAAGCAGACGAATAAATTGCAATTTTTTTTTTGAGTGAGCAAATGAGATGGGCCCAGGAGGAGTATCCAAATGCATATTTACAAGAGGGGCAGGCAGTTTCAAAGCCACCAAAATTAACACCAAAACAAAAGCAGGGAGGGTGGGTGGGGAACGAACTGAAAAAACAGAGCCACAACTTCCAGCTAGATAATATTCAATGCAACATAAATAAATCAATTTAAATGCTGTATTATTTGAAAAACTGCAGATAAAGATTTACTTAAATTCACTTATATGTCCAGTTGATTGCAGATAGGTCTTAGCCAGCCAAAGCTCAGAGTTTAAGCAGAAAATAATCCAAAATGTACCACTTATATAAGGCAGAAACTGAATATCAGTGAAGTGAAACTACCCCCACTTATCATTGGCTATGGAGGAATTCTGACAAGCACTAAATTCTAACAAGCATTAACTGAAAAACAGAGCCACAACTTCCAGCTAGATAGTATTCAATGCAACACAAATAAATCAATTTAAATGCTGTATTATTTGAAAAAGTGCAAATAAAGATTTACTTAAATTCTCTTGTAAAGTTTCCCATATCTGAATTCCTTTCCCTATATTTTTATTCAAATATGTTTGGTGCTGCTCTGTTTCTGTTGGTTAGTTTTGCTTTCTCCTTTAAATAAATATTGCACCATATTAAATTTCCTTTTCTTTCCCCTGTCCATATTTCTTCTTCACATGTTTCCTGATCTTCTTGCCTTTCCTTATTCCGGGGACTCGCTCCATTATGCTGTGATTTGGTCTGTTTTAGACCTTCTACATTAAATCCTTCACTTTGCAGGCACCCCATAACTTCAAATTCTATTTCTTTAATTTCTGCTTTACTAATCATTTTTCTACATTATATATTTGTGTTCTTAATCTTTTTATTGTGAAATTTTTCATATCAGGATGCCTTTGCCTGTATTTCTCTTCGGATATCTTTAAGATTGCCTTCTCTATATTAACTAACTTGGCTTTCTCCTCTGCATAAATATTGCACCATATCAAATCTCTCTTTCTTTCCCATGTCCATATTTCTTTTTTATATTTTTAAATATCTCTAAGTTTTGTTGTTTATATTTTCTCACTTCCTCAGATGCTCCTCTTTCCAAACAGATCAAAATGTCTTGATCTATATACTGCTTTTCAAAAATCTGTTGTATTAATGAAAGTAAATTTTTATTTGAAGATTCTGACAGTTTTTCCTTCTGAAGTATTTTTCTTTCTTCTAATTTCTCTCTTAATCATTTTGTATATCTTCTGTCTGGAAATTCTGGACTTTTTGCAAAATAGTAACAATACATAATGTCTTTCTTATCCTCAATAGTCCACTCTATTGTCTTTATGGCTCTTCTTTGGCCAATCAATTTTTGTTGTCATTGTGGACTTTTAATTCCTTCTACAACAGAGGGTCCATCTACAATAGTGGGGCTATCTACAACAGGGGGGCCATCATACAAGGGGGATCTCTGGCTGTTCTTTCATCCCATGGTTTTTGTTGTTTTTAATTTCTCCAAGTCTTTTGGGTTTCTAATACCATGACAGGAATGGACCCCATTCCTAAGTCAAAGTACGATTAAAGTTCATGAAATTAGTATTGTTTCACTCTTTGATGTCAGCCAAAAGTACTCTTTGCAGTACACGTAATGTGCCCAGTAATGCCTCCTTCTGAAAGTTGTACAGTGTGACATGAATTGGTAAAATATCTAAATACGATTGTAAATTCTTTTTTATAAGACCAGTTGCTCCTACTACTATTGGAACTGTCTAGGTATCTTTCTTCCACATGGCTCTCGTTTCTGCATGCAGATCCAGGTATTTTATGACTTTATGTCTCTCTGTACACAAGACACCGTAGTCACTAGGTGTGGCAATTTCAATGATCAATGCTACTTTTGTCTTCTTTTCTTGGACCACTATATCCGGTTTTCTAGCATCTATCCTTTGGACTGTTGGTATTGGGTGATCCCAAGTGATGTAAACTTCATAATTTTCTATGATTCTCTGTGGCTCATGTTTTCAGTGTTTTTCAGCCACTTCAATACCATAATGTTTGCACAATCTTAAGTGTAACAATCTTGCCACATTATTATGACTTTCAGTACACAGTCCCTCTGCCATTATAGAGTTGCAACCAGCAATAAGGTGTGCGACTGTTTCCAATTCGGTTCCACAAAACCTATATATGTATGTTTCTTCCACATGTTCAATGGACTTAGTAGACCAGCATGTGTGTAGCCCACTATCTTGTGCTGCCAGTATTAATCTTTCATTTCTTGATGTAAAGTCACCTCTCTTTAACCATTCCTGTGTTCATTCTTGATCAACATGAGGCTCTTCCGGAAGATTTCTATACTTGCAACTATATTTATGTTTTTTCCACATGTCTTGCCTTCTCACCTGGTCATTCACCTTATATTCTTTCTTTTGTTATACAACATTCAGTTGCTGCCTGGTTTTTATCCACATCCCACTCCCCATTCCTAAGTCAAAGTGCAAATAAATTTCATGAAATCAGTATTGTTTCACTCTTTGATGTTAGCCAAAAGTGCTCTTCACAGCACCTGCAATGTGCCCAGTAATGACTCCTTTTGCAAATCGTACGGTGTTACATCAATTGGTATCATATCTAAATATGATTGTAAATTATTTTTTATAAGACCATTTGCTTGAGGTGATGGTAGGTCAGGTGGATGTAAATGATCCTAAAGCATCTACTGAAAAGAGTAGGGGGAAGTATCTGGATTCCCTAGCCAAGTTTCTACTAGTAGCAGAAATACCATATCTGGTCTTCCCTGAAAAAAGGCCACTAACCTTGTGGGACTAACGCAGTCAACAAATCATAAATAAATTAAAAGCTAGATTTGATATGAGCATATCTTATAGATCTAAGAAAGTCATCACCCCCCCACCCTATTCCTCCCTTATTAAACCAGTTGTAAAATATAATGCCCCCCTCTGGTATGTACTTATCTAGGCATATGACCTAGCTCAAGAGATGACTGCAGCATTTCCTTACCAAGTATATCAAGGGCATGCTCTCCATGACTATCATAAAGCACCCTCACTTTTTTCCCTTTCATACTGACTATTGAGAAGAAAACAAAGCCTTGAAAGATCCTATCTTGTGTAACCCCCTACATATTCACAAGACTATCACCACCCTAAACACCTGTGCAAGAGATCTAAATTTCCACTGAAACAAAGATAGGCCCTGTTGGTGAGACAGACATTATTTGCAGATAGTGCCTCTTTTATAGAATACATTCCCCTCATGAGTAAAACAGAGTAGTTCTATAATTCTTTTTAAGTGTAATTTGGATGACTGGGGTGCAATCATAAGTAAACTTCTCAGTATGAGCTCCACTAGCCCTTAAGGAAGGAGTCAAAACTAGGTTTGTCTCTTGTATTAATTCACGTCTTAGTAAATTGTTAAGATCACTGGCTAGGCTGCAAGATATGCACTGGTTCAACATCCTAGTATAAATCTATAGATCTATGAATACAAGCTTCTCCTAAGAGACTGGAACTGTTCAGTTCTTCTAATTTCTAGTTGTATATTTTCAGTCTACTGTTAGTATAATTTAAACAACTTAGTCTGAAGCCTGGATATCACTATAGAAAAAGGGTGCTTAAGTAAAATAGCCTGAATAGTGATATTTATGGAATACCTTTTTGTGATATTTATTTATTTATTTTATTTTTACGTTTGTTGACCGGGAAAGTCCGACTGGGTATATGCCCATTTTCAGCGGAGGCTTGGGGAGAAAAGCTCCATATATTCAGACATATGAGATTTACATAATATAAGAGTACAATCTAGTATATCAGATGAAAAAAGAAACAGTATAATTATAGTAAAGACACAGTTCAACAGGAGAAATGACCTATATGTTAGAGTATAATATCGCAAGGAAGGCTCCATATATTCAGACAAGCAAAATTTCACATGATATAAGAGTATAATCTAGCATTTCAGTGGAAAAAAAAACATCATATTTATAGCAAAGACACAGTCTGACAGGTAATGACATATGTCAGAGTATAATAACAATATAAGGTGCAAGACTTTGCCTAGTAGTATTAATTTGTCATGTAGAGAAAAGAATAAACATTGTACTGCAATCATCTGCCAGTTAAAGGATAAGAAATAGTAATGAAATACTGATAACCTGTTGACAGCTAATAGTAAAGCTGGCAGCTAATTAATGGTACAGGATAAAGGGGGTGGGGGTTAGTTGAGGTATGGACAAGGACATAGCCAGTGAGATTTTAGGTGTGCTTTAAGAGCATTTTTGAAGAGACTGCTGGAAGGGAGAGTAGTTATAGCAGTGGGAGGTGAGTTCCAGATTTTGGATATGCAGTAGGAGAATAGAGCTTTTCCTGTAGAGTTGTTGGGTTTGGTGACTTGGAGTAGATTTTTGTTGCAGGAGCGAAGGGTTCTGGTAGATTGGTAGGGTTGGAGAAGTGCATGAAGTGAGGGAATTTTAAGAGGGTGGTTTACAAGTTTATGAGCAAAAGTAAGTTGGGTTAGGTGTTGGAGTTGAGGAAGCTCAAGTCAATCTAGGTTTCTAAGAGAGACACAGTGGTGACTGCGGTGGGAGTCCCCTGATGCAAATTTTGCAATTTTATTGTAGCAGGCTTCGGGTTTCTTTAGGTCTGATTGTCAAAGATCTGTGAGTATGGGTGATGCATAGAGTAGGGTTGAGATTAGTTGGGAAGTTACAGCAGAGATTCTGACTGGTTTGGTTAGGTATTGTTGGTTTCTATACAAGGCACTTTTTTATTGTGAGTGATTTGTGAGTGTCAAATCTGAGTTTGTTGTCAGTCTATACACCGAGTAGCTTAGTGTGGGCTGTTGGTGAAACGGAAGTGTTGTCTTTGGCAAGTATGTTGAAATGGTGGATGTTCGGGGTAGATTTTGAGGATTGTGGAACACCATTTTGTTGAAAACCTTTTTACTTACATGTGAAGCAGGAGCAGTCACAGGTAATCCCTTTTGCAGGCCAGCCATGCTTGTTTTTGTACATGCTGCAAAGGCATGGACTGCAACTGGTGTCACTTCTGCTGGTTTTACCATATTTTATAGTCCTGTATCTTCAAGGGTCCTCTTTATGTTTTTTAAATAAGTTTAATGCAGTATATTATAAACAACCACCCTCCCTCCATTGTGTGGTAAAGATTCTCAGCAAGTCAAATTTTGTATAGAAAGTGTATATGCAAAATATTTATTTATTGGAAGAATAAAATAATTTCTGTAAAGTGTTAAATCTAGTGAATGTTATATGGTTGTACTTTTACATTATTGTAAGGCAATGGATAAGTGGTTAGGGAAGGTGAGATTTGGAGGAAGCAAACTACTTGCTTTGTTTCTAGAAGAAACCTTTGTTTTAACATTTAAAAGATGGCTGATATTAGGTTTGCACTTACTACCATGTATCCTAAGAGGTTTGCAGAAGAGACTTTTAAATCGGGTAATAAATTTCTTCCTGCAACATAACCATATTACTTTAATGTTTTAGTGTTCATCTTTTAACTGTATACATGTGTGAAATGCACTATTTTTTTATTTTTTTATTTTATTTGCAGTTTGTTTACCAGAATGTTCTACTGGGCCACAAGGAGCCCATTTTTAATGGAGTCATGGGGAGAAAAGCTCCAGTAAATACAAATATAGCAAATTTCAGAATTATGAGATCACAAAATAACAGTAATTACAAAGTTCCCAAAACACTTATCAGACATTTGAGAAAGAAAATATATGGTAAATACAATTACAATAAATTGGCATTAGTTGGAGCAAATGCATGAAAATTTCCATTATATACAAATTAAAATAGTATGAAGAATGCAAGTTCCTTCAGGAGATTATGGGCTAATGGAGGCTATTGGCAGAATGCTTGGGGAAGAGAGAATTATGGTAGGATGTTATGTAGGTTGGGAGCAAGAGCATTCCCATTACCACTACCTCATTACTGTACTGGTATGTATGTCAGCTTTGTATTCCATGGAGAAGACTGTGTCCTAATCTCTGTCCACACTTTTTGAAAGGAATATAGTTATGCTATGTGAGATTATATAAAAAAAAAAAAAACAGAAAGAAGCCTTTTTATGTAAAACTGCCAAGCTATTTATATAACTTTGTAAATCCCTTACTGTAGTATTCGGGCTGGTAATGTGGTTGTTGTACTGTAGGGGCGCTGTGGGGAATTCAGCATGTACTGTTGGTTCTGTATTCTCTGGTAACCTGTTGGTTCTGTGTAGTAGATGACTTGCAGAAGTTGTGTGAAGAAGCATGGGTGCGCACCTGGAGGCTCTTAATAAAGAAAGGCCTTACAACTCTAATAACCGTGTGGTCTCCTTCCTTACCATGATATAACATATTGGCGACGACGAGATGGGATGCCTCCGAGTCCGCTGCGAGTAAACTGGTGAGCTGTAATTCATGTCGGATGACGAAGAGACGGGGCCTGCTGGAGTGATGTCTGGTTCCATGTTGGGGTCACTAGTTGCATACGACTGTCAGACACAAACCTGGGAGGAGTATTGCGAAGTGTTGGAACATTTTTTTGAGGCAAACCAGATAATGGAAGCGGGTCGGAAGCGAGCCATATTGCTAAGCTCGGTGGGCAGTAAGACGTACAGTCTAATGAGGAACTTATTGAGTCCTGATAAACCGGGGGACAAATCGTTCACAGAGTTGACGAGTTTACTTCAGTCACATTATAATCCGAAGCCGAGTGCAATAGTCCAGAGGTTCAAGTTAAATTCAAGGACTAGAATGGCTAATGAAACGGTAATGGAGTATGTCGCAGTGTTGAGGGAACTGGCACAACATTGTGATTATGGGGACAGACTGACCGAAATGCTACGAGATAGGCTCGTATGTGGCATTGCAGACGACCGCATACAACGTAGACTGTTAGCGAAGCCTGACTTGTCGTTTGAAAAGGCTTTGAAGTTGGCACAGGCCATAGAGACAGCGACTAAAGACATTCGTGATTTACAACAGAAAGCCACGGAAGGGGTTGGAAGCAGGAGTGCGACCCCACTGCCAGTGCATAAAGTGGTTATGGAGCATAATTCACAAGGGAAGTCTGGTCAGTATGCTTGTTACAGGTGTGGAGGTGAACATTTGTCACGGAACTGTCGCTTTTAACTGTAAAATGTCATGCTTGGGAAAAAGGGCCATGTAAAGAAAATGTGCCGCTCAATACCCTCTCGAGCAGCCGAAAAGGGGAGGAAAAAAGCAGTATGATGGAAAGGAAGGAAACCGAAAAATAAACGGCAGTATGCACACCACATGCGTGAAGTTACAGATAAACCAACCAGGGAAGCCAAGAAGTGTTCACAATGTTTAACGTGAAAGAGGCCAAGTGGGAAAGAGTTGAGCCCATTAAAACCCAGTTGGACTTAAATGGTAAAATGGTGCAGTTTGAAGTGGACACGGGGTGTAGTGTCACAGTTCTGTCAAAGGCAGAGTATGGGAAGTTATGGCCCAGAGAAGCTCGTAAGCTGCAGGACTGTTCAGTGACTTTGAAAACCTACACGGGTGAAATAGTTCCCACGTTGGGAATGGTGAAAATGAAGGTAAAATATAAAGACCAAGTCAATGAGTTGCCAGTCATGGTGGTAGCAGGTAAGGGACCAAACCTGCTAGGCCGGGTGTGGTTAAAGGAGCTAAACTTGGACTGCCTACCGCTCCATAAGGTAGAACAGCCGGGCCTGACCTTGCAAGAGGTGTTAGAGAATAATGAAGAAGTATTCAAAGAGGAACTGGGGACCTGGAGGGGTCCACCAGCAAAGATACACGTGAAAGAAAATGTAACACCAAGATTTTACAAACCCCGTCCTGTACCATATGCGATGAAGAAGAAAGTTGAGTTTGAGTTAGAGAGACTCACTAAGCAAGGTATAATTGAACCAGTAAAGGTTGCGGAATGGGCAGCACCAATTGTTCCAGTGTTAAAGCCAGATGGTACTGTACGCATCTGTGGTGACTACAAGTTAACAGTGAACCAAGTCTCAAAGCTGGAGCAGTATCCCTTGCCAAAGGTGGAGGATGTGTTTGAAAAGCTGTCGGGAGGTGAAAGGTTTAGTAAACTGGACCTCAGTCAGGCATATCAACAAGTAGTGCTGGAAGAAGGGTCAATGTTACCCTGAACACACACAAAGGTTTGTTCCAAGTCAATCGTTTACCTTTTGGGGTTTCCTCGAGTCCAGCTATTTTCCAGAGAATAATGGAGGGACTAGTGGCAGGAATTCCAAAGGTGGCTGTGTATTTAGACGATATCCTGTTGACGGTAGGAACATTCGAGAGCATCTGGAGACGCTGAATGAGGTGCTGAGACGACTGCGAGAGGCAGGTCTACGGGTGAAGCGGAGTAAATGTGCTTTCATGGCAATGGAAGCAGAATTCCTGGGCTACAAGGTGGATGCATCAGGCCTACACCCCCTGCCAAATAAAGTGGAAGCCATTCAACAGGCACCAGCACCCACAAATGTTACAGAACTGAAAGCCTATTTAGGCTTACTCAACTAATATAACAGGTTCCTGCCAAATCTGTCAACCCTGTTAGCTCCTTTACATAAGTTGTTAAGGATGGAGGCTCAGTGGTCGTGGAAAGAGGAACAGGACAGAGCATTTGAAAAGTCAAAGGAACTAATGCAATCTTCAGAGGTTTTGGTGCACTACGATAGTCACAAGGACTTAATTTTGTCATGTGATGCCTCACCTTATGGATTAGGGGCTGTGTTGGCACACCGGATGCCAGATGGACAAGAGAGACCCATTGGGTTCATGTCACGAACTTTGACACAAGCAGAGTCAAACTATTCTCAGATAGATAAAGAGGGTTTAGCTGTGATGTTTGGAATCAAGCGATTTCACAAATACCTCTATGGAAGGAAGTTTACCATTTGCACTGATCATAAGCCTTTGTTGTCATTATTCAACGAGATGAAGGCAGTGCCGCAGATGGTTTCTCCCCGCATTCAGAGATGGGCTGTAACGTTGAGAGCTTATGAATACGAGATTGTTTATAAGCCTGGAAAACACCATGGTAATGCAGATGCACTAAGTCGGTTGCCGATGCCAGGGCATATCCAAGAAGAGGAAGCGGAGGACCGAGTTTTGATGATGGAAGACATAACATTGGTGTCTGCTAAGGAACTGAGAGTTTGGACACACAAAGACCCGGTGCTTGCTAGAGTGTTTCAGTGGGTTCAGCAAGGCTGGCCAGTCCAACAAACGGATCCAGTTTTTCAGCCTTATGAAGTGAGAAAAACAGAGCTGAGTGTACAAGATGGATGCGTATTGTGGGGGGCAAGAGTGATAATTCCGTCCCCAGGAAGAAGGGCACTTTTACAGCAGTTGCATCAAGGTCATGTGGGCATTACCCGAATGAAAGCTTTAGCCCGAAGTTATTTTTGGTGGCCAAAATTGGACCACGAGATTGAAGTCGTTGTGAATGAGTGTAAAACATGTCAACAACATCGCAACTTGCCGGTGGCGGCGCCACTACATCCATGGGAGTGGCCGAGTAGGCCTTGGCAGAGACTTCATATAGACTATGCAGGACCATTCATGGGGGCCATGTTTTTGATAATCATGGATGCTCATTCGAAATGGATGGATGCCTATCAAGTCAAGACACCCACTTCTCTCGTTACCATTGAATGCTTGAGGAGGAGTTTCAGTAGTCAAGGACTGCCAGAGACTATTGTATCCGATAATGCTTCATGTTTCACGAGTGAAGAGTTCAAGGGTTTTCTGAGAAAAAATGGTATCGTACACATCACATCAGCACCCTACCATGCAGCTACAAATGGTTGTGCTGAAAGAGCTGTTCAGACTTTTAAAGCCATGATGAAAAAGTCTGGGGAAGGAAGTTTAGCAGCAAAGGTAACAAGGGTGTTATTCAACTACCGTATTACACCACAATCTACCACGGGTTTGTCACCTGCCGAGATGTTGCAAGGACGTAGATTGAGATCCACGTTGGATCTAGTGTATCCAAATGTCCGAGCTAAGGTGGAGGGGACCCAGTGGAAGCAAAAAGAATGTCATGATAGACGAGAGAGAAGTTTTCTGGAAGGAGATGCAGTAATGACACGAAATTTCAGTTATGGACCTAAGTGGATTCCAGGGTTCATTGTCAAGAGCACAGGACCATTGTCGTACCAGGTGAGATTGAATGGAGATTTCTTGGTAAAGAGACATGTAGACCAAATTCTACGGAGCGAACAGAAGAAGGATGCCATGGAACTGCTGGCCTCGGAACTATCGTTAAGTTCGGAACCAGGGCTCGCAGTGGCAGGAGGATTGCAAATCGAGGGAGACCGCCAGAACGTGGAAGGAGAGGTTTCTGAGGATCCAACTGTTCCAGGGAAGGACACACCGATACCTGAAGTGGTAAAAGTGACACCAGAGTCACCTAAGGTGGTACCACTGCGCCGTTCTAAGCGTGTGCTGGTTAAACCTAGTTACTTGAAGGACTATCAATGTTAACAAAAGTGCATGTATAGATTACCAGCCTAGAAAAAAAAATAGTAGATGGTATGGTAACCAGTTAATAATTAGCTTGTTATTTACAAGTAAATGATTAAATGCATTGTGGAACTTGTTCCCTAGTTTTGCTTATGTAAGACAGTATGTCTTAGCTTAAAAGGGGAGGAATGTAGTATTCGGGCTGGTAATGTGGTTGTTGTACTGTAGGGGCGCTGTGGGGAATTCAGCATGTACTGTTGGTTCTGTATTCTCTGGTAACCTGTTGGTTCTGTGTAGTAGATGACTTGCAGAAGTTGTGTGAAGAAGCATGGGTGCACACCTGGAGGCTCTTAATAAAGAAAGGCCTTACAACTCTAATAACCGTGTGGTCTCCTTCCTTACCACGATATAACACTTACAAAAAATAATTTATGTATAAGAAAACAGTAATAGTAGTAGTAATAACAATAATAATAATAATAATAATAATATTAATAATAATACTATTGCTTTAAGATGTACTCCACAGTCATATTTAACTTCTACTGATAGCATGTCTAACAAAAAAGAGGTAATTTCATTGTCAATCTTTTTCAAGACATCCAGCAGTATTTGCTACATTGATGAAAGGTTAGATGCTTGATCATTGATGCTGCCGAACCTGATTCACAATGAACTTACAAATGTAGCTTATAACTGACTTCCAGAGTAAACATTTCCTCATAAAGTATATCATTGGACTTGACATTGTCATTGATGATGAAACATATTGCAAATGGGAATAAAAACTGATATTCCTTTTCTGCAGCTGGGGAAGCCCCCTGCTCCCACATGTAGGGGGTTTTACCCTCATACCACATTTTCTTTATGGTTGACAGTTGGTGTTCACTGCACAAAAGCAAATAGCAAGATATAGAGAAAAGCCTGTTTCTCTCTTTCTCAAAGAGGCTGCAATAACAGAGAACAAAAAAGCACAATAGCCATCAAGATGTTGACCTGCCTGTGGCGTTAACCTTGAACAGCTGATTGTCAAATTACCTATATCAGGATAGGGCATGGATTGTTTTGTAGCAGAAGCTGCTCCCTAGCTGAGATTGTAGAGCAATATTGGTGTTTCACAAGCACATATGAATAGAGAGGGAAAAGCAGACATTAATGCTTATGGTGACGCACTTATATTATTGCATGCATCTCCACTCGGAGAAGTTTAGAGCATTCAAAAAAAATTATTCCCTGCAGTTAGAGTTGGAAGGTGAAGGGTCAGGATGCATTCATGTCCTCCCTCCCTACACCCAAGTTTGATAGAAAGTCGGGCAGCTGTGCCCTCAGGATGGCAGCCTATTCCCCAGGGATAATTTATATATATATAATTTGTTAACCAGGAGAGAGAGCACTGTTAGCTTTTTACTGAATGATTGCCTCAAAATATAATTCAGTAGAATTGTGAGAGTTTGACAGGGCAAATAAAATATTACAAGAAATACTTACATAAGAGAGTTAGATTGGATGGCAAAGCTACTACATTTGTTTGGAAAGTTAGTTAATATGACACCCTGTGTTATGTCAGCTTCTGACCTCATGTTAGGACTAGCGGCTGCTGTGACAAGCTGGGTGACATCATAGCTTTGTCAACTAAGAGCTAAGCTTGACATTGAGGTCCAAACTCTCGATTACCTCAGAAAGTAGTCTTAATCAGGATAATCGGTTATAATTTGGGCTATCTCACTGGGATAAAGAGGTGAGTTCCTAATTGATGGCATTATCACTGGCGGGGTATGTGGTTTTGATGCTGAGTACTTGTATGCTATGTAATTTTCTATTTTGCAAGAGATCACCATACTCTATCTATTTCCATTGCCTATGGTCAGAAAAATGCAATAGACATCCAAAATAAACCTAGAGAAATAGATAGAAATCTTCTTCATGCCAGGTTTGGCGGTAGGCTTATCAGGGTGATCCAGAATTCTAGCAGAAATACTATGTTACTGATATGCTTGCGTTCAATTCTTAGACAAGTCAATTCCTTAATAAAAAGGCTAAGAGGGACTCATTGTAAACTGTCCATGTCAACTCTTAAGAGGTTTAAACATTGTAAAGTAGTTAATTTTTAATCAATATTGGATGTACATTTTCCGTAGGTGAGTACAAAATTGAGTGCTTATAGTACCACATGCCTTAGTTAGTCCACATGGTCTACCAATTATATACAGAAATATGGGTATTAAGACATCAAAAATACCTAAACTTTCCCTTCTAATATAGAAAAGAAGTACACTGATATGATATTATTTGAAGCATGGGTCTACAATGCAAGTTCAGTGATAAAGAAGCCTAATGAGATGGTTGCAAAGGTGAACATGCATGTAGAAGGAGTTCTGGAACAAGACAATGATGGATGGAATAGAAGATTTAAAATTCTGAGGTGCTGTCAGGAGAGTAAGCATAGCAACATTCATTACAAAACTGACAAAAGAAAGGGAAAAAAAAACATGTTAGAAAACTCTTGCAGCAATTACCTATAGTGAGAAGCCAAGAAGATTTTTTTTCTGTATTTTTTCCCCTCTGACCACCAAGCCCAACCCATTTCAAGTTAATTTATACTCTAGGGGTAGGTGCATCCCACCACATCCACTGGGGAGACAGCCATCCATAAGTTCTCATCAATCATGCAGCCATCAGGTAGTTAGTGCCTTTGTTGCCAGTACCCAGGCAATGCAAACATTGTATATTTATTAATATAACCCCTCCCCTGGTGAAGATCTAGGCACTTCAACCATTGGAAGGGTGACCTACACCTCATGTCATAAACATGCCTGTTTACCCATCTGTACCTGAGAACTGCTAGTGTCATTGGCTTGGGCGTTCACCTCATTGCAGCTTGTTGCCTGGCCTCCACTCAAGACTCTCTTCTATCAAATGGCTGAGGTCAGGTCATCTAATGGAGCAGCTGCATAACTGGATTGAGGCATACTGACCCTCTTCCCCACCCCTCCTTGCCTGTGTTGCCAAGTGCCTGTGCTGCTACTTATACTTGTATCATTTGGTCTGTAGACAGACTCTCCTACCTTTACATTACAAGTGCAGAGTATACAACGATTCTTAATAACTAATCAATGAATTATCGTGTATTTATTTGTTTTACATTTGGTCTCTGGGAAAGTCTGACTGGAAATGGGTTCTTTATTCAGCAGAGGCCTGGGGAGAAAAAGCTCCACAAATAACCTTTATATACACAATAATAGTCTTCAATTTGAAGTCATACAGCACAGATTTAACATATCACATAAATGTATACAATAGCACCAACAAAAACAGCCAACAATATAATATGAGTTTCAACAGTAAGTAGTTATTACATTTAAGCAGCTGTCAATAAGTGAAGAAAAGAAGGGAACAGGTAGGTATAATAATAAGAGATGTGAGGAAACTAGAAGTACGGGATCAGGTTTCATTGCTAAAAACTGAAAATAGGAGAGAGTGAGAGAAGGGCGTAATAGTATTACCTGGACTGTCACAGCTGAATAGCTTTGAGTTCAACAAATGTGTGTTTTAAGGACTTTTTAAATTCATGTGTGTAAGCTATAGCTGTGATGAGAGGGGGACGTTTATTCCATTGCTTGGCTATTGTGTTAGAGGGATGAGCCAGCGGTGTTATTATCTTTAGTTACTTTGAGGACAAGTTTGTGAGTGGAGTGGAGGTTTCTGGTACAGGAGTATGGAATTATCAAGTCTTGTATTGAATGTGTTTTTTTTCGGGATGGTATAGAATTTTATGTGACAGGGTAAGATGATTATATAGAACTACTGTAGGTAAGGAAGATAAAGCCACTTGAGCTGTTTGAGAGCAGGACAGTGGTGTGATCTGTAGGAACTGTTGGTGGCGAATTTGGCAATTTTGTTATAGCAGGCTTCTAGTTTGGTAATGTCAGATTTTGTAATGTTGGGGAGGACTGGAGAGGCATATAACAGTGTACAGATGAGGTGTGTGCATGCAATAGTGGCCCTAGTGCTGTTTGTTAAGAACTGTTTATTTCTATACAGCATACCTAGTTTTTTATGGACTTTCCTTAAGGTGAGAGAGATATAGCTATCAAATTTCATGTTACAGTCAATCATAACCCCTAGAAGCTTTGTGTGGTTAACAGGAACTAGTTTATTTATTGGATGTGATGTTAAATTAAAGGTCAGGACTGGTGTGTTGAGTAGGTTGGAGGATTATAAGTTTGTTGTGTTTGGGTTGAATATTAGCTGGTGGTCAGTGAGCCAAGATCTGACAGAGAGAAAGGAAGCTTGTGTTTTTTGTTGTAGTTTCTGGTGGGAAGAGGAGGCATCGACTAATGTAGAGTCATCTGCTTACTGGATGACTGAGGAGTGGAGAGTAGAGGAGTAAAGGTTATTAGTCAATATAGTAAATAACAGAGGTCTGAGAATGGAGCCTTGTGGAATCCCTATTTTTACTGGGAGCCAAGGAGATAGCTCCTGATCCCATTTAACTGCCTGCTGTCTCCCTGTAAGGTAACTATGAAATCGTGATAGTGGATTGGCTAACATTTAGTTCAGACAGAGCTTTTATAAGCTTATTATGATTGACCATATCAAAGGCCTTGGAAAGCTCTAGAAAGATGGCTGAAATGTATTTACCATTGTTTCTATGCCCATTGACTTATGTGAGTGAATGCCATCAGAGCAGTGGTTGTGCTATGGTGAGGTCTGAAACCATGTTGGGTGTTACTGAGTAGTTTTTGTGTGTTGAGATGTTCCATAATCTGTGTGTGAATACATCTTTCCAGTATTTTAGAGAAAGGAGACAGTATAGCTATGGGGCGGTAATTTGTTAGTTCTTTTGAGTTACCCCTGTTATGGAGTGGAATAATATGGGAGACCTTCCAGAGGTCAGGGGCTAGTTTTTCGGTAATACAGCAGTTGATAAGGATACTGTGGTGGTGGTGCTGCGGTAGCGTTATCGCCTCACAGTATGATGTTGTCCCATTCGATTCTCAGCTAAAGCGTCTTCTGTGTTGAGACATGCTTGAATGGGCGTACCTTCGTTGAGGGTTGTGCGTCAGAGCTGGCAACTCGGTACGTAAAAATCTACTGCCAATCATTAGCGGACCGGAGTTCCGCTGTGGTGACCCCTAACCGGGAAAAGCCGAAGGACACAGCAACAACAGCAGTTGATAAGGATGGTTACTGGATATGCTGTTATGTCACCAGCAATTTTTAAGAGCCTGTGCTAGATCACTTGGTTGAGCAATTGGATGAATATCTGATATTGGTTGCACAGCTTTCAAGTAGTAGCCAAGAATATTATATTCTAAATTATTTCAGTGATCAATCTTATGTGGTGCATAAGATGAACTTCTAAGTTATATGGATAACAAAAAAACAATAAACATAGTTTTTTTTTTAGGTTAAAATGAATGTTCAGTTAAAAGGCCTTACATAATGCAAAGGGATTTTTAAAAAAATATATCATTTGCGTGTATTCCAAATTTAATCACAAGACTGATTATAATTATCCTTGGTACCAGAGTATTTAGGACTAAATGTAAGTGACTGTATTTGTAATAATGTCCTCAAAGCTGATGTCTTGTGCTCTGTACACTCTGTTCAAAGGAATGTCGAGCTTTCTCCAGTACGTCACTCACTTGTGACTTAGGTCTGGATAGAAAACAGGGATGATGGTTAAACAGCCTAAGAAAACTCAGTATTCACCTGGGAATGCCTAAAAGATAATTCATTTCAGGGTGTGTTCCACATCCAGAAGAGCTTCTCCCACATGCTGAGAATGAATGAGACATGAAATCCAAGTATGCCATGTTCAAGAAATTAAGATTTCAGCATGACACTTTCACAAAATGAGGATGGTGCCTGCCAGATCAATAACTCTACAACAAACTGCTGGACACCACTAATAATGTAAACTATCTAGTTAAACAAAGAGCTTTCAATGCAGCATTAGCAGGAACCTTCCAGATTTTGGTGATAGACATAACAATTATGGAAGACAGCAGCTGGACTGGTCACTAACATGAAACCATTTTCTTGAGATGCGTTTGTTGATGCAATGGACAATTACAGATGGATATTCACAGAAAACTCCTTATGAGTCATCTGGAAACTTTGGAAGCAGATTAAGAAAATTCCCAGAGTATTCTCAGCAGGATAAGAGAAATGTCAAATGTGGATGATGGTATTTTTGAAAGATGGAATGAATATATTGAGGAACTTCTCTACCAGGCAGACCTACCCTCCTCTGAGTTGGCAGTACCAAAATCAACTGCAGAGCATGGTTCTTTTTTCTGTAGAAGAGATGACTAACAAGTGTACAATACCACCACAGCATGGCTGTGGGAAAGATGAGATTTGGCTGGAAATTTTGAAGCCACTAGATATTGTTGGGTGTTATGGTTAACATGTTAAATGAAAGGCAAGAACAGTTCCTTTGGATTGGTAATCCAGGATTCCCATTTCCGAAAGGGAGTACAAAATTATTTGTTCCATTTATACGGTGATTATGATGTCTAACCTCCTTTGGACAACCTACACATGGATGCTGGAAAGAAAACTAAAGCTGATAGCTAAGCATCTGAGCACTCTGGGCTGTCTCAAGAACATTGAGTGTGTTTATATCACGTTATTGAAAGATGAAAATAGCGAACGATATTTCATCAACCCCAAAACATCTAAACATGAAAATATCGAACATTCAGAACAGCAAATTTTTTCCCATGGAAAAAATTTGCTGCTCCAAAACACATACACACAACACAAGCACATCAAACAAAGAGCAACTACATACATACACTTAAATTCCTGCATTTAACACTACACTAAACTAAACATACACTACTATCTACCCACTTATCTTAACCCAAACCCTAACCCTTAGGTCTGTCACTATCGCACACTCAACTAACCCACGCCCTAACACTAACTCACTTAAACCACCCTTAACCCTAAACTCTGTCACTATCACACACATGCCTAACATGCACCCTAACCCTAACTCAATTAACCCGCACCTAACCCTAACGTACAAGCAGTCGCACACTTAACTGAACCCAATCCGTAACTTTCCACCACAGCGCTAAGAATAGCGAAGCCACAGAAAACGGCCAACCAAATTCTTTCCCGAGGAAATAATTCGCTGTTCTGCATCTTTGCTATTCTTAGCATTTGCTGAATAGTGTTCGATATCAGAACATTCGAAGTTTTAATACTTCGATGTTCTGATATAGATCCCATTGAAATGTAGCTCAACATTTTGTCTACTCACAGACACTGACAGAGTTGTAGGAGCTCAATATTATGGCCTATATCTACATTTGTTGTAGATGGGATGAAAATCATCAGCTTTCATCCGATTATTACGTTCTGGAAAAGGGTGGGTTGATCTGTTCAGGTGAGAGAGAAGCAGAAAGCCAAATGGAGGAGCTAAGCATCTTTTGAGTTGTTCAAAAGTGTATTTACAGGAGGCTGAACAATGGGAGGTTAACACAGTGGCAGCACTGCAGGTATTGTATTATATTGTAGCAGTTAAGTATGAGTTGAGTCAGACAATAAAGCTATAATCTTGCTAGCTAAGCTGTGTTTCTACTGGTACCTATAATCATGAGTTGTGGTGGTCACTGGCGTTGTAGTCATGGCTACAAATGAAAAAAAATAATACTGCACATAGTTACTCAACAAGGTCTGGTACAATCTCACAGTAGAATGAATTGTCCCCAGGTATGAGAGGAATGAGAGGATGGCTATTTGGCCACAGAGTGAGTTTGAATATTGAGCTGCTTTTGTTTGATTTGGTTCAGACAAGGCCCACTGGAATATTGATAATGTAGTACACTAAGTCTCTAGAGACAGTATATATTTCAGTTTGAGTAGAATACTTGAGGATTCAACAAGATGAAATGAGAATTTTTTTTCTGGATAGGGATGTCCGTTCTGCCTTTTATGGGTTGCTACCTACAGGGTCATCGCCAGGAAAAGGGGTTTAATGAATGGATGGACAGATAGATGAATCAGTGAATAGAGAGGATGCATAGGTAGCTGGATGGACAGGTGGGCATCATGTTGATATTTACTGTGCTTTGCAAAAAAGGAAGACATATTTTCTCTAAGCATCTTGAAATGATGACTGCTTTTAAAAATGATTTGTAAGATATTTAAGAGCTGTAGTATAGTTCTACACCTAAATGTATATATGTACGTTTTTGGTATTGAGTGGAGATATTACTCAGTTATTATGATACAGACTAGATTTTCAAAATTTTATTTTTAAAGTAGACAGTTTATGAAATGATGCAATCCATCTCATATAATAGAGAGATTTCTAGTGGGAGACTTGCTTTCTTTGTGTGAAATTTAAAATAATAAAAGTATGATCATCCAAAAAAGGAATTGTTTGTTTTTGAAATTTTGAAGTAGAGATATTTGTGTTAGTGTTTCCTCTCATAAATGGATTCAAAGTTTCTTTAAACAATGAAAATATAGGGGTAAAATGATACATGTGTTGGCTGCTTCTAACATTTTGAAAGCATCTGATAAAGATTAATGAAATGCTAATGAAGAAGTTTATCCCATATTGAAATGTGTTATTCCTTGTACACACTTCTGCAGAAAGCGATGAGGTAATATCCTTCCAAATCCCTCCAGTTTACCGTATTAAACATTGAGCAAATTAATTTTATTAATGTCTACTAAGTTATAATGACCACACATTTAGCTTGCTGTTAGCATTTATAAGTGATATATCATAGCAAATATGTATTAACTCTGTTTTTTGTTATGATTATTTAATACATTGCTGGGGTAATAATAATCTATTAAATTGCTAAAACCCTTCATAGGATGTCCCAGAGATTTCTTCATACATTTGTTGACCAGGATAGGGCATTGATCACAATGGACAGTATTCAGGCTCAGACCAAGATATACAATCAAAAGGGAAAAACATAAACAAACATTAAACAAGCATTTTAGGTGCACAGAAGTTATCAGGAATAAAATATTTATAATGGTCTTAGTAATTGACAACTGAAAACTGTTAAATTGCCACCTTCCTTACAGGTGTTTACTTTGAGTTGAGTGAGGATAACTACCACATAGGGAAGATATGACAAGAAGGAAGAATAAAGAGAAAAAGTAGGTGATGACATGAGGGCCCAAAAGTGAGAAGTTACAGATATTGAGTCATGAGGAAATACAGAAAGATAGTAGCCATAGCTACAGTAGAATAGAAGCAGGATCAGGTTGATTAGTCCAAATGTTAATCTAGTTGGGATTTAAGTGACAAAGTTATTCTGTAAGCATTAGCAGTGTTTGTGATTCACAGGGAAAACATTTAGTTATTTCTGAAATTTGCTGATAGATTATATTGGTATTATGTCATTAGGGATGTTTTTTTTTCAGATTTTGGGAGTGAGTTGGAAAAATGTGTAACCTATGATTTTCAATTGATGAACATTGTTTTAAGTGGGGTGGGGAGATGGGCAGTTATTTTGCTAATATTATGCCATTAAGTCTCATCTGTTTTTGAAACAGGAATAATGATCTTCATTCTAATTTGATTTCATTTGTTTTCCCCTCTATTTATGTGGATGTTTGGAATGTTCTCCTAGAATTATTGAATCTTTGTAGTTTTGAACACATTGCCTTCTTTTTCAGGCTCAGTGCTGAATGCCCTGAAGGATGAAATACAGGGGTAACAGTTAACTCACATTTTTCATTTCAAAGCTGTATCTCAGAGACAGTTAAATGATTCTAACATTTTTGGCATATTGTGGTACTTGGAACTTTAGATACATCTTCTAAGAGCAAGAATTTGTTCTTTTTAAATAAAAAAGTTAAAAAATTATGAACTAAGATTGAATTATAGCATATGCTCCCCACAACAGTACCTAGATATAAAACTGATTCTTACAGAACTGACAGTGGAGAAACAAAGCAATTTGGAAAACAGAGGACTTCAAAACAAAGAGGAAGAGGCTACTTTTATTGTTCCCCTAAATATATGCAGCATTATATGTAGTGATATATATATATATATATATATATATATATATATATATAATTGCACAGTAGTCAAAGTGCAACCTGGCTAAGGAACAACTAGACAGCAGCAGTATCTGTATGGAAGAATTGCCTGGCCATCTACTTCTGAAATAAACCATAAAAATTCTATGGGGTCTTCCCATAGAGTTGCCATGAGTCAGTTTTGACTCAGGTCAATTACTTGCTTGGTTTAGATATATAGATATTATACGCACACACACACACACACACACACACACACACACACACACACACACACACACACACACATATATATATATATATATATATATATATATATATATATATATTTTAGATTATAATGACATTTTTTTCATCTAATCAAAAATCATCTAAAAAAATCATCTAATCTCATTTGATCTAAAGCACTCTTAGGTAAATTACATTACATCTAAAACTTCATATACATCAAATACTTGCCAAATATATCTTTTTTTTTCTTGTAGGAGGGTAAGCCCCCACCCCCAGCATCCCTCATATGGGGGACTTGGCCCCTCCATACCCCCTTAATTAAATATTTTATCCCCACAGTCACACAACTACAGAGAAAAGAGAAAACTCCTCACACAGTGAATCAGTGCAGGTATACAAACACAAAGAGATACAACATAGCTGTGGACATTAACAATGAACAAAACAGTAATATGCATTGTACTTTCTATGATAAAAAGTCACAACATCAGTCACTTTCTATGACTGTACATATTTTTCTACCAAATGTGGTTTGGTCATTTGTGTTTTAGATGAAAAGTGTTTTAGATCAATTGTAATGCTTTTTTTATAGATAATTTTTTGTAGATAAAATGTACAACAAACATACATACACACAGGTGTGTGTGTGTGTGTGTGTGTGTGTGTGTGTGTGTGTCTATATATATATATATAGATATATATATATATATATATATATATATATATATATATATATATATAAATCTATCTATATATATATATATATATATATATATATATATATATATATATGTGTGTGTATATATATATATGTATATATATATATATATATATATATATATATATATATATATACACATATATATATATATATATATATATATATATGTATATAGATATATATATATATATATAGGTATATTTATATATTTATAGCTAAAGGCACGGGTCTGGCATTAATGCAACAAGACGTGTATGTTTCTAATATTGAAAGGTCTTTACATAATGATAATTTTTATGAAATGTCTTCTCCAGCGATAGTTCATCAGCAATTTGAATTTATTGACAAAGTGTTACAGAAACTAAAAAAAGATAACTGTATCATCACAGAAGAATACCAATTCATGTATACTCCTAATCCCAGTCTCTCTAAATTGTTTGGAATACCCAAGGTGCATAAAAATGAACAGAACCCACCTTTTAGACTCATTGTATCAAACAAAAGATGTAAATCTGAGAAAACTGCTCAATATATTGACTTTGTGTTAAATCCTGTACTACAGGCTACACCTTACTACACCAAAGATTCATGGGATTTTTTAAATGAGTTACACAAAGCTGAGATTGATTTCTCTAAAGTTATTTTAGTGTTGTTGGATATTGTCTCACTTTATACCAACATTCCCCATGTGGAAGGTTTGAATTTCATTAAACAATTTTTTGCACAAATTCATTAAATTCCCTAAAGTTAAAATTGACACACTTTATTCTTTAATGTCTTTGGTGTTGGAAAATAATTTCTTCCATTTCAACAATGTTATTTATAGGCTGGTGAGAGGCATTGCCATGGGCACCAAGATGGCATCTGCCTTTGCTAATATTGTCCTGAGTGAGTGGGAGATGGACATGTTGGTGCATTTGCCAGGTTTATACTTAATGAAATTTTATAGACAGTTTATTGACGATATTGTTTTTGTATGGGAAGGCTCAACAGAACAGCTTGATCTATTTGTTGAATCCTTGTCACAAAGTATAGGTTTTTTTAGAATTCCCCATTGCCAGCAAAGGAAATTTGGTTGCCTTTCTGGATGCCAGCATTAAAATCAATTAGATAAATGGCAAAGTTTCCTCCAGAATACATATAAAGGACACTTACAGGAATAACTGTCTTGATTTTCAGAGCCAACATCCTTTGTTCATGAAACGCAATGTTGTCAGAGGTCAATTCATAAGGGTTTCAAGATTAACCACTGAAGATGCAGACTTTGAATTGGAAGCAGACTTTGTATCAGAATTATTTCTTCAGAAGAACTACCCTATTAACCTGATGGGTTCCATTAGAGAGAAATTGACAACAGATAGATATACCAAATTTCAGCTGATTTTAAGATTTGGTTTTCCGTCTGCTAGAATAGCCAAGGATGATAAAGACATGACAATAAGCTTTTCTTTATCTATTAGCAGAGATCTGGAAGTTGTTAGAAATATTTTACATGATAACTGGAAGGCAATACATAGGTTCATAGGTTCATACTAGGCTATCTGCCCTAGGGCACTTATAAGCCTAGCCAGAGTGTGTTTGGCTTTCGCCAGCCATTTTAAATTAATTTTGCTATGCCCTTTTTCAAGGTTAGTATACTGTGCCTCTGTATAACAGTGACACAGAAGTGATACCCAGGATAAACCTACAATCTCCCATCCACTCATCAAGATTCCTCTTGAAGAGAGTCTGCCTAACCTGGACTGGGATTTTATTCCAGAGTGAAGGGAGCCTCTGGGTTATGAATCTGTCCCTCCAGCATGTCCTATTTATTTCAGTGCTGAGGTTCAAGTCTCTCGAGCACGTAGCTCGATGGGATTTGGATTTTCTGAGGTGCAGCATGTCCATTAATTCCGGGTTGGACATGGCTTTATACGTCAGGCACAGATTGCCTCTGAGCAGGTGGTATGCCACTGAGTAGAGCTGGAGTTTCTTTAACCGGGCAGCATATGGCATCTGTTTGAGCCCTATGATCCTCTTGGTGAGGTACCTTTGGGGTCTTTCCAGTTCCTGCAGGTGTCTGGTAAGGTACATCCCAAAAGAGGCATTGTACTCAATTATGGGCCTGATGAGGGATGAGTAAAGAGGCACGATGACCTCCCCTGATCTAGATGTGAATCTCTTCATGATTAGGTGGGCTATATAAAATGTTTTTCTAACCACTTTGGCCACGTGGTTGTCAAATGAGAGACTGCTATCAACTTGGGTCCCCAGGTCCCTAATTACTTCTTCTGTACTTAATGGATTACCACCTATGTGGTAATTTGGTGGCACTTTGTTTTTGCCAAAGGGGATGACTATACACTTTTTGGCATTTAGCTTGAGGCCATGGCTCTGGCACCAGTTGTCTGTTTCTATGAGGCCTTTTTGGAGGATGCTTGTGTCGGCTGGAGAGTTGATTATGGCACCCAGTTTGCAGTCATTTGCGAACTTAGTCAGCCACAGTCCTTCCGTGTTGGCCTGTACCTCCGAGAAATATATACCGAACAAGAGAAGTCCCAGGACTGAGCCTTGGGGGATGCCACTTGTAACTGGTTTGGAGTCTGACATGGCTCCAGCAATTCTAACCATGTGGGTTCTGTCCTTGAGCCAGTTTGCAACCCATCTAGTGACATAGGCATTTATATTTAAGCTTGTGAGCTTATCTATAATGCCAGAGTGGGGTATTGTATTGAAGGCTTTTGCAGGGTCCAGGTAGACTGTGTGGACCACCTTCCCCTCGTCAATGGCCTTGGTGACTGTTTCAAAGAAATCAACCAGGTTTAAGAGGCAGGATCTGCCCTTAACAAAGCCGAACTGGGTAGGATCCAGTGTCTGTAGGTCCCCAATATCTTTATTTATGAGGTCCATGATGATCCTTTCCATAGCTTTGCAGACCAAGCTAGTCAGGCTTATGGGGCGATAGTTTCCAGGATCCGTTGAGGTACCACCTTTGTGGAGAGGGACCACTGTTGCTGTACGCCACTCTTTGGGTACATATCCTGTAGTAAGGCTGAGATTGAACAGTAGTTTTATGTTTGGGTTTAGCTCTTCTTGTAGTTCATGTAGGACGCAGCCCGGGACACCGGCTGGTCCCATTGATGCTGTGTTTTTTGCTTTGGAGAGGGCAGCTCTTACCTGAGCATCTGAGATGTCAGGGGGGCAGCACTCTGCTGGGATAAATATTTGCCCTTTTGGTGGGGAGGGGGGGGTTTGCTCTGAACCTGTCAGCTAGGATGTTGGCAATGTCTGTGGGTTCGGTGTATTTTTTGTCATTTTGGACTAATTCTGAGCATATCTGGGAATTCCCACCCAGGTTCCTAATATAACTAAAGAAAGCCTTGTGATTATCCTTAGTGTCCTGTGCAATTTTTCTCTCGAAGCTGGCCTTAGATGATTTTATGAGTGCCCATAGTTTTTTGCTAATACTGATCAGAGATGCCTTCCCTTTTTGGTAGTAGCTTCCTCCTTCTATTGTATAGTTTGTTTATGGCTGGGGTCCACCAGACAGGACGTCTGCCTTTGGAGGATTGGGTTTTGGTTTTATTTGGGATTGCATGATCCACGCATTCCTGAAGGTGTTCATAGAATGCATTTATAAAGGATTCTGCGGTCTGGGCCATATTTTTCACAGGCCCGGGGGCTTTGAAGGATTCCACCTCGGTTTTGAGGAGTGTGAAATTTGCTTTGAGAAGTTTTTCACTGTGGTTTTCAGGGCAGGGGGTGGAGTCGGGATGTGAATATCCAGCGAGATTAGTTTATGGTCTGATTTTACCAGTGAGGGATACACTTCTGGTCTGGAGCATAGAGTCCCCATGTTGGTGATGATCAGGTCCAGTATGTTTTCCCCTCTTGTGGGAGTGGTAACAAGTTGTTCCATAGCATTTGAGTTTATAAATTCTAGGAACCTTTGGGCTAGAGTGTTGGAGCTAGAGTAATGCTCTCAGTCTATGTTTGGGTAGTTGAACTCGCCCAATATAATGGTGCTTGGAGAGACCTTCATATTTTCCTGTGTTCTCCAGAAGGCCGAGTCGGGTTCCAGGGTTTGGGAGGGTGGTCTGTAGCAGGCTATAAACTGGAAGGCAGTTTTACCCACTGTTAGTTGCACATGGATAGTCTCTGATGCTTTGTGCTGTGCCACCAACCTGGAGGTGTGGGTATCTTTGACAAATATTGATACTCCCCCTCCTTTTGTAGTACGGTCCAAGTTTTGGTGCCGAAAAGCATGGTATGAGGTATAACCTGGTAGTGCTGGGGTGCTCTCGGGAGCCTTGAACCAGGTTTCTGTTACTGCACAGATATCGATGTTCTCCATGCTAAGGAGAGTTTTGAGTGCGTGCATCTTGAGGTTTAGTCTTCTGGCATTGAGTAGCATTACTCTTAGTTTCTTACCCCTTGTGATACCTATGGAGGTGGGTTTGTCCTTTGAGCCTTGCCTAAAAAAGGCACTATGGGGTAGAAAGAGCCTTTGCCAATATCCGAAAACCCAGGGGTGACAGGTGCAAGCCATCCCTAGCGAAGCATTGTGGCTTGTCGAGCATGTCATCCCAGGCTGATAGGCATTGGATCCCCTTTGAATGACACCAATACTTAAGCCAATTGTTGAAATTGATCATCTTGTTTTCATATTGTGGCATCATTCTTGGTGAGGGTAAGATGCTACTCAAGGTCAGGGTCATACTGGCCTAGGCTACATGCTCAGAGAGCTCCTCTATGTCTCTTTTCATGTAGTCCAGGGAGGTACACGGGAAGGTAAAGGCTGTGGCTCTAAGTTGATGCCAGCAGAGATCACAGGGTTCCTGTATTTTGTCCCTGTCCACCCTGTATCACTCTGCAATGTCCATCTCGTGTATGTTGTAATGAGTTAAATGGGCCTTGAAAACTCTTTTCCATCTCAGCCTAGGTCTTTTTGTGGCAGCAGCAGCATTGCCTGTAGCCTGTAGCACATACAAATGGAGTTAAGCAGCAGCAGCACCTAACATTCTGTCTGTGTAGACTTTCTATGTCTGTACTCCACTAATTTTGAAATCCACAGGAAAAACTAGCATGGGGTTTAAATGGTTGCTTTATAACTTGTTGAATAGCTACACTAGATTGGTTGATTAGCATGCAGTTGCAACTTATGCTGTAATTAGCATTTCTGAAACACAGTCTAGGCAGATGCAATCCATTAATAATTTACTCCATTATATAAAGGTAAATGTGTAGCTAGCCAAACTGATGGTGAGAATACTTGCTACATGTTCAGAAAAGCAAAATATTTTCAAAACTATTTTTACCGAAGAGTATTGAACTCCGGCAGGTATGCTGTCATTTTCTTACCTACATAATGCATATGCTAGAATATATTAATAAATAATGTGAAGAAAACATTTTACACTGTTATGTGTACATATAAATTTGAAGTGTAATGATGGCTTGGCCATGGTTGTCAAACCAATTCAGAGGTACAAATGATTGACAGTACATGAAAATAGTTGGCTGTGTAATACATATGTGCACATTTTTCAGGGTCAGGTCCTTTGAATGCATGTTTAGCATTTCAAATGTGTTTTATTAGTAAAATGGTTCATGTGCCTGTGCTTTAGTGGGAGGGGGAACAAAGAAGTTACTGTTATGCCACAAACTAGAATAGACTGTTCTTTTGGGAGAGGAGCACAGCTGAGTTACTGCTGTGACACATACAAGGATATGTTGTTCTTGTTACTCTCCTTGTTTTGCATCCTGCCTGTTAATATTTTTATCTGTAGACTGTTTTATGTTTTTACAGTGGGTACTACTGATTGCCTACATTAACTATTTTATCTGGTAACAGTTACTTTGTAGTTATCTGATCCTTATGTATATTATCGTTCTGTTGTCTTTTAGGACCAAAAGTGTCATTGAGGTGCAGACCACCCATCAGTGAGGCTGAGAATAGAATTGTTGATGTGCTACACCAACATGGGGTGCTTTTTCTTGGAAGGGATTATCCCAATATGCCAGAGAGGCTGAGACTATGGCAGTAGATCATTGCAAATATAAATGCTGTGTGCAGCTACAGCTGGCCTTATGAGCAGATGCGCCACAGGGCCACTGACAGTAGGCATGCAGCTGCTGTGGTCCAAGACCAGAGAGTAACCAGGGGTGGACCTGCTGCAGAACAACCTCTCACCCCCAGTGAGGAATTCTTGACAAATCTTCCACATCAGGACAACTCACAGTAGAGTGGCCCACAACATGTGATTTATGTGGGCACCCCTCCTTATCGGTCCCAGAAAGAGCTTCTAGTTAGACTTTGTTATATGACCAGTTGAACATTGTTGCATAGAAAAACAATGATGGTCATGTTCCTGTGTGCCCCATTGAAGGGAGCATGTCCAGGAGACATTGATCAAGCTCAGGTAGCAACACTGCTTCTGACCTTGGGTGTGGAGGTACCAGTGCAACTCCTGGCAGAGCCAGTTCTTATGGTAGGGGGCAACAATGATGAACTGCTATGATGTAGAGCTAGCACTGAGATTGGCTGTGTTCATGCAGACTCTCACACACCACTTTCACATGGAGGACCCCTACAGATAGACACACAGCCTGCATGCTACCCTTTATCCCTCATACACTCACCAGCGTTTTGTGTCAGCCTAGGCCTCTTGCTCCCCCCAGCACCATGTGCAAGTGATAACAACTGTGCCATATCGCAGCTTTCTCTCTTTTGAATTCAGGGATATCAAAGCTTTGTGTCTGATATACAGGGTGCATAGCAACATTAGTGTATACTATATCTGCATTTGTGTTGTTGAGCTGATAATTGTACCTGTCACTTATATTTTCCTTGCCAAATTATATAGTGGATAGTGTCATCATGACAGTACTTTCTTATGTATTCTCTTGTAAGGGTTGCGAAGTCAGGAAGTGCAATGCATCTGCTTACTTAATAACTGTTCTTGTTAATGCTTTCCTGTACACACATATGGTGCACATCATAAGACACCTCATGACATTCAGATCTCAGGATTGTATGACAGCACTGTAGTCAGACTAATGAGAACAGTAACACAGTATAATGCAATATTTTGCATGAGCCTCACCAGACACATGCAGCAGCTGGACATACCACAGTGCTTGCTCAGCACGATAACAAAGGACTTACTAGCCATGATGTGCTGTATGTGGGTAGAATAAAAGACATGTCAATGTAATCTGTCTGTTATTGCATTAAATTGTAACTTTTTTGTAAGCCTCTTACTTTTGGTTTAAGCATTGGGCTTCAGACCAGTTGTCTTACATTAAGAAGGTTTGTAGTCTACACTGTTGTGGGAGAAGATGGTAGCCTCTGCCTCTCTGAGATGGGAATTGCTGGGTGAATGCTTATTTTACCTGTTTTTCTGTATTTGCTATGGTTTAAGCAGTTGGCCTCCAAAACAATTATTTTATATTTGGAAGGTTTGTGGTGTAGACTCTTGTAGCAGGAAAGGATAGCCTACATCCTTCTAAGCTGGGAATTGCTGGTTGAGGGCTTATTGTGTCTGTCATTCTGAAAGTGTCTTAGCCCACGTTTAAGGACTTGGTTTCCAAACCAATAATTTCACACGAGGAAGGTTTGCTATCTACACTCTTGTTGGAGTATTTTACTAAATAGCTGCTTTATTTAAACTGTTTGTTCTGCTGTTGTGATTGTGATTATCTGTACTTTGAATTTCTAGTACTTCTGCATTTTATAGCATAGGTTCAGTTCAGGCTTGTTGAATCTACACTGTGTGTTATCATTTGAGACCTAAAACCAGCCCTCTTATATTAAGAAGGGCCCTCCTCACCCTTGTGGCCAAAGTGTGCAGCCAAGGACCCATCTGAGTTGGGGATTGGTGGAATAATGTTCAGTCTTGGCTTTTCCATTTGTTTAATTGTTTAAAATCATTTAATTTTGCTTGTATTTCAGTGTTGTGTTTGGCTGGATTTGCATTATGTTTTCCAGAGTTGCTCAGAGCTTAAACTGCTACCCTGCAAGCAACTCATTTGTACATTGTAAAATATTGGCACATTTTTCTACCCCTTGGTTATGGCAAAGGTACTTGTCTCCCCAGTAGTGTCCTTTTTATGCAATGTCAGAACAACTGAATTCTCAAAGTAAAAAAAACACACGAGACAAACTGAAAGTTATGCTGCTTAATGCAAGAAGTGTGAATCAGAAACTGCACTCACTAGAAGCACCTTGGAAGATGCCCATGTCTGTGCAGTCACAGAGACATATTTCAACAGCACAGAGAGCCCTTCCACATGTTCAGACATCAAAACAAGCATGAAAGACCCAAAGGCAGAGGTGTATACCTCTTCCTTAAAGACAGACACATCAAGATTGGTCAAACAGGATGAGTCTGTAGTGCCACTCCAAGTCCAACTCATTGTAGGTAAAAGTCGCTTTGATATCATTGTTAGCTATAGGTTCCCTACCATGAACCACTAGAACCATTATGCCTACATGGACCTACTTCAGTCACTCATTTTATATCCAAAAACCTTGGTCATGTGCGATTTCAACTATCCTTCCATCAGCTGGGAGTCATATATGATCATAAACATGCTTGCCATATGGTAACTGGACTTTGTTAATGCACATGCTCTGTAACCAATAGTCTGCACCCCCACAAGGTGCTCAAATGTCCTAGACTTAATATTCACCAAAATAGGGACTCTGTACTAACCCCTGTGTGCTGCCCTCCCTGATCAGGTTGAATCAGAATTCAGTCTCGTTTGAACTAATGATCATACCTGACTCCCCTCAAGAGCAGAAAAGATGAAACATTTCTCCAAAGAAAACTATAGCCCCTATATGAGACAATAAATAGTTGAAAACCCCATGCTACCACTGTCAACAATGAAAGCTATACAATGATGTACACAAATGGCCTGTATAAACACGTCCAAATGTATAGTGTCAGCTGAACCTGAAAGGATCAAAACAAGGTCCTCACAAAAAAATGAGCTACCCTGGTGAGCATCAAGCATAAATAGGTTATACAACTAGTGGAAACAAGTAATGTCTAAGAACAAGAGGGAACTGATTCAGCAGTGGAAAGACACCCTCTACTGCTTGAGCAAGCAAATTAGCTATTTTGTACAATCCTCTAAAGCCAAGTAAGAAGCTAAACTAACATCCTTAGCTAAACTAATCAGGAGGCATTCTTTAGCTACATCAAGAATCTAAAAGGAAAGGGCCAGCTTTGTGCCGAACTAATAGTGGACAGTACCACTCATACTGACCCTGAGGACATTGACAACCCGCTAGCAGACAGATTTGGGGCATACTTCACCTGCCCCCGTCCCCACCAGACATACCCCAAAACATAGCTGTCTCCAGTCCTCTACCTAGTACCTCCAAAGAGCAGGTCATAGCCACACTCTCCAAGGACAAACACACAGCCTCTGTGGGACCAGATAACTTTTCAGGCTGTCTACTAAATTGTCTTAAACAGGACCTAGTGGAACCAGTTGGCACTCTCTTCAACCACAGTGAAAGTACTGGCTTTTGTCCCAGCAGAGTGGAATACAGCAACATTAATTCCCTTGCACAAAAGGAATCCATCAACTAGCCCTGGGAACTATAGACCCATAAGCTTAACCAACCTTATCTGTCAGGCAATCGAGTGAATAATTATGGACCTGATAAACAAAGACATAGGTGACTTTCAAAATCTTGACCCAACACAATTTGGCTTCATTAAATGTAGGTCATGCTTATTAAACCTGGTGCACTTCTTTGGGAATGTCAGCAAAGCCCTGGGCAAAAGCAAAACACTACATACAGCCTATCTTGACTTAGCAAAGGCTTTTGACACAGCCCCCACTCAGGCATCATTGAGATACTCACACAGCTGGGAATTAACCTATATGACACTAGATGGGTAGCCAACTGGATCAATGACAGAACACATGCAGTCAAATTTAGAGATTCCACTTCTAGCAGTAGACTAGTTACCACTGGTGTACCACAAGGATCTCTGCTGGGCTCCCTACTGTTTGGAATGTATTTCTCAGATGTCCAATGGAAAAAAGATGACCTATGGCTTACCATGTCACCAGTGACTGCAAACTGGGTGTAATCATTGAGTCCCCCAACAATGATGACATAAAATGCCTTACACAGACAAATAATTGATGCCAAATCCATGGAGTTAAAATAAATGTGAAATAATGCATTAGCATCCCTTTTGGAAAAGAGGAAGTCCCTGCACATTACAAAAATAACAGTACCTCTTCTTCTTTTTTTGCTGGTTAGGGGTTGCCACAGTGGATCACCTGTCCGCTCATGACTGGCAGTGGAGTTTTATGGTGTTGAGTTGCCAGCCCAGCATCCAATCTTCCACAGAAGGCACACACATGCATGCACTCATGCCTAGGGCCAATTTAGTGTGTCCAAACTACCTACAGCATGTCTTTAGGATGTGGGAGGAAACTGGAGCACCCGAAGGAAACTCATGTGACTGCAGAGAGGGCATGCAGACTCTGCACAGAAGGCACCCCAGCTGAGGATCGATTCAGAGAACCTCTTGCTCTGAGGCTCCTTAGCTGAAATCCTGTGGTGAAAGATTTGGGAATACAGGTTGATAGCAACATTAACTTCAATCACCATGTGTCCACAGTGGTAACGAAGGCCTTCTATGTCATACATCTCATAAGTAAGGACATCACATCCAGAGTTAAGGATGTTGCAACTCCCCTGTACTCATCCCTTATTAAACCATTAATAGAATACAATGTTCTCTTCTGTATGTAGTTCCCCAGACACCTGCAGCAGCTGTAAAGACCTCAGGGTTTTCTCACCAAGACAATTCAGGGTCTACAACACATAGCCTCCATGGACAGACTGAAGGCCCTGTCACTGTACTGTGTATATTATAGACTGCTGAGAGGTGACTTGTGTCTGTCCTACAGAGCAGTCTCAATCCCTGAACTATAGAAATGCTGCACATCCGCAAGTCACATGAGGCAAGATTTGCTCACTCTAGGGATCTTAATCTAACTTGCAGCTTTAACAGGACATGCTGCTGGAGAGTCATATATGTCTCCCAGAGATTGCCACTCCTCTGGAAATAATTCCCAGTTCACATAAAACACAGCTCCTCAATTACCCTATTTAAGTGTAACTTAGCTATCTGAATGGAGACCATAAATTTCCCCAATATGTGTCACCCATGCCCCTCTTGGATAAGGAAGTCAGTGATAATCATACACTTGCAGTGCAAATATAGACCATGCAAGTTGGTCAGTAAGGGAACAATGGTGTAACATGGCTAAGATTATAAAGGCCCTGGGGCCAATAGCCTAGTAACTTCCTATAAACCTAAGGTGACATCTGCCTGGACTCCAGACCATTGTCTGATACTACCCTGGAGGAATGGTTGTATATGCAATAATCTGATATAGCCGATTACATCAGCATTGTCTGTTGAGCATGTGGTGGTACATCAGCATTGTCTGTTGAACATATGTGATACATCAGCATTATCTGCTAAGCATGTGGTGATAACAGTGCCCCAATGATGGTGTAAAAGGATCTCTGTAATGTCAAGTAAAAGCTCACACACACACAAAGTTTACTGCAGTGAGAACAGAAACCCTACCTATATAAGTACACAAACTGCAGAACACAGTACTATATGCAAGCACCACTGTACAAGTCAGATTTCTATGTCTCTGCAGGCCAACTTATTGTGGATAACATCAGGAGGCTATGTTGGAGACAAGAGGTTGGGAGGGCTGCATGAAATGGATGTGTATGCTTGTGCAATTATCAAAAGACTAGCAAGCCATATGATTGGAAAAGTAACTGTAGGATAGCATAGTCTACTCTGCTGAGTAGAAACACACACAGTTGACTGCACTGAAAACAGAACCCCCACCTTTCTGAGTACACAGGCTATAGAACACAATACTCTATACAAGTGCCACAGTACAAGTCTGATGTTTACATAGCTGCAGGTCAGCTTATAGTGGATGACTTCAGTAGCACATATTGGTGAAAAGGAGGTGGGATGCCTGCCTGAAATGGATGTGTAGGCAAGTGCAGGTACAGGTATCAAAATACTGGCAAGCCATGTGATCAGAGAGATAACTATATCATAGCACATCTACTCTGCTGAGTAACACACACACCCAGTTGACTGCACTGAAAACAGAACCCCCCCACCTATCTAAATGCATAGGCTATAGAACACAGTACTCTATGCAAGTGCCACAGTACAAGTCTGATGCTTACATAGCTGCAGGTCAACTTATAGTGAATGACATATGCAGTGCATTTTGGAGAGAAGTTGAGAGGTCTACCTGAAATGGCTGTATAGACAGGTGCAAGTATGAAAATGCTGTCAATTTATGGGATTGGGGTGGGAACTGCAGGATACACACTTTCTCTTCTGGCTGGACAGATACACACATATGCACACACGCACATGGTTGACTGCAATGAGAACATAACCTCTACCTATCCAAGTATACAGAATACACAACGCAGT
This sequence comes from Protopterus annectens, assembly GCF_019279795.1. Taxonomy (NCBI): domain Eukaryota; kingdom Metazoa; phylum Chordata; order Ceratodontiformes; family Protopteridae; genus Protopterus; species Protopterus annectens. Next base: position 589,690,091 of record NC_056735.1, read on the forward strand.
GCTTTATACAAGCACCAAGCCACAAATCTGACTTAACTTATGGTAGATGACATCAACAAGCCATGTGTGGGACAATAGCTTAGGAGGCCTGCATAGGCACATAGATTCATATGTTCGTATCAGGCCAGTAGTGTAGAGTGTGTTCTAGGTGTGTAGAAGCTTAGCTGTGTAAAAACACAATTACCTTTATTGAGCACAGGTGGATGTTTGGGTTTAGCAGAGCAAGGTTGTCTGCACCACTGACTGACCCTGTCCATGAGGGAGCACACAATATTATATATTAACCTTTGTACTGTAGTTCATACATGTGTGTATAAAATACTTGATCCCCCAGGGTTGTACTGGTTGTGGGGGGGTGGGACGACAACACAGGTATGTATTGTGAATATATGACATATACTTAGAATGTGCCCTGAATTTTTAATGTTTCTTCATGTAGTTTTATGTCATACAAAGGAAATTGATGATAAACACTAATAAGAAAGCATCATATATACAGGTCCATAGCGCAGTGAGCAGCAGGTTTGAGCAATGGTTAACAAAGTGCACATGCATGCAAGTTTATTTATTTTATTTATTTGATTTCACATTTGTTTACCGGGGCAGTCTGACTGAGTCTACAGAACCCATTTTCAGCAGAGGCCCGGGGAGAAAAGCTCCACATACAGTACAATACAAATACAGTATAATACAATACAATGCAAATTACATTAGAAATACTATACAAAAATAAGCTGAAAGAACAAACTATGTTGCAAGATGTTACAATATATTACTACACATCTAGACAATTCTATAGAGTTAAAACATTACAGACAATGATAGTCACTCTCACCATACATGATATAGGTAGTGTCCAAAAAATAGTACATAGGTATTGCAATGTGTGACACTGACTGTTATAGTACATGAAAGATAGAATGTTAGTTTCAGTTAGGAAAATAGCAGCCAGAAAGTTAGTGATGCAGATAGACAGTGAGAGAGAGTTAAGAAGAATAGAAGCAATAAAGCCCAGTCAGTAACTTAAGGATATGGTATAGAAACAGAGAAGGAGTTAGAAGAGCCTTAGGATCTTGCAGTCTGTGAGGGATTGAAATGTAACAGAAGAGGACAATAAGGCTAGTGTGGAAGAAGAGGAAGACCTGAGCATTTGGCAGGCTTTATGCAGGAGCAGAGCCATGTATTTTTGAGATGATTTTTTAAAGTGGCTTTGAAATGGGTTATACCAGGCATAGACCTGGTAGCTAGAGGTAGTGAATTCCAAAGTATACAGACAGAGTATGAATACAGAGAGTGACCTGGTTTTCTTGGGGGTTTTGAGATAGCTAAGACATTTTTGTCTTCTGATCACAGGGATCAATTTGATGTGTAAGGTGTGACTAGACTGGCTACTGCAGGGCAGGCAGTAGGCTTGAAAATAAGGTTGTGTAAGGTGGATAGCTGAATAAAGGCAAGTTGGTTGGGGAGTTCAAGCCAGTTTAATTCTAGGGGTGGTTTACAGTGGTGTGTGTGATATTTAGAGTTTGTGGCAAACTTTGCAGCTTTGTTGTAGCACTGTTCTATCTTGCTTAAGGTAGACGTTTGTAAGTTAATTAAGATAAGGGTACCATAAAGGAGGGAGGGAAGTAAAAATGTTTCTGCCAGGGTAGTTTTGGTTGCTGCAGTAAATAAATGTTTGTTTCTATATAAGAGTCCCAGTTTTTGAAGAGATTTCTTTATATTCTACTGTATATGGGGTCAAATGAATGCTTATTGTCAATGATAACACCTAGAAGTTTGGTTTCCTGCACTATTTCTATGACAGTGTTGTCAAATGCAAGGATGTTGAAATGATCAGTGATAGGGAAAGTGTTTTGGAGATGAAAGAGTACTAGTTTTGTCTTCTTTGGATTAAGAAAGAGTTGGGCATTTCTTAGCCAGGATTCGACTGCAGTAAAGGACTGTTGAGTTTTAGAAAGCAAATCTGGTAGTGAGTGAGCAGTGCAGATTATGGTGGAATTATCAGCATACTGAATGAGGGTCCCAGGGTGAGAGATCCTAGGATGGAGCCTTGAGGGACTCCAGCAGGGTTGTGGAGAAAGGGTGAGAGTTCATTGGACCATTTCACTGCTTGTTTACGATCTTTGAGGTAGCTCTGAAACCATTTTGCTGCGTTATGTGAGAAGCCTAAGTTAGATAGTGTGTTAAAAAGTAAGGGGTGAGACACTGTGTCAAAGGCCCTGGAGAGATCAAGGAATACGGTGGCTGTATAGTATCCTGCATCTCTGGCCTTGTTCACAGTGTCTGTAAAAGATAATAGGGCTGTAGCTGTACTGTGACTAGGTTGAAAGCCATGTTGGCTTTTGGTTAAAAGATTGTTTTGCAATAGATATTGCATTACCTGCTGATGGATACCTCTCTTGAGAATTTTGGATATGGGTGACAAGATGAATGTTGGACTGAAACTGGATGGATAAAAAGAGTCATCTCCTTTGTGGATGGGGGTGATGTGTGATTGTTTCCATCTGGTAGGTAGTTCTGATTCAGATAAAGACCTGTTTATAAGGATACTGATTGGGGAGATGACTGAGTTAGCAGCCAGTTTGAGGTAGGATTCTGCAAGATTGTCAGCTGAGGTAGAGCAGGGTTTTAGTTTTTGTAGCAGTTTATTTATGGTGTTAGTGGGTACTGACTGAAATGAGAATGGGGTTTGTTGACATTTTGTTGAATATGGGGGTTAATAAAGACAGGGTTAGAAGAACTTGACGGTCTGGGGTTGGTGTCTGAATAGGCTGAAAGGTCGGGGGTTCAGCATTAGGGGTGTTAGTAGGTCTGAAATTGATTTTATGAAGTGCTTGTTAAAGTTTTTGGCTATTTGTGATGGAGGGGTATCAGGTGATAGGGTGTGCTCTTTATTTCTTCTAGGGTTAAGTAGAGAAGATATGGAGTGCCAAAATTTACTGGGGTTGATTTTATGCTGGAATTGAAGCTGGGAATAATATGACTTCTTATCTCTGTTGATTATTTAGTCACTTTGTTATGTAGTGTTTTGAAATTAACATGATTTTGTTCATTTTTCTTTTGTTTGCAGGTTGATCAGGCTAGGTCCCTTTGTTTCATCAGATGTTTACACTCCTTAGATCCACATGGTGCTGAGTTCTTCTAATTCTTTTTATATGAATGGGAGCTAGTGTATTAAGTATTTGAAGCAAGGCATTATTAAACTGTAGTACAGCATTATTAAGGGTAGTTGTTTAAGGATGTCCAGTCTATTTCCTGTAGGAGATTGTTAAATTTATGCATACAAAATTAGCTGAGTTCTTAACTGATTTTGTAGTGTGTACTCTTAGTTGTTGGGAGTTTGTTCTAAGAGAATAAGCCGATAAATGATTGCTCAGGGAGCTGGACAATGAACCGGAAGAGGAGTAATTGGCAGGGTGGGATACTAGGATCCAATCTAGGGTAGATTGTCAGGTAAGATCTTTGCTGTATCTTGTTGGAGTATTGATAAGCTGAGAAAAAACACAGATTTATACTATTTGTGAGGGAGTTGGAAGCTGTGGTTTGTCAAGCTATATTTACATCTCCTAAGATTATTGTCTCAGACTTTATTGTTTGGGATGTTCAGGCTAAAGTATTTTCCAACACTGGTATATTGTTACCTGGTGGGATATATATTGCTATTATGCAAATTCTTTTTAATATGTTGAGGTTCAGAAAAGAGATTAGTACCTCAGCATTAGAAAAAATGGGTATATTACTGACGTAGGATGTGATGTTGAGTGTAGAGGGATATAGAAGTGCTATCCCTCCCCTTTTCTTAGATCTATCTCTTCTGGTTATTGCAAAGTTTGGAGGTATTATTTCTGAGTCTTTTACATTGAGGTGTAGCCATGTTTCGGTAAAGGCTAGTATGTCAGGTTTATTTTGATCAATCCAGGCATGCAGTGGGGCTGTTTTATCACATATACTTCTAAGGTTCAAAGTAAGTATGTTTAAATCTTTGGGGTTACTCTTGTGGTTAGAATTAGAGGATGGGCCATGGTTAGGATGTATGTCTCCACATTTGAGTAGATAGGTAATGAGGAATGAGTACCATGGGAAGTGTGTTTTATTCCTAGGTGATGGTACTGATGTCAAGTGTGGTTTCATAGGAGACGAGGAGGCCAGTTTGTGATTGGAGTAATATAGGAAGGTGTAGGGGGAAAGCTGGAAGGAGATACATGAGAAGCTGTGTTGTTTATTGGGGAGAGGGTTTGTGGAGGTTGTTGATGTGTATTGATGTGTGGGGTATGCAAAGGTATAGCTGTAGCAAGGTTGGGCATTAAGAGTAAAGAGGCTAGGCAAGTTAGGAGGAGCATGTCACCTGTAATAGTGAGTTTATAAATAGCAAAATTGGTATTTGTGTGTTTGAATGTAGTACGGTGTAAATAGAGATTATGTTATCATGTGATATGTGCGCAACTGAAGGGAAGGATGGAAATGTTAGGACTTCAGAGTGGACTTTGGTTAGGTGTTTTGCCTTGCATTTTGTGATTAGGATTTGGTGGGAGAGATGTGACTGGTCAGTAGGAAAATTATGGTGCAATGTTAATTTGTGTGCATAGTAGAAGAGAAGGTGGTAAGCCTGAAGTTAATCTAAGATAGTTTGAGGAAGTGAGTTTGAAGAGAGTTTGAGGTGGCAAGTGAATGGTGATGGTAGAGTAAAGTAGAGTAAGTAGCAAAGAATTATAACAGAGGGCATGAGAATTCAAGGTGATGGATGTAAGGGAGAGCAGATAAGTTTAACTAAATAAAAGAAAGAAAGGTGTGCATGAAATGTGGACGTGGACAAAGTAGAGTTGAGTTACACCTGTTTGTATGTGCAAACACAAGCTGACCTCACTAAAATAATACTATATGGCATATAGTGTATTAAAACCCAGGACCATGTATATGTCAGTCCTACCCTTACACCTGTTGCCACAGGAATGTTGAGAAAACAGTTATCTATACTTGCACTTCATTGCTGTAAATTGCAATGTCACAGCAGTAGAGCAAAAGTTGCACTCTCTGTACTAGAACCCAGTAGCATCTGTACTCCAGGCCGGGTGTTCACAATGTCTAAGGGCATTAATTTAATGAATCTGGTTACTATTTTTGGCCATCTGCTTCATAGGTGGTCCGCCACACTTCATGCAAACTTGACGAACACAGACTTTACCCATTTATGCTATTTATGCTATGTGGTGCATCACTCAAATAGGGCAATAAAAAGGATGAGGAATAAGAAAGAAAACCTTAGTAATGGACACATATGAGCAAAACAAGTGTCTGCTGTCACATGTTAAAGTACTACTATACAAATTCACCACAATTTACTTCATTACTGCACCAAGTTAAGATATATAAAGACACTGTCTAGTAGTGACACAGAGATGACCCCCGGGTAAACCTCGATCTCCCATCCACTCTCGGATTTCTCTTGAATAGAGTCAGTGAGGGCTCTGCCTAACATGGACTATCTGTCCCTCCAGCATGTTCTATTTATTCTGTGTTTGAGGTTTAAGTCACTTGTTCTTGATCTAGATGTGAAACCCTTCATGATAAGGTGGGCAATATAGAAGGTCTTCCCCTAACCACTTGGCAATGTGTGAAATGAGTTTTTCCAAAGGGTATGACTACATTTTTTTTAATTCAGCTTAAAGGCCATGGCTCTGGTACCAATTATCCATTTCATGAGAGGCTACACTCTGCTGAGATAGTTATTTCTCCTTTGGGGAAGTTGGCCTTGGATGATTTTATGAGTGATCATAGTTTTTTCTGATACTGATCAGAGAGCTTCCTTTTTTAGGGATTTTGCTCTGTCATAAGTAACCTCCTCCTGTTGTAAGTTTGTTTTTGGCTGGGGTCGGTCTTGGTTTTATTTGGGATTGCATGATCCTTGCATTCTTAGAAGGTGCCCACAGAAGGCATTTGCAAATTCAGCATGGAGCATTTTGTCCCCATGTTTTGATGATCAAGGTCTAGTATATGTCCTCTCTTGTGGGAATGGTGACTAGTTTCCATTTTCCCAGTCTATGTTTGGGTAGTTGAAGTCTCCCAAAATGATGGTATGCCACTAACCTGGAGGTGTGGGTATCTTTGATGAAAAATGGATACCCCCTTTTTTGTGGTTGATCGTTTTGGGGCGGGGGCATGATATGAGGAAAAACTTGGATAGTGCTGGGGTGCTAGTGCTGGAGCCAGGAACCAGGTTTCAGTCACAGGTCAGGGTCATACCAGCCTGGGCTACATAATCAGAGAAACTCTCCTCTTTTTTACTGTGACCCTCTTCTTGTTCAGTCTGGTGAGGATGTCAGTGCGCCTGAGTATGGAGTCACCTATTACAAGTGTGTTCTGGCATGTTGTTTGGGTTGTCTGTGTACATGAAGCAATTGTAACATTGCTTCAAGATTCCCAGATTCACCAGCTGAACAGGAGAAGACACCAGCAAAGATTGCTGTGTAACTGAGTCAGAAAGGACCTATAGGGAAATGGGTACTCAACAGAATTTAGGTGAATGAAGTACTTTCTTTTGTTTAAGAGTGCTTTACCTGTATACAAAATGCTTTAGGAGCAAGTGCTGAGCTTTTCAGATAGAGTATAGGCTGTTTAGATTGCAAGTAGAACAGTTCTAAGGGGATAATAGATAATATTACAGAATACATTCTAGGTTCAGGACACTTGCCTTGCAAATGAAGCAGTTGAGACAATTTTATTTCAGGCTTCAAATTTCATTATGTCTACTCCCATGGTATGGAAGTGTGTAGGAAAAAACAGAAAGTAGGCTATATGGATGCTTTAGAACTTGTTGAATAGCTCCACCATAATAAAATTGCCTGTGTATGTTGTAATTAGCAGCTATGGAAAACATCTGCCATTTTACTGAATATATAAACTCTGTTAGTGCCCATTAGTGCATGGTGTGCACCTACATGCTGCTGCTCACAATGACACTGAAATAAGGTGATCACAAGGGAACTTATTACTTGTATCCATGCATGTGATATCGCACAAACATGTAGTTCAAAAAGTAGAGGAAAGAGTGCAGACCCTGTAGTAGAACACAGGACCTTCTATACTGTTGCCTTATATATACACACGCTGTCACAGGAACAGTTATGGGAGAAGCATTGTTAAACCTGCCATTCATTCCTCCATTTCCTGTAGTTGCTCTATGTACCACATCATGCAAACAAGGAAGAAAATTAAAAAATACATTTTAATGTAATGCAGGTAGATACAATACATTTTAATAAATAATAAAGAGGATGACACAGAGCTTGTGTGTTGTGCACTGCTTAAATGTACTTTAATGTTTCCTTGTAACCTTACACACACCCCTGATGTCATCATTCACTGCTGCCATGCATTCAACACAAACACTATGGACGCGCCTACATAAAGTGAACATCCCTACACAGTTGCAAGTTTTTAGGATTCAGCAATTCTAATGAGTTTTGACCTCATTTGCATCTTCATCATCCATCCATCCTCAAACCCCTTCTTTCCATTTTGCACATGGGATCAGGATGTATCTTCACCATGTTAGAAATTAATAACCTCATGTCCTACTATCTCAGATGCTGGTTGTTCAAGTCTGTAATAGTGACAACAGTGTATGCAGCTTAACATATATTGAAACATAGTACTGCAGATCACAGTAGTGCAGATATTAATGTGATGCTTTCCCTTTTATAATACAGGCAACTTGGGAGGTTGGTCTTTGTCCCCTTCACAACCTGAAGTCAGTGTCTCTTCAGACTCTGATGATGATGGTGGTGGCCAAATTGAGGCACAGATGAGGGGTGCAGGGGCTGAATCTGTCACAGAAGTTTACATCCCTCATCTGCCCTCATTATCAGTGTACACAGTCAGTATGCCTACACATACCCAGCCCTCTGAGGCCACAGATATTGGACAGCCGGAGGGTGGGGACATTGAACAGGGAAGTGTGGCTACTGTGGCTGCAGTGAGCATTACCACTGGCCATAGCCAAACAGTTGGTGAGGTTACACACAGGTGGATAGATAGGTGTGCTTGTAAGAGGCCTGCTGTCCCTCCACCACCTGTTGCAGGTGTCTCATCACGTGTAACTCAGTGTAAGTTTAGGGCCATCATGGAAGCCAGGCACATTCTAAAAGGAACTCCAGATGAATGCTTCATGACTGGCTCTACTGCCTTGTTGATTTCCTAGATCGGTTTACTGACACTGAAGAAAGATGCTGGCTTGGGACAGATTTCACACTGTCTGCCTTGCAATGCACATTGTCTGTGATGGAATGTGTGGTGGGAGTTGAGCATCAGACTCATGAAAGTAGGTCAACAACTATATCTGCTGAATGTCCATGTGGCTGTGCACAGTCACGCTCCCATAGTGGCAGTAAATTCAGCACTCCAGAGGGGAGTGTGCTACCCACATCAAGACATGGCAGGCCATGGTCTTGTGGTCCTGGGTGGTCCCGTGAAGGACATGGTCTCAGCAAACAGCAATCACCCTCAGGTAGTAGCCCAGCATCTGACCTTGGACATGGAGGTGCAAGTGAGCTCCTGGCACAGCCAGTTCTCATGTTCAGGGGCAGAGATGATGAACTGTCAGCTCTACCATGCACTTCTAAAAGTTGTCCAACATACATTCATGTAGGTCTAGCACTGAGCTTGACTGTTTTCACACACACACTCACATGCCACTGTCACACTCAGGTCACCTACAGATACACACACCATATATAGATGGTCTGTCTTGCCTGCTCCCCTTTCTGACTCAAACACACTCACTTGCCAACCTATTGTGTCAGCCTAGGCCTCCTCCAACCCTATACAACACTCTGTGCAAGTGATGATACCTGTGCCCCATCCCTGACAGCATTGTCATCAATGCAGGGAAATGAAGCTACGTGTCTGATACACAGGGTGCCTATCTAAATTAATATGTTTCATCCATTGTTGCCTTTGACATGCTACTTGTACTGGTGAGTCACATATTTTGAATGCTGCCATTTGTAATGCGTAAATTACATTATGCTGGATGCTGTTGTAACTGCTGTGCTGTCACACAATGAAAGGTGTCTCATGGCACTGTTTACTGTTCACTTTCAGGATTTTGTAGGACACACCTATGGGTTCACATCTAAAATAAACACATCAAAGTCAGAGCACAGGATGGAATGACAGCACAAAAGAAAAATGTCATCAGAAAGGTAAAACAGTATAGGTGCACGGCTCCATAGGTTCATATGTGTATAATAGGCTAAAAAAACAAGTGAGTCTTTTATCCTAGCCATGCATTCCTAAACTCAGACAAGGTCAGATACCCTTGATAAGTGTAAGTGGGATTTTGGGACATGACACATGGACAAGTCGGGGCGTGCAAGATGAACCATCCACAGTTTCCCTGTGTCCATTGCAGACATTTGTCCTAAAGCAGTTATTGTCATGTTCTACATCCAGTCATGTAACTTGCACATGATATGAGTTAGGGCGGAACTGTACTTCACATCCATGTGGAGCCTGTGACATATTAGGTGTGATATCTGGGCTACATACCATCTGTCCAGCATGTCCTGTTTATACTACAGACAAGGTGTAAGTGTGAAGGACAGGTAATTCTAGTGGTAGTCCTTTCTTGGATATGCAGGAGGTACATAGTGGGGTCTGACACTTCCTTTCATGGCAGGCAAACACCTCCCCTCCAAAGCATGTCAGAGGCAGAATACACAGCTATGGGCTTGACACTGTCTGAATAGGACATGTTATGTACACTGTGTATTGGTTTACTGTGGAACTTCTGTGGATGTGACAGTTGTCGGATATGCCTGGTTAGTTACATACCAAAGGTGGCATTGCACTCTATAATAGGTGTGATCAATGCTGAATACAGTGGAACAATGACTGTCTTGGATTTACATGCCATACCTTTGTTTATAGGTTGCATAACATAGAATGCATCCCCAAATATTACCAAACCATTATGGTCAAAGGCTAGATCACTATCTATGTGTCCTTAAGTCCCTGACCATTGGGTCAGTTGTTGGAGGAGTGCAGTCAATACTTTAGTTACAAGGGGTGGATGACTTCCCAAGGGATAGTATTGTGCATTACTTGGCATTTACTGTTAGTCCATGGGTCTGACAACAACTGAATGTGTGTGTTAGCCCATCCTGGATAACTGTTAAATCAGTGTGGGATTCAATGACAGCTCCTAATTTGCAATCTTCTGCAAATTTAATCAGTCAGAGGCCAATGACAGTGGCCATGACTGCAGAGACGTAAATGCCTAGAATGAGCACTTCCTACCCCACCCAAACCCATATCACACATATCAACATGTGTGGAGGTCTTTACCAGACACGTAGGTAAACATCAGACACCTCAGAAACCAAAAGGCAAGCTCACTACACATAATAATACCACTTCAGAACACAGTACACATAATAGCTCACACATCACTGTCCCACCGGTCAAAGACCTGAGCAATAACACAAAATCAAACATATTACTCTTAGGTGATTACATTATGAGACACATTAATGTGCTTTTCACCAGGCTACACAAGGGAAAGGATGCAGTCAGCTTTCTGTTAAGTGCCAAGATACACCATATCATGCATGCACTCAAGTCTGTCATCAGGTACTGTTATGTCATAGTTCCTGTTGGTATGTACAACTTGAGACATACCTCTCTGGACTGTATGCAAAGACATGAGTGGGCTCAAAGACTATGTGTCTCAGACAGGTATACCCTTGGCCTTGAGCTGCATTTTACTGTCACCTAAGATGATGGCTCATGTCAAAGGAAAAAACTTCAAAGTCCAATTCACGCAAGGTTCAGATATGGCATTTAATGACTTGTTGCAAGGAGACAAAAACACGCAAATACAGAATTTTGCCTAACTACTAACACGAAGTATGCTCTTCTTATATTGTTCTACAAAACATTGCTTTCTATAGTTGACGTAGTTAAACACAACTTTCTGTATTGTTCTACAGCAGATGTTACTCAGATTTTCTGCTGACATGACTGGATTTATGAAAAACATTTGAGAAAAACAACCTGACCTTGGGGGCTTTAGCCCGCTACAAGCTTCTATTGTGTAGTTCTAATACATGTGTTACATTTCAAGGTACTTTTCTAGCTTAGACACAAGTAAACGCTGATTGCAGTTCATATTTTCAAGCAGTCTTTGTTCTTATTATCAATAGCTTCTGCAGCTGTGTATTTTCTCACAGCATAAGCGGAACTCCTTGTCTAAATCTCATAACATTAATACAAGTGATACATCTATTTATTATTTGCCTGACACAAGCAGAAATTATCTGCTTCCCTGTAAATTTCCAGAGCATAAGCGTAGATTATAACTGCACATATTTCATGACAATACAAGATTGGAAAGCTTCTGCAGTTTGTACAGATTTATGCAGTGTGAAATATAATAAATGTGTTAACCCTTTTCAAACCTTAAATGCACTAAGCATATTACTAATACATACACTAATACATATTTTTCTAACAGCTCAATATAAACAGAAAATGATTCACTTCAATAATTGCCGTAGTGTGTGGTGTCAATATAAGGGATCCACTATGTGTCAGCCTGGGATTACTCGCTCAGCAAACCTCAATGTTTTGCCACAGATGGTTTTCATCTCTCACTCCTGGGATATTGGCAATGGCCCAAGGCTATTGCCACCCCCATAGTGCACCTTTTAGGTAATGCCTCAAGGAAAAATTTTCCAGTGAGAAAATGCCATCCAGAAACAGCATCACGGTTATGCTGCTAAACAGTGGGAATGACATGACTAAACTCCACTCACTGGAAGCTGTCCCTACCTTGGAAGATGCAGACATTTGTGCAGTCACAGACACCTGGTTCAAGGATGTGGAGACCACCACAATTATACCAGGCTACACCTCCTTCCACACATTAAGATCTCAAACTTATAGCATGCATATTAATGGAGGTGGTGTATCCATATTCATTAATGATATATGCACATCCAGAATGGTTAGACAGCTTGATTCCCTACAGAAACAGCAGGTGCTATTGACTGCTTGTAGGGCACCTAATTAAGCCATTACCAGTTACAGGAGAAATTCCATGAATCACGACACCCACTGTGCTTAAATGGATCTACTTGAGACTGTCAAGACAAATCAAAACAAGATGGTTTTGGTTGAATTTAACTACCCACAAAATGGGTAGATTACTTGTGCTCAAACTCATTTGTCCAGAGGTTAGTCGACTTCCTTAACTACAATGCCTTGGACCCATGGGTTGATATCCACATGAGGGGAGACAATGTTCTGGACTGGGTGCCTACCAATATGGGTGACCACTGAAGATCCTCCACTGTGAGGTCTTCCCTGGTGAGACCTGACCACAAATCGGTCTCATTCAAAGTAAGTATCACTCCTGACACATGGACCACTTGCACCACCCTATGAGATGGTATAAAAAGCTTGATTGCACCACCACCCTCAGATGGAGCAGTCAACTATGACCAATACTTTATAGAAGCACCTGTACAACTGCATTGACTCGCCTGTATCTAACAGGGCAAAACAAGCTCCTCATGGTACAGCAAGCCTGCCTAGTGGAAATCTGCCATTACCAGGCCGTACAATAAGAGGTAGACATTGGTGTCTCACATTAGGAGGGAGGAAGCCAAGCCTAAAATGGCAGCACTCTCTCCTCAGCTAAACCAGCAAATTAGTGTCATTGTGATGTCTGAAAAACAAAGTATGGGACAAAATTAGCCTCCGCCACAAAGGATAACCACAAGGCATTATGTAGTTACATGTGTAATATAAAAAGAAAGGCTCACATTGTTGTCAAACTCATACTTAATGATACCACATATAATGAGCCTGTAGACATAGCTAATCTATTGGCCGACAGGTTCTGTGACAACTACATTCCCCTGTCCCCACCACATGTAAACCATGACATCCTTACAACCCGTCCCATACTTTGTTTCTCTAAAGAGCAGGTAGTAAATGGCCTCTCTAAAGTGACAAACACTGCATCTATTGCACCTGCTAACATTCCAGGCTGCATTCTACATGGTATCCAACATGGATTACCAACACCGCTGGAAAGTCTTTGCAATCATAGTGCAACCACTGGCTGCATACCATCTGACTAGAAACCGACAACTGTTATCCCCTTGCACAGAGGTGGTGCATCCACTGACAATGGGAACTATAGACCTACTAGCCTGACTAGCCATATCTGTAAGGCCATGGGGAAAATCATCATGGATCATATCATCAAAGATATAGGTAATCTAAAAACATTTGATCCTACGCTGTTTGGATCTGTGAAAGGCAGATTATGCCTGTTAAACCTGGTGGACATCTATGAGGCAGTCACCAATGACCTGTATGATGGGACATCTGTGCATACAACCAGTTGGACTTAGCCAAGTCATTTGACACTATTCCCCACTCAGGCATTATTGATGAACCCACCCAGCTAGCCATCAACAGTAATATTATTAGAGGGGTCACTAATCGGCTCACTAATAGCACTCATATAGTCAGAATAGGGGTGCCCACCTTGAGTAGCAGAGCTGTAACCAGTGGTGTTCCTCAAGGTTCAGTCCTGGGTCCTCTAACATTTGGTATCCATTTATCCTTGTACAAACACAAAATGAATATCTGTGACTGACAAGGTTTGCTGATGCCTGCAAATTGGGAGTGGTCATAGACTCTCCAAATTATGTCAACGTCCTACAAGAGTGTCATACATGATGAAATGATTGTTGACACAATCATGCCATTAAACTCCATGCAGATATATGTAGTATCATTCATTTTGGTACCAGCAATGTCCCTACTAAGTAGCACATCAATAGCAACACTTAAGTACATAATCAGGGTTGAGACACCTGGGCACACAGGTTTACACCTACCTTACCTTAGATCACCATGCCTCCACAGTAGGAAAAAGGGCATTATATCTTGCTCATGTCGTAACTGAGGGCACTGTCACCCAAATCTGAAGTAGTTATAACCTCCATGTACTCTTCCCTCATCAGGCCAATATGTGATTTTAATGGTCATTTTGTTAAGTACATTTCCAAGCACCAGTGGCAATTGCAGAGACCACAAATGTTCCTCACAAGGAAATTCACGTCTTCGGCATCTGTCCTATGGGGACAATTTGAAATCAATGTAACTTTACTCTGTGTCCTACAGACTACAAAGAGGTGATCTCCACCTTGCATGTGAGGCAATCTGTGTCCCTGCTTTATTGGTAATGTATATCTGTAAGTCAAATGGTAAACGGATTACTCACTGTGAGGACCTTAACCTGGCAAATGATGTCAATAAAACATGCTGGAGAGAGAAAGATATGTCTACCAAGGTTTGCATTTGTAACAGACTCCCACTTAACATCAAACAGCACACCTCATTGGCTCTCTTCAGATGCAATCTGTATGATTGAATGGGTGACCATAAGTTCACCACAGGAGTTCTGCCTGTGTCCCCCTTTGACAGGGGCAATAGGTGCTGATTGTGTAAATAAGGGTAAGAGCTTGACTAGGATTGTAATAGCCCTATGACCATTAGCCTAGTAAGTTCCAATGATCTTATGATCCCATAAGCTGATATAAAATGCTCTGACTACTATCGACATGCAGTAACTTGGCTACAGTAAGAATGGTATTACTATCAATTAATGTTTACAGAACACTGCATCACACACTCCCACTCCAACTTGGCTATAATTATATTAGAACCGCTACTTATCAAGTCTTACACACTACAGATCACAGTACATAATGCATGCATCTTAGCTCATGTCTGGCAGTAGCATGACTTTGGGTGCTCTTATGTTAGATGAAATAAGCAGACCTTGTGGAGGACAGGAATTTTGAGACTTGCATCACCTGTTATGCCCAAAATTCTGCAAAACCATCCCTCTTTCCATGTCAGTGTGGTAATCATATTTGTTGTTTGGGGAAATGCATATACACACATATACACAGGAACTGGGGTGGCATGAGATTAGAACCCCTACCTATCAAATCTTTCACACTACAGATCACAGTATTCAATGCACATGCCAAGGCTTAAGACTGACATTAAGTTGGCTACTGGTAGTCTTATGGTAGATGACATCAGCAGGCCTTGTGTAAGACAGGAGTTTGGAGGACTACATCAACTACAAGGGTCAAAAGTGCATGACCATTACAGTTTGAAAGTCATTCGGGGATGTATATACACACCAAGTAGGCAGGAGTGAGATTAGAGCCCATACTTATCTAGTCCTACAAACTACAGGCACAGCACTTAACTTACATGCCACAACTTAAGTCTGTTTTATAAATTACAGCAGGGGAACTACTTTTAGAGGACATACACAAGGCCTGTGTTGAACAGTGTATGTGGCCTGCAGAGATACATTGCTTCTTTCTGTCATCTGCATCTAATAACCTAGCAGTCAGACAACTATTTTTTTTACCCTAGCTATGTGGCAATAGTAGCCATTTTTGCCACATGTGTCTGTTTGCATTTGAATGGGCAATCCTGTGGCCAAAAACAATTTGCCTTGTCAATGCATGAGTACACATTATATATTACACAACCTGTTCACTTATTCGTATATGTGTGATGACATCCAGTAGGCACAGGGGCCTGTAAGCAAGTGCATTATCTACTGTTGAGCCCTTACTTTTGGTCCTTTGACCAACATTATATATATTTCATAGTTCAGCTTTAATCACCACAATCTGGGTATGTCAGGCAATACAGACACACACACACACACACACACACATATGAATACAAATATATATATATATATATATATATATATATATATATATATATATATATATATATATATATATATATATATATATATATATATATATATATATGTAAATATATGTATGTATATAACAGGAATATATATATATATATATATATATATATATATATATATATATATATATGCTATCTAGATATATGGGGGGAGACACAGATGTATGTGTGTATGCATATATCTATACATATATATTTCTGTGTGTGTGTGCGTGTGTGTGTGTGTGTGTGTGTGTACATATATATATATATATATATATATATATATATATATATATATATATATATATATATATATATATATATATATATATTTATATGTATATGGGTCTGGGACTAATGAGCGCACGGCCGTTTCACCGAATCTGAAATGGCTGTGCATACTTATGCGAAAGTGCTTTTCACCAAAGAAGCACTTTCGCGTAAATATGCCTGGAGGTAGAGGGAGTTGTGGGGGAGTGACTGTTGCGGAGATCATACTATGGTGCGGTTAAGGGAATTTTTCCCTTTTCCCCACTGTAGTGCGATTTCAGAGTGAGAATATAAAAGTAGGGGGTGCGGGGGGCTTGCACCCCTGCATAAATGCTTCTTTATTCTTTTTTATTGTTTTGTTTTCAACGTGCTTTAATGCAAGTGTTTTTTCGGTAAAAGTACTTTCGTTAAAGTGTGTTTGGGTAAGTTAGGTTTGGACTGTTGAACTTTCGTTCAACAGTCCTAGATCCATATATATATATATATATATATATATATATATATATATATATATATATATATATATATATATATATATTCTAAAAGTTATTCCCCCGGATTCACGAATCCTCCACGTAAGACTTAATAAGTCTTACTCGGAGGCTGCAGTTGAATGGTATGACATCAGCATGCCATGAATATTCATGAGGGCACGTTGGCTCAACCGTAAGTCTTACTCGGACCATGTAGGAAAGCAGGGGGCATGTCAGACTGCCGAGCAGTCTAAATGTCCATGCCCCTGAAAGGGTTGGAAAAATAAAATGAAAACACACAAGAGTGAGTCTGCTCAAATGTCCTTGCACCCAACACCACATTCCCTGACATTGTAAACCCCCATCACAGTTATAAAAAGTAAAACATTAATTTTATTTTTTTTTTAATTCCCAAAATAGCTGCCCGTATTTGTGCGTGTGTGCGCGGGTGTGCCTATTGCTTAGCTGTAGTTAGCAATTCCAACATGGAAGAGCATAAGAAAGAATGTTTATGCAAATCACACCAAATAGCAATAGCGTAATGGTAGAGCGTTTGCACAAAGATGAGGCATTCATGGTTCGAGTCCCACCACTCCCCTTCTTATTTATGTTTTAAATCAGTATATGAAATAATACCTGACATATATGATTAAAATATTAGTAAAAAACAGTGAAATGGCCAATGTATCAGTGAACAAAATATATATTTTAAAGGATCCTGATATATAATTGCCCGCAGTTAAGCAGCGCTTTACCCAGCGCAATGGAGTTGTGCATAGTTTAATAGCGCTTTACCCAGTGCAATAGAGTTGCCCAAAGTTTAATAGCGCTTTACCCAGCACAATGTGTTTGTGCGGACGTGCGTGCCACGCCAACCAGGGCACCGTGGAGCAATGCAGAGCAAAGTTGTTTAAACACAGCCACACCCCCTAGCCTGTCTGGACATTATTAAAATAAAACGAATGACACGGTTCGAACCCAGGATTCTGTGCATCATAATCAAAGTAAAGAAACACTAAGCCATGACAGCTTAGAAGAAACAGCCACTGTTAACATACATATACTTAGAAATGGTAGATTAACCATTTCTAAGCGGGTCTACAGTCAGCTGAGAATTTTCAAAAATGGCCAATCACAAAAAAGTGTGGGAAATGCGGCATATTTTAGCCCCATAGGTGGGAATACTCGCCATAACTGATTGTAGCTCACATCTGCAGTTAGAATGGCTGGAGCTGGAGAGGGTACATGCTTCCGAGCGCAACGTTGGGGCATCAAGGAGTTGAAATACATGATTTGGCTCCTTGTCCACCATCAAGAGTCAGGACTCCTGCAGGGCCAGTTCCAAGGGATGGAGTACAAGGCAGAGGATTGGAACCGGTTAGCTCATGGCCTCACCAGTGTCGCAGGCATTCCTCGGACTGGTGAGCTGGTCCGTCACCACTATGCAGACCTGAAGAGATGGAAGCAGGACAGCCTGAACCAATGGATACAGGAGGCCTGTGGGATACAAGATGCCCCACAACTGAGTAGGTAGCCATGGAATGCAGTATGTAAGAATTGATAATTGATTCTGTATAACAGATAGGTATGTCTCAATATCCCTTCATTTACTTTACAGCTGCAGGTGACCGTGCTGCGAATCAGCAAGCCTATGCAGATAGGCTGCTAAAGCTGCACCACCAGGCAGGTTAGTGATTATTCTGCATGTATTGTTATATAAAATAGGGGGAGAGCAGGAAATAAAGTGTTGTAATCGAATAATACAGCCATAAAATGGCCTGAATAAGTCCTCTGCATGTACTGTCAGATAAAAAAGTCAGAGAGCCGTAAAAAGAGTGTAGTAACCCATTAAGAAAGGTAAAATATGTCCGGAATAATATCTCTGAAGGTACTGTCATATAAAATAAGTGAGTGAGCCTGAAAAAGAGAGTGTTCTAACCTATTAATAAAGGTATAATATGTCTTGAATATCTCTTCCATATGCACTGTTATAACAAATAAAGGAGTGAGCCTGTGGAAAAGTGTGTAATGTAATTAATAAAGGTCTAAAACCCGGAATGTGTCTGTGTCACTTAGTTTGAAATGTTGTTGTACCCTTGCATTATACAAAAAGTGCTGTTTTAAAAAGTGCTGGCACCCCAGAGTTGTGCAGTCCCATCTAAAGTGGGTGATGGAAGTGCTAGTAGCTGTGAAGCATATATACAGTCCTCAACAGTCAGTTACTGGCTGGTATGCATAAGTAAATCTGGCACATGAGTAGCATGTTAATTTGTTCCCCAGAAATCTGAGTGTGCTTCAAGAAATGCAGGGTTCTGTACAAATTGAAGTGAAAATGTCATGTGAAAACATCCAGATATGTAGATAAAGAAATATAAATGCAATCAAGAAATATGTAACAGTAATATCTGCTTCTTGGACAGTTAGTATGTCAGATATAGGTCAGGTATATATGAACTAGCCAAACCCTTTACATAACCTTATGCATGGTGGCAAGTGTAATCCATGTAGGGGATATACACTTGCAGTCACTAGGAATGTAGTGTAGACTAAAAGTAATTATAAGATGTTAATTGAGTTTTTTTCTACACCCTACTGTATGTGCATAAACCATGCAATTCTGCACCTCAATGGGTATGTGTAATCTTAAATATTTGTTGGGACATATGTCCTATTGTTCTATAAATATTTGCATTCACGTTGATGCATGTGCCCTGTTCAAACACCACAATCATGGTGGCCTGTTGCTACCAAACATCCCTGCATGCTGTTGGAATATCCACTGCCATTCAATATATGCATGTGTTATGCTTGCTGTTCAACTGTTGGAACCTTGGTGTGTTGGGTTAATGGGAATATTACTGCATGCTGTTACAACTAATCTGGAATGCTGTTGATTATGTTGTAATTAAACACATCTAATCACAGAACATATGGGAAGGCTAGTCCCAGCAGACCCACCTGTCCATCCTTAGCTGGCGAGTGCATCTGGCACCAGCAGGTCCGGTGCCCAGCCTGGGCTCCCCTCCTCCATTGGTCCTGTGCCACCTTTGGGTGGAAGCGCTGCACAGGATGGGGCTCGCCCCCCCGTGCAAGCGTGGGTGGAGAAGGGCCACCTGTCACCCTTCGAAGGGTCCAGGCTGTGATGCGTAGGGAGATCCAGTGTTCAGTCGCTGTTCCTCTACGCCAGCTTGAGGCAAGAGTGGCGTGTCTCACGGGTGAGCCTGCCCATCCTATGCAGCCCCCAGCACAGCCACCCTCGGGGCTGTGAAGGTGCAGTGGTGACTGCCCATGGGTGGGGATCTCAGTTCCACTGTTACCATCTGTGGGCTCATGGGCTTGCGATTTCCAAACATCCGTCCCCATCAATTGTGTTCACCCACCCCATGTGTCATACATCGCCCCTGTATGCGTCTTGTCTGTCTTGTCTGTTTACCTCCCCAAACTACCTCTCCAAACATACTTGCTTCCTCTACCTCACTTTCCACTCTCACCTGAAAAAAAAAGGGCAATCTGTACCCACAAAAAAATTACACCCCATACATGGCTGCCCATTTCGCACACATGTCCACTGGACATGTAAACTGATAATTATAATTGGCAGTACAACATAGTTTGTTGTCCTCACCCCTCTCCCAGGGGTGGAAGGTTTCAAATTTCACTCCAAATTTATTGCATATGCACAGCTGTTGCTGGTAAAGAAATGGGCAGCAATGGACCTTCCCTACACCCGTCCTGCACATCCCGAGCTTGTTTACCTACTGTCTGTCCCTCTTTGTGCCCCCTTTTTCACCACTTTCCCATCTCCTCATTTTCTTTTCTTTAAAAGAAATTAGCGCTCAGCAGCAAAACAAAAACCCTCTGCCAGTTTTGAATCCCAGACCATTGACACAATTGACTGCATGAATTACCACTAAGCCACAGCAGATATACAAATAACTTGGTGCTGAAATAAATATACCATGCATTACAATGAGAACCAGCCATCCTAGCAGGGAATAATATTACAGTAGCATCTTACAAACACCACACAGTATCAGACTAGGATAAACACTGGCAAAGATGAATAGGGCAGAGGCCAGACTCCCCAACTGTGACTCCTTTACAGGGATGTCCCTGATTTGTAAACAAATGTTAGCTGTGCCCCACTGAATAACTCTGAAAAGTACTAACTTTAGGCAGAGTAGTGTGGAATGACACGTAATGAATAATGTCAATAGGTGAGAGTAGACACTGCTAGCATGTCAGAAAAGGTGTAGTTATACATATGCTCTGATTCCCAAGAAAGTCTCAACTGCAATATGTCTGTAATATATTGCAGGTGTATCTCACTTATATGTACCTTTCACTGAGGCCGTTCAAATATATACCTGAGAGTAACTGAGGCCTGGCAGAGGCAGGAACACACAGGCATATCAGCATTACTGCTGTTACACACTCTGCAAATGGCTTTGGAAGGAGTTCCACAAGCATGCCCTTATGTAGGAGTACAACACAGAAATATCACAGGATGTAGCCATGTACTGCTAGCAACCAACTGTGACAATGCCAATGTGCCAGTGCTGAAAAGACTGGTGTGGTGCACAGACAAAGTATAATAGGCTAACCTCTAGCTACCATCTGGTTATGTTCACAGGTGGGAGCTACGCAGACAGACTACTTGCCTTGATAGACTAACAGGTACACAGCAACCCTGTATGCTCAGAAAGATAAGCCTCACGTGATAATAAAAAATGCTCTTTGCAGTTCTGCACCCCTACCCAAAGGTACAACACACCTGTGTATCCAGACAAAAACAAGGGTGTAGGTAGGCATACTCAGTACTGAAATATGTCCAGTTGTCTTGAGCAGCCTGTGCTAATGTCAACACAAACAAACCACAAACTGTTCAGAAGTGAGTACCGTAATAATTACAGTATAGCAGCTCACAAACACTGCATGTGCCACAGGAATACAGTGCAATAACCACATTTGTATGGAAGTTAATTGTCTAATTCAGAAAGAAAGAACATACTCCCATGTATCCTGTGTTAGCATTTGGAGGGGTGAGTACATGTCTTACACTGAGAAGTGTGTACTGGAAGCAGCAACATTCAGGTTTGAGTACAACCTGCATATCACTGTCTACAACCCTAACTTCAGATAAGAGACATATACCAATCTTCTGACTGACACAATGGTGTCCAGAGAAAACAAGCATGGTCCCCACCTTGGAAAGCTGAAAGGGCTACGCCTACCTAACCTAGCATTTTATAGCAGTGGGCTGCAATCACAGTGAGTACTGCAATCACCACACAGCAGGCTGCATGCAATTACTGAATGGTGGGCAGCAATTGGTGCAGAGGCTGTCACATGCACATGTGCAGATACCTAGAAAAGCAGGCTTTACCTGCTGTCCACACATGCAATAATATCATTGCAGGTACAGGGAGATAGAGAGCGAGAGAGAGAGACAGAGATACAGACAACAGAGACAGAAACAGAGACAGAGACAGAAACAGAGACAAAAACAGAAGGTGAAAACCCAAAACAAACAACCAAAAAAAAAAAAAAAACAACAAAACTGTAACAACAGATGGAGCAGGGAAATACAAAGGTAAGGTATGTAACTCATATGTATGTGCTCGCATGTAGTGGATGTTCCTGAAGAGTACTCTACACACTGCAAATTATCCATGTGTGACAGCAGTACGTATCTATCTGTATCTGCACATGTGCATAGGGCAAGGGACATACTGCAACTGTTAGTGAAGGGTGGACATATATCTGTCGTTGAAGGTTGTTATGTGCATATATCTATGTAGGTCGTAGTGTGTGGCATAGAAAACAGCATGCAGTGCTGATATATGTCATGTGGTGGTTAAACGCTGTGGGACTGATTTGTCAGATCTGCTGTATTACAGCCAATGAGGCCTGCTAAAGCTACATGGGCTGAGGACACCA
Source organism: Protopterus annectens (assembly GCF_019279795.1). Classification (NCBI taxonomy): domain Eukaryota; kingdom Metazoa; phylum Chordata; order Ceratodontiformes; family Protopteridae; genus Protopterus; species Protopterus annectens. The sequence goes on from NC_056735.1 coordinate 589,712,587, forward strand.
AAATGCATTCTGCATAACACTGTGTAATATAATCACATAATTGTATATCCCACAACTGTTGCATAAGTGATATCCCCACCATGAAAGGTGGACTGTACATGTGCCTATATGTACATCTATGTGTACAGCAATGGATGTGTACATGTATGTGTATAGATATGTGTATATATATATATATATATATATATATATAGATATATATATATATATATATATATATATATATATATATATATATAAATATACATATATATAAAGAGAGAGACATGGGGTCATATGTACTGCAACAGGTGTGTGGTGACCAAGGCATGGACTGTAGACAAGTTTGATACTGCAGTGCCATTTCAACTTTTCAAAACACTGTACCCATTAACTACCACAAAGGGAGAGATCTACCTAACACTGAAGGTTTAATAAGGGAACATGGGACACAGCTGGACAATAGCCTCCTCTTTGATAAAGACAGTGCCACACTAGACCTGTAATCTGTCTGTGTGGTATGTGTCATGACAACAGGTGTGTCATCTAGGGAAATATAGGTCAGTGGTCCCCTCTACTCATCACAATGCCCTGTGTGGTATGTACCTCACATGACAACTACAGCAGGTGGAAATACCACAGACATACCTCACAAAGGGTAATACTGGCCGCAAACAGATGCCCTATGCAGACTGACTCACAAAACCACATCTAGACTGTATTGCATACTGGCCACATAGAGATGACCTCTGCCGGACATACAGAGGTATGTCAGACCCATAGCTGGGTGACAACCACCATGGCAACATATCACAATCCCTCGGGGATACATGCTCTAGGGCCCTAAACCTCATCAACTCACTAAACAGCACATGCTGGAGGGATAGGTTCCTATCTCAGAGATATGCCATATACTGGAATAGACCACCTAGCAATAGCAAACAAGGCTCCTCATTAGCAGTTGTCATAAATACCCCTGATGATTGTTTGGGAGATTGGTAATACACCCCAGGAATCCCCTCTGTGGTTCTGGTTGACAGCAGCAAGTGAAATCAAAGTACATGTGTGTCAAAGGCCAGGGTAGCATATGGCTAGGCTGCTGTAGGCCCTAGGGCCAATAGCATATTACCTACCTATGACACTATGCACTCACACATGTACTCAATACAATACCTGCTATGTGAGGTTGAATAAGTGTAACACTGAATGTGTGCAAGGTCTGTAAAGGTGTGATAGGTTAGTGTGAAGTTGTATCTGACATGGTACTGTCTATCCTAGCTGTGAGGCCAGTAGAAGATGTGTATTGTACTGTTAGGCAGACATAGTAGTATGGCATACGATGTGACGTAGTTCCTTGTTAACGACCGTGGTGTCTCATTGTAGGCTAAAGCAATACATATATGCTTACTGAGTGGTACTGCTGGTGAATCCAACTCCCATATGAACTGTAGTACTACCTGAAGCTGTAGGCCTAAACAGCACAGTATGGTGTGTGTTCACATTGCTTGGAAATACTGTCTTGTGTGTTTCCTGTAGTCTGCACAGAGGGCATAACTCATGCATAATGGTTTGTAAGTAGTGGCACACAGTAATGTATGGTACACAGGTAAAGCTCATCTATGATGGCATACAGTGGTGTGTTGTATGTTTGTCTGATGTGTGTGTAATTATGCCTGTACCATGGCCGTAATCATATGTGTGCTACAGGGTATACGTGTGTATCTAGCAACATATAGTTTCTATTACAGCAGTATGCCCCCTATAGTAACAACTGTGCACATATGTTAGGCAGGGCTATGGCATCAACGACTAAGGTGGTTGAATAGTACTACTGTAACTGTACTTTACATTCATTGCAATGGATGACATCTCTGTTTGTGCATTGGCGTGATATATACCCCTGTGGCGAGGTTGTGCATTGTGTCACAAACAGTATTCTGGGTACTGTTGTATAGTGGTTTGATATATAGAGTGTGCCAAGCACTGTTAGTCAGTTGTGGCCTGAGAACCAATAAGTGGTATTTAACATGTGCATCCTCTGACAGACAAATGGATGGTATATATGTCAGTAAAGTGATATCTGTGGTTAAAGGTGTAAAGTGTGCCACAGGACTCGCTCACACATATTGTTCATATTTTTATCAGTCAGATGGCCCACCAACGTAACCCATCTTACACAGCAGCGGAGGAAGAGGAGATTCAGCAAAGCCTGGTGCAGCACTACACAATGCTGTTTTCTAGAAGCAGCCAGCAACAGCAGGAGCAGACTGCACTGTGGCAGGATCTTGTTTGTCGGGTAAATGACATATGCATGCATAACCGGACATATGAGCAGGTACACCATCATTGCAGTGATTTAATTAGACATGTCCGGCGGCATGCGTCTGATATCCAAAGACAACAGCTTGCCACAGGTGGTGGGGTGGCCATTCATCCCCCCCCCCACCAAAGTGGAGGAGCTGCTCCTAAGCATGGAGGCTCCTGGACAACAGCAGCAACTCCCACTGGCATGTGTTATCATGGAAGCAAGAGCCACCCAGCATGTTCGCATGGAGCGAGCAGGTAACATGCCCTATCTGTAGACTACAGTTAACTGTATTGTTAGATTATGTCTACCTGAGATGTGTACTGTGTGTTTAGCAGTTGTGCTGCCTAGTGTTGTGCAATACTGATATTTGGAATATTATCTGTACACCTGTGACTGTTGACTGTTGTTCTACTGTAGTTTAGCATACCCACAGTAGCAATGCCACAGTTGTGGCCACTGACAAACTCTCTCATATTCTCGTAGGTCCCTCTGGTGTGACAGCTGGGCAGACGATCCATGCTGGTGAGTGTGGCATAACTGCAATGTTGGTAATGAAATGTGCATGTCATAGGTGAGGTGTAGGCCATGTACACATAACACACCTACACATAATGCATGCCGTGCATGTTTGCTGTAAGACATTGAACAGCTCAGTAATGTCAGTAGCTGCCTCAATGACATGCAATACACAGAGCATCAGCCACAGTTGTGGCAACACTGTACTGCACATTGGATAGGCATAGTTGCTACAACTGTACACAACGTAACATGTTTATCATACGCAGTACACAAAAATATGCTACATATGGCATTACCACACACCCGCTGTAAGGTCACACTTCAGTATCCCACATGTCATCCACACACACATGATGTACCTCAGGGGTAGAGGCCTATCATGCAACACTCTTCAACACATAACAGTCATGTTAGGCAATGCTCCCTGTTGGGCACCTCACACACCCATGTACAAAGTGGCTGTGTAATTGTGAACATAGCCACTGCACTGCAGTTCAGGTACAGCATGCTAGGTGGTGGTCTGTCACACATTAGAAGCCGTGAGTGACCACAAGATGCATGATGATGATGGCACATGGTACTACACCCCATCCAGTTACAGTGACCACAGTAGTACACATAGCAGTCATTGCTTTGCACCTCAATGTTGTGTGTGTGCAAACATATGCACCAATACACAATATGCATAGCATGTTGTGTGTGTGCTTACATATGCCAGTATACACAATATGCACAGCAGTCGCCATCTGTACAAAGTGTCACATATATGTCCTGGAATGCTGTTGGGTGTATAGGTCACAAGACACACATTGGGTATGTGTGGTGTTTAATGTTGCAGTCGTGTAGCATGCCATGTCATGGCTGGCACCGACATATCTGCAATATGCCCCACACTCACCATAACCACTGTACAATGGCCATGTCGAGCATTGGGATTCCTTCACATCTACATGCTCCACTCATCCCGTGTGTGTACATAGCATGCATGTGCTACACCTGTGCCCACTATTATCTGCTATGGACACAGACACTGTAATCAGACATGGAAATCTATGTGTCACACAGATAACACATGCAGCCATGGTATGTATACCTGTGAGTGATGGTGCACAGGACATTGCAGAGCTGATAATACTTGCACAGCAATGTTGTGTCCATGTACACATTGTGTTCCAGGGTGTAGCCAATCACTGAACAACTACACACATGCATCAAAGCCATGTATACTGTCATTAAATAGGGCCGACTGCGCTTGCACTACATGGTTTTGAGTAACACGTATTCTGCATGCTGACACATGTGACGTGACTGTTTGCCTTGTGATACTGTCACCTACCTTCACCCACTATTGAGTATGTGTTGGATTGCTGGTGTGTGTGTGTGTGTGGGGGTGGGGTGGGTATGTGCTGTAGTGAGGAGTGTATTTGTGTGCCTGTGTGCATGTGTGCTAACATCATGTACAGATTGTAAAGTGTGTTTCCTGTCTTCTTCTCACAGGTGCTGAGTTTGGGGTGGCTGAAAGCAGCAGGGAACCTGAAGTCACTGCCACAAATAGTGGAGATGATGAGACATGTATTCTGGCACAGGAAGGTTTGACAGGGTCTGTCATTGGTCTGCCAGTCGACAGTACACAGCGTTCAATCCCATCTATGTGCACACTCATACTGCCAATACATCCCTCATCACCAATGGCCTTAGCCGAGGGACAGCATACAGCTGACATTGACCAGGAGAGTGTGGTATCCATGGCACTTGCATCCCCTCACAGTAGCCATAGCCAGATTCCTGGAATGGTAAGACATAGGCAGATGTCCAGAGCACCACTGGTCATATTGCCCCTGGCAGACATGCCCTCACAGGTCTTACAACCTCCAGTATGTTCCGGGCTGTAATGCAGGCACATGCACGTATGGAACGGTACACCAGGCAGGGACTAAGGGCGCAGAGGGCCCATTACACTGCTATAAATGACAGCATCCATGACCTTGCCGGTGCCATCTGGAATTTCACCAAGGTCATTGATAGACGTTGGGGGGAGACATTTGATGCCCTCCACAATGTGTCTTCCATGAGCCAGGACCATGCAGGATGGCTGAGACATTGACGCGGATGCATGCCAGCAACAGCAACACCTGGCAGTGGTCACAGACAGCCCACAGATCACAGCCACTCCCGTAGTGGCAGTACCAGCCCCAGCAATGCTGGAGCTGGCCTGTCCATTGACCGTCCTAGTAGACCACGTGCACGTGGCTCTGGCCAGTCCCAGCAGGGACATGGGTCCAGTCATCATACCTCTGCCTCTGATGATAGTACCCAGTCAGGGTTGGTACCCAATACTGTCTGTAGCACCCCTGCCAGGCACAGGTACCATGGCCAGAGACAGTGATCTGTACAGCCTAGCAGGTACAGTCTGTGGCTGTCCCACAACCTCCCGTATATGACAGCCACATGGTGGAGCTGTGTGCATGCAGACACATACATTAACCAAACAACTAGGGCTCACACATACACACACACATTACATCAACATTGGCCCATGCTGTACTCTTGTCCCACACAAACACACACACACACACACACACACACACACACACACACACACACACACACACACACACACACACACATGTCGATTGGATGGGTCAGTGTCGGGCTCGAGCAAATCAACAATACACCCTGTGCATATGATGACACCTGTGCCACCTCCTGTCATCTGTAACATTGATGCAGGAACAGGCTAACATGGTGCTGATGCACAGGGTGACATTATAGCAGTGTAGCAATATTAGCAAGTTGTCAACAGGAAAGTGTAATAATATCCTTGTAGGTATATCAGAGCAGGCATTATGCATCAAAGCTCTGATTGTCAATGTAGCATTGTTTACACCAGTGTTAGGTCTGAGTATGTATTGTCCACCCATATGCCACTTGACTGAAGTGTAAAGTGTTGCCAGCATGTGTTAGTGAGTGGACAGTACGTGTGTGATGTGTGTAGTACAGATTAGTAGGTGTACATCTGTGAACATGGTTGGTGCACACTGTCTGCATGTACGTGCATAGTGGACACATGGGACATGTGACATACCCTGTTGTCCACATTGTTAACATCTCATAGTATCTTTCGATGGCCAGTATGCATTCTACTACAGATGTGTACTAACATGGGTACACATGTGTGTCTGACATGGGTTGACACTATGCTGTGGGTGATACTGTTAATATCTGTCAATGATTTGCAGTCTGGTAGTATACACAACCTCAACAGCATGACTATAACCAATTATTAGATGATGTCCTGACAAATGACACACATTTGTAGGAAACTCAGAAACAGTTGGATCCTTCCAGTGCTATACTATAATAGTAACCAGTGGTATTGACCGCCACCCATTCCTGGGACCACACCTGTTTGGCATATAGCCCTCTTAGGTACATGCAAACACACTAGGGATATGTCCATCCACATCTGGAAATGCATGCATTGGCCTACAATGCATTCCCTGGATGGGACGCATATCCTACACAAGGGTATCATACAGACAGATACCTGTTGTCCGATACATGCTGTATAGCAGTAAGCCGACTATGGCATAGTCATCCACATTTACTATACATACTATCCCGACAGTACCACATAGGTGGTAGCCCTCAACATGTATGTTGGGTACCAATGTGTACATACAGCCACGTGTTATGTCATCTGTCCCTTGGTATCCACATATCCATAGGTATTGTGGAGTCCCTTGGTGTATCACATAAGAGATTAGGGGCCTGAATGCATATCCACAAGGCTGTTGTACACCTATAATGACTGTCCATTATTGCCAGTCGCTGTTGTTTATGAACATGTTTGACGTATACCCCAGGCATATACCCTCTCTCACACTACTCTATAGTAACTGTCATGGGTGTGTGTGGCACATATGACCTTGGCCACAGATCACTACAGTGGCCGGCTTTGTCACATACATACATATGTGACCTACGATCTGAGAAGCAGGAGCACAATCTGTCAAAGGTAATAAATGTATTCATGTAGTATGCAGGCTTCACACCTATGTACTGATTGAGGTCACATGTACACATATTTATTTCCCATGCAGATATCTGATGTGTGCAATGCACATACTGTTTTTATCATGATATGTCATACCATAGTTAAAGCAAAACCCACACCACATTAACCAACCGTGTCACACGCACACAGTAATTGCAAGATTCAAACCCCTACCTATGTTATGATACTAGTGAGATACGTATTAACACGGCGCGCTATATGCTTTACTGAGTGGTTCCTTTTCTCCTGCTATATTTGTAGGTTGCTAACATCATCAGACTTTCCAAAGAGGAATGTACCTCTTTTAATGGGTTTTCCCAGTCTCCAAAAAGGGCACTCCTCTCAAAGGAAATAACGCACATACCCCACCCACAAACACACACTGTCAGCATTTGCAGGATTCAAACCCCTGCCTAACTATGTTATGATACTAGAGAGATACGCATTAACACTGTGAGCTATATGCTTTACTGGATGTTTTTTCTTCTCCTGCTATATTTGTAGGATGCTGACATCATCAGACTTTCCAAAAAGGAATGTACCTCTTTTAATGTGTTTTCCCAGTTTCCAAAAAGGGCACTCCTCTCAAAGGAAATTGCACACATACACACACCCCCACAGACATAGTGAGCATTTGCAGGATTCATACCCCTACCTAACTATGTTATGACACTAGAAAGATACACATCTACACGGCATGCTATATGCTTTATTGGGTGGCATCTTTTCTCCTGCTATATTTGTAGGATGCTGACATCATCATACTGGAAATGGTAATGTGTGTACACTTTGTTTTATGCACTTCCAGGAATGAGTCATGTGGGCTGGCAGGTGTCAACAGCTTGAACAGGACCCGATAATTCTTACCTTGTGTGATCTATCTGTGGACACATTGACATTCCTTCATATGTCAACACATATTTATCCACACATTGTTGGTTTTGTGGATACGACATGTGTCTGGGATGTTGATAAAGGGCTATTCAAAGTCTATGTGGGACATGTGTAGCTCTGTTCAGTGATGTATGTCCTGGGTGGCTGCCTTGCAAACAGTCTAGCATGTTTGGGAACCATGATCTGCACATGAACATACCACATTTGGTAGGGTAGTGTGTTTGTAAGCTTCCAATAGCTCTGTTTATGACTTCAACCATGATGGACTCCATGGTCTTGCAGATCAGACTTCATAGGCTTACTGGACTATACTTCCCATGGTGTGTTGTGCACCAACACTTGTGGGGAGTGTCATATGTTGCTGTAACAGATTCAACAGTTCCAGATCCTGTGGAGAGGGTGAGGGTCAACTGACTGTTGGGGTGCAGGGACTGTTTGTTCTGTAGTTCATGCATGACACATATTGAGAAACAATGTAATCCAATTGCCACCATGCTTTTGGCTTTGGGGGGAGCTGTTCAGCCATTCTACATGTGATATCTCCTGGTATGATGATAGGGACTATCGTGAGTGGGAGGTGGAGGTGGGTATATATGGGCCTATCTGACAGGATGTCGGCATTGTCAGTCAGGTACAGTTGGCCCTGACTCAGGACATATATGAGTGTACATTGCTATTTATGACATAGCTGAAGGAGGTGTCATGATTCAGTCTGGACTCCTTTTCAGCTACTCTTTACAAAACACCAACAAACCTGAGCACTAATCCCTGTTATACTCTGTTACACAGTTAACACCCTACTGATCCTTTGTGATAAGGCTACGAAGTATGTCATCATAATATCCAGGCATGTCCAGAGGTCGGTTTCGTGTGTACTCTCCAGTCCAGCTGGTGAATATTGTGATTTTGACACAATGTCACATCTGCCTCATGTACACAGACAACCCTCTCCTCCTCCCAACAAACTCAGATATATGTGAGAGATGCACCTATATAGCCATACAGGAGGCTGAGCTCTCTCGACCCATGACTGGCACATTCTATCAGGGGTTGAAGGTAACCCCACACACCACATATCAGTCTCACATAAACCTATAGTGGCAGCAATCAAATGACATTATCACATATAAACATACTCAGAGGCTCTAAATAAACTCTGCCTAAGCAGCAGAGACCTCCAAATTAGACACACAAACAACTGTTACCCCACTACAATACCCACATATCACATAGTTCACTATGTTAGTGTGCCACACAGTCACTGCCCTTTGGACTAAACAACACACCCAATACACTTGTAATAGGTGACACTTATTGTCAGACACACTGACGTCCCACTCACCAGGCCAAACAAGGGAATGGTCACTTTGAGAGCTGTCTGTCAGGTGCTAGGATCCACCACATAACATATGCACTCAGGTCACTCCAAAGCAAGTACAGGACTGGCTCCATCATTGTCCATGGTGGTGCGTAAAACCTCAGATGTTCCTCCCTGGAACACATGACATGATACATAGAGGAACTCTCTGATCATGTAACCCAGGCCAGTATGACCCTGACCTTGTCTAGCATGTTACACTCACCAAGTATGATGTCACAGTATACAGACAAACTTATCACGTTTAACAGTTGGCTAACATATTGGTCTCATTCAAAGGGGATCCAGTGTCTGTCAGACTGGGGTGACATGCTCGACATGCCACGTAGCTTCGCTATGGACAGCTTGCACCTGTCACCCTTGGACTTTCAAATACTGACTAAGGCTCTTGCTACCACCATTGTGCCTTTTTTAAGCAGGGCTCAAAAGACAAACCCACCTCCATAGACATTACAGAGTAAATGAAACTAAGGGTAATGCTGCTCAACACCAGATGTGTTACCCTCAAATTGCGCCCACTCATGACTCTCCTCAGTATGGAGAATAGCGATATCTGTGCACGAACAGATGCCTGGTTCAAGCTCACAAATGCACACCAGCACTACCAGGTTATGGTTCATACCATGCTTTCTGACCACAAGGCTCGGAACGGACAACACAAATAGGGGGAGTATCCATATACATCACAGATGCACACACCTCTGGGTTAGTAGCACTGCACGAAGCATCACAGACCATACATATGCAACTAACATTGTGCAAAACTGCCTTTCAGTTTGTTGCCTGCTACAGACCACCCTCCCAAACTCAGGAACCACACTCAGCTTTCCTGGGAACAATGGAGAATATGCCAAACACCATTATATTGGGTGACTTCAAATACCCAAACATTGACTGGGGATACTACTCAAGCCCCAACACCCTCGCCCAACAGTCGCTATTTGTAAACTCATATGCTATGGCACAACCGGTCACCACACCCACAAGAGGGGAAAACATATTGGACCTGATCATCATCAACATGGGGACTCAATGTTCCACACCAGCGATAACCCCCTCATTGGTAAGGTCAGAACATACATTGATCTCACTGGACATCCATATCCTGTCCCCACACTCATCCTGGGTAATCCTGCTGAACTTCTCATAAGCCAATGTCTCACTTCACCAAAGCAAGGAGGTATCCTTCAGAGACCCTGGGACAGTGGTAAATATGGCTCAGACTGCTGAATCCTTTACATGCACATGCTATGGACACCTACTGGACTGCATGGATTGTGCTATCCCAAATAACAACAGGACTCACTCCTCCAATGGCAGGGGACCTGTCTGGTAGACCCCAGCCATTAATAAGCTATACAACAACAGGAGGAAGCTACTACATGATAGAGCACAATCCCAGACAGGGAAGGCATCTGTGATCTGTACTAGCAGACAGCTACGATCACTCATGAATTTATCTAAGGGCCACTTCTAATGGACAATTGCACCAGAAATGTAGGACAATCACAAGGCCTTCTTCAGTTATGTCAGGAACCTGGGTGGACACTCACTGATATGATGTGAGTTACTGCATACTGACTAAACATACCCTGAACCCACTGACATTATCAACATCCTGGCAAACAGGTTCAGTGCAGATGTCTCCCCCCATCCCCCCCTAAGGAGCAACTATCCATCCCAACAGACTGTAACCTCCCTGACATCACAAATTAACAGGTGAGTGCTGCCCTCCCCAAAGCAGACAACACAGCATCAATGGGACCAGACGGTGTCCCGGCCTGCATCTTACATGAGCTTTATGACAGACATAACCCTCACATTACGTCACTGTTCAATATCAAAGTTACTGCAGGATATGTATCGAAGGAATGGCATACAGCGACAGTGGTCCTGCTCCACAGAGTTGGTGCCACAATGGACCAAAGACAATATCACCCTATAAGCCTAACTAGCCTGTTCTGCGAAGCTATGGAGCGTATCGTCATGGGACTCATACACATAGACATCTGGAACCTACAGACACTGTTTCCTACACATTTCAGCATTGTTGTGGGCAGATCTTGCCTATTGAACCTGTTTGTATTCAACAGTTACCAGGTCCATTGACGTAGGGACGGTTGTCCACACAGCCTACCTGGACCTTGCAAAACCCTTCAACACAATACCCCACTCAGCCATTATGCATAGGCTCACCAGCATCAATATGGAAACATATCTCACACGATGGATTGCTACCTGGATCAGGGATAGCACCCACATGGTCAGAATTGCAGGTGCCATGTCTGATTATACACCAGTTATATGTGGCATCCCACAAGGCTCAGTCCTGGGACCTCTCTTGTTCAGTATATATTTGTCTGACGTACAGGCTAACACAGGGGGAATATGGCTGACCATGTTCGCGGATGACTTCAAACTGGGTGCCATAACCAACTCTCCAGTTGGCACATGCATACTCAAACAGGGTCTCACAGAGATGGATGACTGGTGCCTAAGCTATGGCCTACAGCTAAATGCCATTAGTTGCATAGTCATCCCCTTTGGGAATAACAACATGCCCACACATTACCACATAGGTAGTAATCCATTACATACAGTAGGAGTTGTTAGGGGTTTCGGGACACGACTTGTTCGTACTGTCGCCTTTGACAATCATGTTGCCAAAGTGGTTGGACAGACCTTCTATATAGCCCACCTTATCCCATATGGTTTCACATCTAGATCAAGTGAGGTCAATGTGCCCCTATATTCATCACAACCATGCTTGGTTACAATGACACATTTGGGGTGTACCGTACCCAACACCTGCAGCAAGTGTAATGGCCACCAAAGTTCCTCACCAAGCAGATCAAGGGACTCACACGGATGCCCTGCACAGGTCAGATACAGTAACTCCAGCTCTACTCAGTCGCTTACCGCCTACTCGTATATAATGTGTGCCTGTTGTTTACGGAAATACCCAACCCAAAATTACTGGACATGCTCCAGCTCAGGATATCCAACTCCCTTGGAGCTACACACTCCAGGGACATATACTCAGCACAGATGTTAATAGGACATGCTGGAGGGACATATTCTTATCCCAGACGCTCCACTCACTCCGGATTGTAATCCCGGTTTTGCATAGGCAGAGCCACCCACTGACCACCTACAGAAAACATCTTCACAACTGGATGGGTGATCGTATGTTTACCCCTGGGATATCTTCTGGGTCCCTGCTAGACAGAGGCACACTAGCCTAAATGTACATGGGCTATCTTGTGTGACCTACTATTCATAGGCACAGTGTAGTAATCTGACAGGGTTGCGAAAGCCAAACACACTCTGGCTAGGCTTGTACATGCCCTAGGGCAGATAGCCTAGTATCAACCTCTGAATCTATGATGATGTTCAGGATGAACAATATTTATTACTGATACTGTTTGCAGGTTTTTATCGTCTTTGCTTTCCCAGTTTCTATGAACAACTTAGATATCTGCAGAACATATTTAATTATGACAGGGTTCCACTATATTATATATGTGTCTGTTGTCATATAACTGTGTGCACTGGGTGGATTGCTGGATAGTGAGAGGTTCCTGGGTTAACACATGCAACTACCAGATATGTGTGGCCCACTGCTGTACTCAGACATGGCCTAAGTGTGTGAGCATGCCCAGTTCAGGCTTTCCGTGTTTTGTTGCCTGACATTTGTCTCATTTATTCGTGTGTGAGCATGCCCAGTGTGACCTTTTAGTATGTTGCTATCTGAGGTCCACTACATTTGTTGATGTGTGTGAACATGACCAATATTAACATTTATACGGTGTGTGTTGGAAGTCAGGTTCTATTCTTACTGCAGGACTCACCTTTGTGTCATAACTCGACAGGAATTATGCTGTGCCTGCAGGGTTTCCATGAGATACTTTGCATAGTCTTATCAACATATTCTTCATACAGGCTGACCACTGCAATACTGTCATGGTTTAGTGGTTCAGTACTATAACTATAGTGCACAGTATCCTAGGTTCGAGGCCCATCACTGCTTAATATTTTCATACTGAGCAGACCAGACTGCTTAAGGGCCAGTAGAGCAAATATGAGCATGTTGGCTTTTGTTCCGCTATGCCCTACTTAGACCAGGCTTGTCCGACATTGCTCAATATTCACCAACATTGCTGGAAGTTGCCCAATATTACTCAACATTGACCACAATTGTGCTAGTTGGTGTGTGCGATTTTGTTTGCATATACTACATGGTGGTAAATGCTGTTTAGCACTGCTTTATATTGCTTAACACATGGCGATCATGCCTCAGGTGGTGCTGCAGGGCTGCCTATGTCAGATGCATATACTACACTCCCTAAATATGTTTGAAAGCAGGTAGTGTCAACTTAGGCATCCCATTTACTACATGTGCGAGTCAGAGAGGTATCATTTCCAGAGTTCCTACTGAGCCAGTGTATGTGCTATGCGTTGCCTCTTTGCCAAGGCCAAAGCATACTGGGCACACCTCCTTCTGCCTACTGGGGCAGGCTCAGGTTGCTCCTCCTCTGAGTCACACTCTGCCTGTGATGGCCTTGGCAATGGTGGGGGGCTGTTTGGCCCAGGCCTATGCTGGTCCTGCTGCAGCTGTTTTTGCAGGATCATATAATGTAGCATAGCACATACCATGAAAATTTGGGTAGATGTAGTTGATGAATTCTGCAAGGCTCCACCAGATGTGTCCAGGCACCGGAACCATGACTTCAGCAGCCCAAACACATGCTCAATTACATTTCGTGTTTGTGCATGTGCCTCATTATGGCATTCCTGTTCAGGTGTGTGTGTATTTCTGATGGGTGTCATCAGCCACGGCTCCAGTGTATAGCCAGCATCCCCCACTAGGTGACCATGTGGGATGTCCCCACTGGCAAAAGTCTGGTACAGCTGGGTCAGATGCCAGATATGGGAATCATGGTAGCTTCCAGGGCAGCCAGCACACGCATTCAGTATTATGCCCTGGGCATCACACATGACCTGACAGTAGATGGAGGGGAAGCTCTTGCGGTTGAAGTAGACCCTACCCCGCTCGCCGGCTGGTCCTTTGATGTGTATGTACATGCAGTCTATTGCACCCACTACCTCAGGGTATTCCGCTATTTGCTGGAAGAGACACATATTGCTGGCCAATACCTCACAGGAATTGGGGAAATATACATGATCACCGACATGTGCTGACATGGCATCCAGGAACTGGTGTAGTACCCTGGATGCTGATGACTGTGATATCCCCATCATATCACCAGTTGGTCTCTGGAAGGTACCTGTTGCTAATATTCTTAGGCCAACACATACCTTAGTTTCCACTGGGATAGGTTCCCCTCTGTTTGGTTCTGTGTGTGAGGCGTGGCCTGCACAGCTCAACAATTTGCTGCAAGAGGTCTCTGTCCACTCTATAGCGCTCCACTATCTCCAGCTCAAGTAGCCCCTGGTTGGTTACCCTTGGCCTGTACACTCTTCAACGTCTCCTCACTGTGAGTTGTCCAGCAGCATTCGCATTGTCACCACCCTCAGCATGTTGCATATGTCGCCGTATAACAGCAATGGCAGGCCCTAACATTTCTTTGTCTCAGTAAAGCTTTTTCAGTTTTCACTTCTATTAGCTTACTGCAGTGTTGCAGTGTCTCTTGTGAGAAACATAATGGACTGTTGTTTGCAGAGTTTTAAGTGCTGGGCTGGGCTGGGCTAGTGTACTACCCGTGTAATTGCCTGATTCTGATTGTTTTCACCTGCTAGCTCTGCTAGTACTCCCTGGTAGCTTCCTACTATTTGTTGTGCTTCCTTTTTCCTTTCTGTTTCCTCAGGGGGGCAGCACCGTGCATACAAGCGCAAACACGCTCTCAGCAGCTCACATGCGCGCACACATGCTTACATGGACTAAAACTTGCTTATTCTTGTTAAAACCTGCACATGCCAGTGCAAACGCGCTTACAACTCTTTACACAGCCTTATACATGCTTACTCCAGCTTAAACACATGCACTCATGCTTACACACGTGCACACTGTCTTACTCGGGTTTACAGGTGCGCGCACGTGTGCATACCCACTAAGCAAGAAACTTTAGTGTTATCCACGGCATACACCTTCAATTTCTTGCCTTTACCTAGCCTACCTGTTGACACACCTCTTTCAATGATGTGTAAATGACAGCTGACACATGCCACTCTGCTCCAATGAGCTTCACTTCTTTCATACATACCCCACACGTGATGTCACCTATCTTCTATTCTGTTACTCCTCTTTTCCTACTCCTACACTTCACTGACTGTACTCATTTGCTATATAAACTTGCAATTCACTATCCTAACCCTCCTTTGCATAGGATTGCCTACTAATGTTTGGTTACATCTCTTAGACTAAGCTTCCCCCCTTAGCAACCTCTACTCGGTGGCCATGTTGTCTTCAGCCTGCCATTCACTTGCATTGTAAATTCATATCATCAATAAAATCCACATTTGCGGATCTTAATTATTGATTTTCTGCTTTTTAGGGTGCAGCGCGTTTGCACGGTGCTGCACTATGCTTAAACCCCGGAGATCGGGATGAAAAAAAAAGTTATTTTATTTTTATTTTGCATCACTTAACATTGCCAATGGCCATATTTTTGGCTATTGGCATGCTTCCTCCTGTCAATGCATCCTTTTTTGTAGCTGTCACGGCTCCATTTTGCTGTTTGCAGAACCGTACTCAGTTGTCAACTGAGTACATTTCTGCAAATAACACTACTCCTACTCGGAATGGTTCGGGTTTCCTGGATCACAAAATTACCTCATTTGCATAGCTTTCATCTACAATTGAGGCAATTTGCATATCCAAGCCCTGTCTGTGTAGGACTAGTTTTGAGAGCTCTGTTGCATGCCCCTACTGGCTGTTCCTTGATCGCTCAGCGGACATGTTGGCTGCATGGAGTCTTACTCTACTCTTAGACTCCATCCAAGCCTTCGTGAATCCGGCCCATTGTGTGAAAAGCAACAGATTTACACTCGGCTTAACTAACTGTATTAGTATGTCCTGTTGGAGTTTTGGCTAGCTATAAACTGACACCAGCCCACACCTAGCTGTACTCCAGTCCAGGATTTTGTGTATTATACAATATGACATCTGTCCCTGCTTCTTCATTGCTGCACTTCACTCACATTGGCTAAAATTCTAAAACTGTCTTATGTAATTAATATGTGGCAGTGGTTAAAACAGTACAACATAAGCAGACTGACAATCTGTAGGACACAAATTATTGATACCTCACATCCACAAAAAGTGGATACTTCTAGATAATAACCATGAACGCCATCACACAAGATGATTGCTATATAGATATAGTACTGTCCTGCGACTGAGTGAAATGCTCATATACCATTGATGAGTTACTGTTAAAGCAGTTACAAGGGAACACTGTTGGGTTGGGGATGGGGAACAACACCACATGTTCTGCTGGGATACACTACAGTCTGATTGTCATTTAACCCGACTGTCTAACATCTCCCTTCCATGATGTAACAGTAATTTGTTGCAGTAAAACTGCATGAATATTCCGCGCATGAAGCCAACTGAATAGAAATGGAAACATGTTAGTGGAATTGGTATCTGTAGTCCCATGTGGATGTCATTTCTGTCTAACTAGCCCACTATAGTTACTTGCATAATGTCCCGGTCCATACATGCACTGACATATCAAAATAATCCAGTAGACTACTGTGTAGGTTACAGACTTACTCTGAAAATGCAGCAGTTGACACAACTGTAGTTCAGGGCTGAGTCTGTCTGATGCAAGCAGTACACAGCCAATACATGGATAGGTACAGAATGTGTGAGTTGCCTGTCATAAATTTTAATATCTGTATGTGAGTATGAGTAAAGTGTTAGTTCCTATGTCCCTAGGTTGTCAGTGAATGTGCTATGCATTGTCTCTTAGCCAAAGCCAGGGGGTACTGCTTAAAGGGACATCAGCGTGTGGGGGTGTTCCTCCTGTGACTGTGGCTGTGGTAACCTATGCACTGGTGAGGGGCTGTGTATCTGTTCCCTTTGCTGATCCTGCTGCAGCTGTTTTCAAAGGATCAGATTGTGTAGCATACCACATACTGTGAATATCTGTGCACATGTGGCTGGAGTATACTGGAAGCCTCCACCAGATATACTGAGGCACCGGAACCATGACTTCAAAAGCTCAAACACATGCCCTGTGATGTTCCTTGTTTGTGTGTGTGTGCCTCATTATGGCATTCTTCCATGGGTTTGTGTGTGCATTCTTGATCGGTGTCATCTTCCATGGTTCCAGGGCATAGTCAGCATCCCCCAATGAATGGCCCTGTAGTATGTTCCCCCTAGCAAACATCTGGTACAGCTGTGATATGTGCCAGATATGGGAGTCGTGCTAATTTCCAGGGTTGCCAGCACACACATTTAGGATAATCCCCAGGGTACTGCACACAACCTGGCATTTGATGGAGCAGTACCCCTTGTGGTTAATTTAGATTGTACCCTGCTCACTAAGTGGTGCCTTGATGTGTACATATGTGCAATCTATGGCACCCAGTACTTCAGGGTAATGTGCCACATGGTACAAGTGTTGCATATTGCTGGCCCTCGCCTCAGGACTATGAGGAAATGATATGTGCTTACTGGAATGTGGAACCATAGCATCCAGGAATTGGTGGAGTATCATGGATGCCGATGCCTATGACAGCCACATCATGTCCCCAGCTGGACTTTGAAAAGTACCTGTAGCTAATATCCTGAGGGGTACACATACCTTTATCTCCCCTGGGATGGGTTCCCCTCTGTTAGCTCTGGCTTTGAGGTGAGGGCAGCAAAGCTTAGTGAGTTCTTGTAATATGTCCCTGTCCACCATGTAGCACTCTACAATCTCCAGCTCATGTAACTCCTGCAAGTTTACCCAGGGCTTGAACACTCTTCTCCTTCTTGACCTAGGCCTATTGTCAGCAGCACCAGCAGTATTGACTTCAGCATCGAGCACATACAGATGTATCAGACCTGCAGCAGCCCCTAGCATTATCCCAGTTAAAATTCACAAGTCTACACTCCAATGGCCCAGAGTATTGAGGGAGAATCAGAATGTTAGGGTATACCTATTTTATGCAGCTCTTCTTTAGGTCCATCATGTGGGATTGGGTAATTATGATGCAGTTCACCTGCCCAGGATATAATTAACATTATTTAAAGGGCCTACTTTAGTGTGCACCATGCCTCTATGCACTGCAGCGCACAGCATAGCTTATACAAAAGTCAAAAATATTTATTGAAGATATCCAGTTTTAATTGACTGCTGATTACATCATTACTGTTACGTGGGTAGTCTGTCCACACGAACATCCTAAGCAATGTGTTGCTCCATGCAAACATATGTGCTGGGAACAAAAAATACTAAAAAATAATAAGGCATACCCCATGATGTCATCCACATCCTCTGAGAATATTAACATCATATAGGAGCCTACACAAAGGGGATATGCGGACACAGTTGCTCAGGAAATCCACCTCATTTGCATACATATCTGTGCTGACAGCCTAGATACTACACAGTTCAAAGCTGTGTGAGCTTGGTGCCAGCAGATATATACCATTGTATGTACTCAGTGCAAGGTCCTGCAGTATGTTTGTGAAAACCATATTAGAAATGTTATTATGTTTTTTTTCTGTTAAGCATGTCTGTGCACTGTGGAGCATAGTGCAAGACATGCCAAAATTATTAAAAAAATCTATTTATTTTATATATACACTTCCTTTTTCAGACATCCACAATGTACCTTTTGCACATATATGTATGTGTTCTAATGTTTTCTGGGGAGTTATGTCCATATTTGTGGACTTTTACATCCCCTTCTGTCTGTGTAGACTCCTGTACACGTAAAACTTCCACATATATTACAGACACTGAAACATAGTGTATACAGATGCCTTTCTGCTTGTTGGATCACTCCACCTGGGTCATTTGCTTAAGATTCAACTTCTTAAGAAATAATTTTCATTCCTCCGAACTTTCTCTGTTTGCACGTGCCTGTGTGCCGCTAAGTGATGCTTACTGAATCTAAAATTGTCCAGGCATGTATATGCATTATGGCACGATGTGTACACACAAAAAAAAAAAAAATATCTGTTTATTATTTATTTATTTGTTGACATTTGTTAACCAGGTTTGTCTAACTGGGCTTGTGACCCATTTTCAGTGGAGACCCGAGGAGAAAAGCTCCAGTAATACATTTTAAAACAAGTACAATTTTAAACAATATTGATATTATAGCAGTTATAGCAAAACGATTCACATATGTTTTGTTACATGTATAAAGTTAAAATTGCATTAAAAAGAAGCTAAGTATCAATTTTACATTTATATCATTCAATAGGTCAACAATAAACATTTTTTGTTTGTATAAAATTGTGCAAATGCATAGTAGACACATTGGAGAGAGAGGTGTAATGAGGTACTAAATATGGTCCTTTTGAGGGTGCAAATTCATGTAAGCTTTATTGAATTCCCACCAAGTTCTATGTGGAAATACTGAAAATCCTATCACAGTATTCTGTCTCCTTAAGACTATTAAGGGATGCTCTGTGTCAGGCCTACAGGACATTGTCCGATCAGGCCCTGCTGGAAATGTTACACATTAGTAAAACAAACTGCATGAGGGTCACATATTCTAAGGATCTTAACCTAGCCTCTGACATAAATAAATCATGTTGGAAATACAGATATGTCTCTCAGAGACTAGCCCTTCTCAGGAACAAGCTTACCATTCACTTAAAGCTAAGACCTTCCCTGACCCTCTTCAAGTGCAACCTAGATACATGGATGTGTAATCATAAATTTACTCCTGGGGTGGAGCCCATGTCCTTCATGAACAGAGGCATTCAGCATTACATACCATAGCATAGGCTCATACCTCTGTGAACTTTGTTTACATACCTACTGAAAATGGTTAAACTAGTGTTAAATCTCTCTAAGCTTGTATGATCTCTTGGGCCTTTAGCCTAGTACTCTCCTATGCACCTATGAAGCTATAAAGTCCAGTTTTTGTCTCGATACAGGGATAGTGTGACTGCACTGCATCATGGGCATACCAGTACATCACATCAGTATTACCACTTGATAGTTTGCATGAACATATGTGGATGTATGTAAGGAATTTATGTCAATATAACAAGATGACTGGCAATGTCGGGGGGACAATGATCATGTGGCACATTTCCTAAGGTATGACATGTTTATAGTGGGTGCTTCATTTATTGCTTGGTATGTGTATAATATTACAGTGACAGCTTCCTTGATCACTGACACTTGAATTTGCACTGCTGTACTTTCTGTACACATGGGCATAGTTGATGCATTACCATCATTCTCATATACTGTTGTACCATTCATTATAATGGATCACTTCTTAATTCACTCATCAATTGCTGATCCTTCAGACAATATCCATTCCTATTACATGTGTCCGATCACAAACATTCACCTCCATTGACATATAAACTTGTGTGACTGTCGCATAAATATCGTTATGTGTGTTTATATCATAATATACCTGCTCAAGAAGTATAAATAGCAGTATGCACTGTGCTGTCTGCATATGTGCTTAAGATTATGTTACTGGCGTGTGCTGGAAGTGTACATACATTGATATATCCTATTTTATTTATATTGACATATTGACTATGGTCTTTTACTTTTTATGTATTCCTGTCATTCATGTCTGTGCCTATTTTCATCAGCACACTTTCCCTAGCCAGTGTACATGTCCATGTATTTTCCCTTCCCATTTAACCCACCCCCACATTATTTAATTCTTCAAATACTGTATTTAATGTACACTGCACCAAGTGCACTTTTCTTTACTGTGTTATCACTGCTGGTATTGCAGTATTTTTATCCCTGGTAGTCATTGTGGCTGTCCCCACAATCTTGCCAAGCAAGTTTGCTTGTAAGCATACTTTAATGCATCTTCTTTATGTGCTTGTACTGCTCTGCATGGTTTCCTGGCTGGCAATACTGATGCTGACCATGAAACCATGCTTGTATTCCTGCAGGCCTGATAAGCAGCATGAATATGCGATTAGTGATGGTGCTCATCATGCTAACATGTAAAGTTTGTGTAGGCTTCATGCGAAGCCTACATGCAGTTTATTGAATCCCCAGAAATATGTAATTAAATTACATATTATCAGATATTTAATATTGCATAGGTGCATTCAGTAAGCTGTTGTACCTTTTATGCTTTAATTGATGACTGTATAGATGAACTATGTAATAGGAAGGTGCAAATTCATGCATTCATTGGAACTGTATGACCAAAAGATATGAAGTTTATCAGTAATCGTTTCTTTTGCACATAATAATGTAATGTGTATTCAGGAGAAGACAGTTTAATCATTGCAGCTAGTTTTTCTATGTCTATTAAGTGTTATGTAAACAATGTTAATTGTTGTTGACTGAAATTAGAAAATGGTAAAGAATTATATGCATTATCCCTGAAAAGAAAAATAATCAGGATTTATATTGGTCCTCTGAACAGAGATGAACCAGTAGTTGGAGTTAACGCAATTTGGAATACTAACTAAATCCAAAATGGAGTTATTTTTTTGTTGGTGCTACTGAATTACAAAGAGATGAATCTCTATCTCCCCATGTCACATTTAAATAATGTTGATTATTTGGACACTAATATCCTGATCAAGGCTGAACTTCTACTAATATTCCAACGTTTTCCCAAAGTTGCAATGGATATCAGATTATCGTTTCCCATATGTGGATGAGGGCAAAACTACTTACTCATAGGGAACATTGCTATATTTAGAACTGAAATATTTACTAGCAAAGTGAGATTGATAGCCAAATGTTGCAATAACAAAAATTATTTGAATAGACATATTTTTTATAACAAAAATATGATATTTTTTTCAAAAATGTCCAAAAGATTTATCTATGAAAATTATGAATTAAGACCTCAACATGATGGCTCATAGGGTGGTATTGTCCTGCAGGGGACTAATGTGATTCAAAGTCTTGACTAATTTTGATATTCTTAAGACAGTACATAGCAGTGTAAGATTTAAACATTTTAATTTGCCTTCCTCTTTGGTATAAAACAATTTTTTTTGAAAACTAACTAATTTCACTGACGTAAAAAGTCTTGTGGAATAAAACAAAATATAATTATTGTAGAAATAGATTAAACTTGGGAAGATAATAATCACAACAACATAAAATCGTAAAAGGTACAAGCAGTGCACTGACTAGTGTCCTGAGATTTGCAATAACTTCTATGCATATATTATACAAATGTAACAGCTATAGCAACTGAGTCATGTAAATAAACATAGGTGTTGAAGGAGGAGGGGAATTATTTAATTGTTACTACATATGTACGGTAAAATCTGAATTAGGAAAGGACATTTAGGTAACATGCTCTTATTTATTTATTTGTCTTTGTTGACGGTGAAAATCTTGACTGAATAAAACCCATTTTCAGCAGAGGCCTGGAGAGGGAAGCTTTACATTTAAGTTACACATGGTGCATGTTTATAATTGCAGGGTAAACAAATCTGTACATGAGCTTATTTACATGATTTTTAAATATTTCTTAGATGAACATGGCATTTTAACACACAAACAAGAAAAAAATGCCATAAACTGGATAATTATTGAATAGAAAAATGAAATAAAATAACAGTTAATGTATGTATTGCATGACGACTGCAGGGGATAGATCAAACTGGGATGTTTTTGAGGTTAGTAATAATTAGCAGACAGAGAAGTAGTAATGGAGCTTAAACATTGATGCTAAGAGAGACATGAAAGGTGACATTATGGAAATGAGCAGGAAGATAAATGGAGAGAGGAGGAATAAATGGAGAGAGGAGGAATAAATGGAGAGAGGAGGAATAAATGGAGAGAGGAGGAATAAATGGAGAGAGGAGGAATTGTAGTTAGTTATGAGGTGTGAGAGAAGGAGGAAAAGTAAGAGTTTAAGAAATGTGTGCAGTATGAGGAGGAGCAATAAAGTGCAAACTATTGAAAAGTAAAATGGCTGTAAGAGTTGAAGAAAAGCACTCAGAGTAAAGCTACCCAGCTGAGCAGGAAGAACAGTGCCATCTTTGGTGGGGTTGCTGTTTAAGCAAAGTTTTGAAACTATTTATATTTTCTATCTGTTTTAACTTTGCTGGAATTTCATTACAGAGACACAGAATCCGAGGAGAGAGAGAGAGAGAGAGAGAGTCTCTAGCTGTGTTAAATGTCTTACTGATACACAGTAAGAATTTATTGTTAGAGTAAAGCTCTCTAGTGGGTGAATAGTACAGCAGAGTATTTTGTAATGCTGGGCATTTGTCTGCAGAGTACAGTAGGTTGTGTGCAATGATTAGTTGCGAGTATGATAACTGGTTTTGGTGTTCAAGCCAGTTTAATTGTTTTAATGCAAGGCAATGGTGTGTTTTAAGCTTGTTTGGATGCAAATTTTGCTGTTTTGCAGCAGCAGGAGGTTAGCTTAGTTTTACATGTAGTGCTGATATTTGTTAGAACAGTGGCAGTATATAATACAGAAGGAAGGGGGGATGTTGCTGCTAATGTGTTGATCTGTCAGGTAGTGTTTGGCCCTATAGAGGAAGATGAGTTATTGGTGAGTCTTCTCGATGGAATGAAGTATGTGGTGATCAAATTTGAAGTTGTCATCTGTTATGACTCCAATAGTTTACAGTGGTTTGTCATTTCTGTTTTTATGTTATTATTTGAAGTAATATGAAATGTGTGTTTATGGTTAAGGGGTTGTTTTGGAGTAAACAGTATAAGTTTGTTTTTTGGCATTAAGCACCAAGTTAGAGTTTTTAACCATATTTCAATATCAGTGAAAAATTTTTGAGTCATTTCCTGTTATTTTATTATGGATGTGGGTAGAGTAGATAAGGGTTGAATCATCAACCTACTGTATGAGAATGGTAGTTTATTTATGAAAACATTAAATAGAAGGGATCTGAGTACTGACCCTTGAGGAACACCAACAGAGATTGGTTGAATCTCTTATATAACTAAGCACCTACAACATATAGACTTGGATTCTCACTATTTACAAAACAGATGTACTTGCCTGCAAAGTAAACCCAGAACACCCACTACATGTTTATACAAACAGGTAGTAGATAGTAGCACATATATTAATGATACTCACTATATCCAAAAGACCACAAAAGCCCATAGAAAGGTGCAGGACAAAGACAAGGTAACAGTCGATTAGTAAAGAATCCAGGAGTGGCCAAAAGAGAGAAAATGATCCCTAGCCCAAACCAAAAAGCAGGGGAAATGCATATCAAGAATCATGTGCATAACCCTTCTGTCTGGGTAAGTCTATCCAGTCACCAGCTCCATCAGAGTAGCTGAAAATCCATCTTGTTTCCATTCTACACAGTCTGAACTATAGGATCTAAAGAGTATGTAACACAGAAAATTAAAGTGAATTAATTAAACTCGAAGAGGGTCTTTATAAGTCCACTCTTGAGCAGTCTCAGAGGAAGTCATCTATAGAACAAGCCAGGTAGTTTTTAAATCTTCTTAGTTCAACACCACCAATGATAATGCACAGTTTTAAACTAATAGGGCAGCATGACTCTTAGATCAGCATTTCTGCCTAAAAATAAGCTGTCATATAAGGACATTTCTGTCATAATTAATGAAAGCTGCAATTTGCCATTTACTTCATAATCAGTATCATTCCATAAGAAAGAGACAGTTGAAGGGCATAGCTCTCTGAACATAATGTTGCAATGGATCTAATACTGAATATCTGAAACCATGTAAAACCTTTCTAATATGACTCTTCTTATCAAGTCAGTAGTTATCATTATATTGAAGCATTTCTTAGGATTGATTTATTTTTTTTCTTCCTTCTAATAAAACACAAATTGTGCTAACTGTAATGAGGATTGGAGACAATATATAGGGGATGCACTTTAAGGGTGGTGCAGGGATCGATAGACCCTATTGATCACATTAGTAGATAAAAATGTTGGAGGCACAGCAACTGGTATATAAAGATCTTGACTTGTGTCCTCCAAATTTTTGTAGATTAAATTATCTCAGTCCATTTCTTATGGGACTGTACTATACAAATTGCCCTTAATTGCCTTGGTGGCAGAAACTAATGTATTTGCCTTGTTGCATATTGCATTATAATTTCTTCTGTTTGGGATATTCTTTTCTTGAATTTTTACAAATGTGATTCTATGTCAAATAGAACACTCTTCATGGTAGTATAATTATTCTGTAAGTTTCAAATGGATGAGATATTAGAAATACCTCTTTTTTCAAGTAACACCAACAGAATCTACTAAATTATTTGCAGATAAACACATTTCCATCTGACATTGATCTAATATCTTTAGATGTTTTAGTTTCTATCAGTTTCAGATTTTTAAAACTTTTTTTTATTACTTTACTGTAAATTTCCATATCAACAGAAATTTGGAAGCCATATTGAATTTTTTCTGTGGAGATATGTTATTTACTGTCTGTGAAATTCAAAGGAAATAGTGGTGAATGACTTCAGACATTTTTAGGAGATCTGACAGAGTCATAGCTTCTTCATTTTTATCATGTTGAAAGTTCTATTACTGCAAATTGAGTTATGAAAAAACAATGTAGCAGTTAAACTAACTCCATATCCTATGGGATGACTAGCTGACTATCCCAGATAGATTAGTCGACATCAATATTAAGGCCACAGACACAAAACAAATAACATCACCATGCCTACACAAAACAAATGGAGGGCTCCATTAAGAGACAGATATAAAATTAAGTTACAAAGATAATTGTAGAATTTCACATAGAGTAAAATGTAACACAAGTAATGTCATATTCATTTGCTTTGCTG
The DNA here is from genome assembly GCF_019279795.1 of Protopterus annectens. NCBI lineage: Eukaryota > Metazoa > Chordata > Ceratodontiformes > Protopteridae > Protopterus > Protopterus annectens. Next base: position 589,738,621 of record NC_056735.1, read on the forward strand.
CACACAATGACTCTTTAATGTAGAATTAGTGCCTCATTATTTAGTATTAGGTCATGTATTTTCCAGAGAGTGCCAAATGAGTAGAAATGCTTGCATTACGAACACTCAAATGCTATACCAAAATCATGGCCTAAGTGTCAGCTGTGAATTGTTCCCTCAGGATATTCATTAATACATTAGTCATGACAAAATGGAAATCATGTGATACAACCACAATGCCAGTTAGAAATGTTGCATTTGCAGTTTTTCTTGTAATGTAGAGAACAAGGTTTCAAGACCAGAAAAAAATAGTATATTTTAAGACATACAAGAATAATCATAACTTTCCAAGATGAAAGTTTTACAATACGTCCAAAGTTAACCGGAATCATCTAAAAATTTCCTGAGCATTATTTGTTAATAGGAAAGCCATTCCCAACTGAAAGTGGCTAGCCATAGTGTTTGACTAAGCATTTAATAGACAACTCAATAGTAATTTTCAGCATATCAATATATATATATATATATATATATATATATATATATATATATATATATATATATATATATATATATATATATATATATATATATGGGTCTACTGCTCTACATTGAAAATACACTTCTTCGAAATAGAGCAGTAGACCCTACACTTCAGCGAAAGTCCACCTAAATGAAAGTGCACTTTCTCTGAAGTCTAGTTCCCCAGGCTACCCAAAAAAAACACTAAAACATGTTTTTGCAGGGGGGCAAGCACCCCCTGCACCCCCTACTTAAATATACCAACTCCAAGATCGCACTACAGCGGGGAAAAGGGAATATTCCCATTCTGCACTGTAGTGCGACTGCCAAAGTCAATGTTCAAAGTTTCACTACTTCGAACAAGTGGACTCGGTGAGGTGGGGTTCAATGTAGTAAAACTCCGAACATATTGATGGATCCCATATATATATATATATATATATATAGAGAGAGAGAGAGAGAGAGAGAGAGAGAGTGACAGAAGTCTTAAGATAAACATTGAGTCTTCTCTGACTATTAGTACTTAGCATGAGATGGTGTTAGCATAAAGAAACATCAGTTTCTACACTTAATTGATAAAAAATTAAAAAATAAATAGGTCACTATAAGGAAGACAGGGTACAGACTCGTATAGCTATGTGACTCCATTCTGCCACTTCTTAAACTGAAAAATGTTTAATGGCCCAGATTCCAGCTTTTTGAAAACCTAGAGTTCCATACTGGACAACTTATAATATAAGGCTATCTTTTTATTCTTCATATCATTTATATATGAAGACTAAATTATGGAAAAAGATTAGAATCTGTATCTATTTATCCATTTTGTACAATACACATAAATGATGCAAATGGATACTTTGCCCCTGCATGTATGTATCATAACCCATTATCACTGATTCAGTGATTTGAAATAAAATATTTCTATTTATGCTTTACAGTATTTTAAGGCAATTCTAGCACACACTACATTGCTGTTATATTTCTTTCTTTTTTCTAAAGCTTTTCACTCTTGATCTTAAACGGTGAACAGATTTCTACGTGTAGTCAGTGGTGGAGCTAGCTCTAAAAAGAGCTGTTTTAGCCCTGTGGGCAGCTGGAGCTCTATATAGAGCTGTTACAGATCTCTATGAGCTCTGAGAAGAGCTGTTTTGTGTTTAGAATGCCCCTTCGGGCAGATGCGGTAGTTCTAAAAAGAACTGTTTTGTTTGATTCACCGAAGCTGTGTCTGTGCCTCCGGCTGGTCTTACCAAAGCTGATACAGATTTCTGTGAGCTCTGAGAAGGGCTGATTTGTGTTTTGAATGCCCGTTTGGGTGTTGGTGGTAGCTCTAATAAGAACTTTTTTGTTTTATTCTTCAATGTGTCTCCGGTTGCTCTTACCAGAGCTTTTACAGATCTCTGTGAGAAGAGCTGTTTGGTGTACTGTGAGCTCTGAGAAGAGCTGTTTGGTGTAAGGTGCAGATCCACGTGAGCTCTGAAAAGAGCTGTTTTGTGTATGGACACAATGGGCTCTGGGAAGAGCTGCTGTTGTGTCCTTCGGTGTTCTGTGGTGGTGTCGACCTCCATTGTCCTTCTTCTTGAACAGATCTTCGGTTCTTTTGCTATGTGTGAGTCCTAAAAAGGACTATTTGTGCGCTCCCCAACGCTGGTCAGAATGACCTGAGAGCTGTTGCTGTGCTGCTTTTATGCCCCTGTGGAGGGGGCATGGTTGAGAGATGTCCAATGAGAAGTGACTAGTTGGGGGTGTGGCCTTAGTAGGCCTACAAGGTGAAGACGGACCTGGCTGGAAGCATCTCATTCCTCTTATTTAGTTCCTTTTTATTAACCAGCTACTTGTTCATATGTGCCATTCCTAACCTCTATCAATGTGTTGGAGCCTTTTGCTTTGTCACGATTATACCTATGTTTGAAAAAAACTGTACTAAAACTTAAATTTAAATGTAAATGTAACCAAAAAATAAAAAATAATAAATGGTAGTGGCAAGTCTAAATTTAGAACTATAGTCAGTAACCCCAGAGTTTTACAGTTCAATTTTAATTTTAAATTTAATTTTTTATTTTTATTGTTTATTATTTTTTATTTTTTGGTTACATTTACATTTAAATTTAAGTTTTAGTACAGTTTATTTCAAACATAGGTATAATCGTGAAAAGGGCAAAGTTGTGTACTTGGCCAACTATGTCTTTGCCCTGGGAGTATTCAGTGAATTGCTGAAGTGATTTTCACTGAATGATGGTCAATGAATGCATATTCACTGGAAAGTGTTTTTGTCAAAAAATATAAACCCAATTTGCAGGGAACATGGGGGATGCAGGGGACTAGCCCCCTGGCAAAAATATAAAAAGTTAGGTATTTGTGCTTTTTTTTTTTTATGTTTGCGTTTTTAGAAACTTGATCTCGATCGTATGAATTTCAAGTTTCTGAAAACTCGATCATCTGACATAGACCCAATCAGTTAAGGCCATGCAAGCTACAATTTGTGTTTTAGTTAGGACTGCTAGAACTGCCCCATAGTTATTCATATTTTTCTTGCTACATCAGTTCAGATATCTATTCTGTAATACAAAAGCAATGAAAATCAAAATACTTATAAGTGGTGTATATTATTACAGTAATAGCTTGATCTATAAACCAAACCAGTGGTCTGAGTGCCCAAGATAAAAACTGGTAAACCTGAAGTAAGGCACACATGGAGCTCAGCAAAAAGGACAACTGCTTTAATGAACAAGCACAAAAACAATCCACAGCAAGCTAAATCACAGCAGCACAGCACAGCAAACGAAACTGCAAAACACAAGCAACAGCACAATAACGCTGTAAAGTTAATCCCCATACGTTTTCATCACAATAACTTCATCAGATACCTAACCTCTCTTCCTTTAGTGAATAAATAAACTAATCTAATTCAAATGAACCAATGAGTGAACAAATTCAATTACACATGCAAAATGCATTAAAACACATGAACCTTAAAGGTGAATGAATCTAAAAGTTAAAACCAAAAGTATATATAATAAATAGATATAATAAATAGATATGTATATATATTTTGTATAAAATGCTTCAAACATAAACCTTTGTTAAAATTGCTTTGTTAAATATGAGTATTACCAGCACAAACCTGAAATGCTTCTAAAAATGTTTTTTCAAAAGCAGAAGCTAAATTGAATCCAAAATACAATGAAATATCACCATCTTGTGGAAATTAAATTACATGCATGTTCATCTTGTTAAAAGATAAATACGTGTATTATTATTAAAATAAACCATAAAATGCTTGCATATATAATATATAATATTATTTAAAAATATAAATATAAATATCATAATAACATACTATAATTTAGCTGATGTCAATTTCAGCACAGGTTTCAAGGATAACATTTCATTTAAACCAGGGGCAGAACTTGCATCAAGAATATTTTGCCAATGTAGCTCCCTATATTCCAACCGAGTCTCCCAAGGCCCTCCCCTGGGGTCTCGTGGGCTACTTCTAGGACAAAAAAATTAAATTTAGCTTTGCCACAATTGTTTTGATGTTTAAACAGAGCATTATTAACTTTTCTTTTCCTTATCTCATATAAATGCTCGTAAATTCTCTGCCTCAATTTTCTCTCGGTCTTGCCAATGTAAAAAGAGTCACAGATTTCACATGTAGCAATATAAATCACTCCTGTGGTATTATAGTTGGCAAAACCTTGAGTAGTAATATACTTGTTCCTCTTTTTCAAAAGAATAGAATCACCTTCCTTGATGTTAATGCAATATGGGCAACACCCGCATTTTCGTGTCCCTTTTTTGTTATTGTTATTAGTGGGGTTAAGGAAGTTTGTCCCTTCCAATATATTCTTGATGTTACATTCCTTCCTATATACACATTTAAATAGATTTTCAAAGATATGATTTAAATCAGACAAACTAGCAAATGTTTTCCATTCTTTACTAAGAATACTTCTCACCAGATTACTCTCCCTGTCAAAAGTGGTAAACATGGCAGAATGAAAACCTTTTTCTAAAGTTGTGGCAATAGCAGTGTTTGCCTCAATATTTTGTACTTCCAATGTAGGTAGGGGTGCAACCAAAATTGGAGCAAATCTTCCTGTTCTTCCTTCCTTAACCTCTGCAATAACTGACGTTAGGAGATCTATTGGGTACCCCCTTGCTCCAAACATACTCTTAATAAATTCACATTCAGTACTAAAATCCAGATCATCTGACGTCATCCTACTGGCTCTCAACAACTGACCTTTAACTTTTGCTCTTTTTTGAAAATGTGGGTGAGAGCTTGTATAATGCAAGTAAGCACAAGAAAACGTATCTTTTCTAAAAATTTTTGATTTAAAACCTTCCCCCATTCTCTGTATATTTACATCTAAAAAACAAAATTCAACTTCATCTACTTTATAGGTGAATTTAAAAAAAAATAGTTGTATTTGAAATATAATCAAAAAATTCCATGAATTTATCCAGGGTATTGTTCCAACAAAGACAAACATCATCCAGGAAGCGCCCATAGTAGTTCCAGTATTGTTTAAAATTGCAATTGTGAACAAATTTTACTTCCCAATACAATAAAATGATGTTGGCATATGTAGGTGCACAATGGGCACCCATAGCTACGCCTTTAGATTGCCTAAAATATTCCCCTTGGAAGAATATAAAATTGTTGTTTAAAATCAATTCCATTAAAACAAGGCATGTACAAAATACCTTGAAAGAAATATTATTCTTGCTTCACAAAAACTCTTCAAACCAAACTAAACCTATCTCATGAGGAATACACGTAAAAATATCCACAACATCCAAAGCGATAAAACTAGAGGTGTCAACCTGTTTAGAATTATTAATATGCCTTAAAAAATCCCAAGAATTCTTTAACACATTAGAATGTTCCATCACCATGATCTTGAGATGTACATCTACATATTTTGCCAGTGGAGCAATAATAGAACCCTCCATAGATACCGTAGGTCTGAGAGAAGGGTCATCAGGATTTTTGTGGACCTTTTGTATACCAAAAATACAAGGCACTTTGGGTTGTTCAACATGTAAATAATTATATGTTTCCAAATCAGTAAGGCCCTCTAGAACTAAATCATTCAAACAGAGGGAACGTTTTTTATAAGCAATATGAATTTCATTCATAGACACTCTCTCACAGGTATATTGGTCATTAAACAAATCAAACATTTTTGCCTCATAATTAATATGATCCATAAAAAACACCCCACCTCCCTTATCAGGCTTCATGATTCTAAGATTTTTATTCTCTCTACATAAACTGAGTGTATGCATTTCTTCCGTAGAAAGGTTTGGACTAACCTTGTTGTACTTAAGTTTATCTCTTAGCTCCTATTCAACCAAAACCTCAAAATTCCTAAGCTGGGGGTGAAGGGACAGATTGAACATAGCTTGATCTATACTGGACGTCTTTGTGGCTTGTCTTCTAGTGTCCTTTAGCTTTAATATATAATATATGTGTGTGTGTGTGTGTGTCTATATAGCTATATAATTTACACTACTCTCTACTTAATCTGATCAAACTGAAATAAATCATTACTATTTATTAAACCATATATCAACAAGGATTACTCTAAGAACCCCAGAACAGAAAATAAAATTTCACAAAATTTACTAAAATCATAAACTCATGTTTTCTACCATATAATAACAGAATGCATTGCAATATACATAAACTAAAAAAGCAACATCTAGAAAGTAATAATTATAAAAATATGTATTAATGTTGCCATAAAGTGATACAGAGTGCTATTTGTAATGCTCAAATTTGATAGCTTTCATACTCTATAAGGTAATAACTGATCCTTAAAGTTAAAAAAATAATAATAATAAAAAGAAAAATGTAAATACTGGAAAAAAGGCTTTTAAATTTAGCAAACTTTGCATGTATAGTAAACATTAAAATATAAACCAAACCGTAGAAGTGTTGGAGAAGGGTACCCCAGCTGTCAAGACAGAGGGTGCCCATTAGTGTATGCAGTCTGACAAGAAAAAAAAAAGAAAAGAAAAGTGGTTTGACAGTAAATGCAATTGTACTTGCGGTCACTTTTAATGATAGCTTCGGGACCATCAACATGGTTAATTTCTTTTAAATGCAACTATGAGTTATTTGGTTACTTCCTAGACCAGTAAGCTAAAAACATACAGCTTTATAAAAAATAGCATGACAGTTGTAATCAATAATATTCATCATAGTAGACTGATAAAGATGTGCATTGCCCGGGCTGTGAACTGCCTTGTTAAAGTTCTGAACATATGAGACTTGCATATTGCTATTAATCCCTTCCTCTAAACAGGCTACTGAGAATGCATTCTGCAGTGTGAAACAACATGCGCCAGATATATAATTTTCATACAGGTGGTACATAAAGCAGTCAGCTTGAAGAAACATCCATGAAATGAAAAAGAAGCCACCATGTCTCATGTTGACTTCCAAACAGCTGACCAAAACCCCTACCAAGTTCTCCAGTCACAGCTTGGCCATGATACTGTATACACACTGATCATGCCCTAAACCTAACTCCTATTAAACATGCCCCATCCAACCTGCTCAATATAACCATTGGAGACCAATGTATAAACTCCAATAAAAAGTAAAAGCAATCCCCCCAAAAATAGAAAAGGGCCCATAAATCCTTCTCCACCCCATTCACTGACTATGAAGAACCTAAATGAAAACAACATCTTGGAAAGTCACCGCTATTAAATCCAATCCCACAAATAATAGTAATAATAAAAATTAAAAAAAGAGTTTGACTATTAAAAAAAGTAAATATAAAATATGGCAAAGAATCATCTGGTGTTATGATATACCCCTACTTAGTAAGGTCCAGAATAAAACAAAACAATATAAAAGTTAATAAACAAAGAACAACAAAATATAAATGGAGTACCTAGAATCTGATATTAGATATGTACCATATGCTAAAGTGTAAGGTTGAAAATGTGTTTCTTGATTCTTGGCTTTACATCTTTTCATGAAATTTGATAGCTACCACTGCAGTTGAATATTTTATAAATATCTAACATCCAGCCCCCCACCATTTTATCTCTCTATTTATCTTTCCATCTATCTATTTGGAACAAAGCAGTTCTCCAAACATTCAAAATGTCAGCATTACATTGTAGGAGGTCACAGTATAGTGGGGAGTGGTAATTTTACCTTTTGATACTGTTGTGAAATCTTAGAGTTGGTATATTTTATTAGCACAAGGTGTGGGAGATTGGGAGGGGGGGGGTGCAAGATTTTAAAGAGAAATTTTTTTTTTTTTTTTTTTTTTTTAATATTTTATGTGTTGACCTAAAATATTTGGTCATCTGTGGTATGTAGAAATGCACTAAAACACACATGTTTATATCTGTGCACATATATATATATATATATATATATATATATATATATATATATATATATACATATATATATATATATATATATATATACATATATATATATATATATATATATATATATATATATATATATATATATATATATATATATATATATATATATATATATATGTATATATGTATATATCCAGTTCTGTTTGAGATTGAGCACTAAAAATCAGGACATCTTTTCTTGGAGAACCCCTCCTCCGTGCCCTTGTGGCAGAAGTACTGTAGAACTACCTAATTAATGGTTTAATGATTCAGAGTTTAGTTTGAGCTTTTTCATTGGTTCAGGGTTCCATTTGAGTTTTTTCATTAATTTAGGGTTCAGTTTGAGATTTTTCATTAGTTTTCTTGCATTAGCTGCTTTGCTCTTGTTTGAGCATAGCACACCAGCACATACGAGTGGGTGCCTTTGGCAGTTATTGATGCAAACTTCTTGATTATTAAATTTCCTTTAGCCCACTTTTAATGCTCCTTCACAGGTTTCTCACGGTCCTGCTCTACTGTCAAGTGGAACACTAGACACAGATTCTGAGGTACCATCACAAGTCCCACCCACTAATCCTTCCTTATTTAGACCTCTTCTCCTGTCTATCTACCTTACCTGGTCCTTCCTGTCTTCTTCCTGTTCAGGCCACATTGATTTACCTTGCACTATGGACAGACAATTTCTCACAGTTTCTCCAGCCAGATTGGTCAACATGGGCATCTTGAGGCACTGCAGTACTTGCCTCATGTACACTGACACCCCTCTTATTCATGCAAATTTAATATGTGAGAGATGCATCTATATTAAGAACCTAGAATCCATTGTCTCCCGCATACCAATCAGTACATCTGAAAGAGCAGTTTGTCAGCATGCACACTTCACCTCCTTCACCACCCAAACCAACAACACACATACCTACATTTACAGAGGTCCTCATCAGAAACCTACATAAATATCAGAGACCTCCCAAACACAAGCATGCTTCACATAATATATCTTCTATGAAACACAGTACAGTAAACTCTCAGTTAACTGAAACTCAAGCAACCAGCTCTCTCAAGCAACTGGCAAAAAAAAAATGGAAAGAATACAGTACAATTTTCATGTGCTGCACTTTCTGTTTTCCCACCACAGAAAATATACCTTATGTTTTTAGTTTTTAGAGTTATAAAAAGGAAGATAGCAATAGATTCCCTCTCTCCCCAACCTGAGAACAAGTCAAACCAAACAAATAGTACAGGGTACAGTATTAGTCAGGCCTATTTTTAATAGCAACTCTCAAGCAACCAGAAACTACAGTTATCCGGCATCTACCAGTCCCCATGGGTGCCTGTTAACTGAGAGTTTACTGCACACATAATAGCTCACACATCAGTGTCTCACCAGACAAGCCCCTATGGCAAAACACAAAACCAAACATCTTAGTCATAGGTGACTCCAATGTGTGACACACAGATATGCCACTCACCAGGTAGGATAAGGAAAAGATCATGGTCAGCTGTCACACACACAAATGTCTTTCAACAGTAGGTACTGTTATGACTCAGTCATAGTCCATGTTGGCGTGAATGACTGGAGATGTACCTCAGTGGACTATATGAAAACAGACATGATTGAGCTCACTGAGTATGTGTCTCAGGCAGGTATGTCCCTAGCTTTAAGCAGCATTTTACCTTCACCTAGGATGATGCCTCATTACAAACAAAAAAAAAATAATTAACTTCAATAATTGACTTAACTTCTGGTGTCATTCTAAGGGTTCCAGTACCTGGCAGCCTGGGATGACATGATCAATAGACCTTGATGCTTTGCCAGAGATGGTCTTCATCTGTCAGCTGAGATTCTGGTTATTGGCTAAGGATCTTGACACCCCATTATTCCTTTTTTTAGGCAGTGTCACAAGTACAAAAGTCCCAACATAATAAGACCATCTAAAAACAAACTCAGGGTTATGCTGCTCAATGCTAGGAGTCTAAATCTGAAACTGCCCTCACTGGAAGCAGTCCTTACTTTGGAAAATGCTGACATCTGTGCAGTCATGGAGACCTGGTTTAAGGCTGCTGAAAGTACCCCAGCCTTACTGGTTTACAATTCCTTCCACATGTTCAAACCTCAAACTAACGGTGTGAGAACTAAGGGAGGTGGTGTATCAATATTCATAAAAGACAAATACACCTCAAGACTGGTTAAACAGAGCGACTCCCATGAATTACTGCAGGTGCAATTATCTGTTGGCAAGACCCGTCTTCAAATCATTGCCAGCTATAGCACTCTGTCCATGAACCAGGATACCCCCTCAGCCTACCTGAGTCTACTTGAGTCAATCAAAATACAACCAAAAACCCTGGGTTTTTGGTGACTTTAAGTATCAGTCCATTGACTGGGTTAATAATACAAGTACTAACAATCTAACCCCAAAGTTCCTGTACTTCATTAACTCCAATGCCCATACCAGCTGCTTGATGACCCCACAAGGGGATCAAATAGTCTGGATCTGGTGATCGTTGTACCACCTCAGTTGTGCTGCTCTCCCTGGTGAGGTCTGACCACAAATCAGTCTCGTTAATGGTAACAATAACAACAGACACCCCCCACCACCACCACCAAGAAGCAACTTGACTGAAAAATTTCACCAAGACCAATTACAACCTGTTAGGTGATAGCATAAAAAACTTCATACCCCCTCTACCCACTGATGGAGAGATTACCTATGCTGGGATATACACTAATGATTTATACATCAATACAACTGTATGAACTCTGCCATACCTGATAGGAACAAAGCAAGATCCTCAAGGAAGCACAAACCCACCTGGTGGACATCAACCATTAAGAGACTATACAATAATAGGAAGAAATTGCTGCTTAAGAGTAGGAAGTTACAGTCTCAAACCTGGAAGCACTCCACCTTCAACTTAAATAGGCAAATAAGACATCTTGTAAAGTCCTCTAAAGCTATTTATGAATCCAAAATAGCATCCCTAGCTAAGGTAAACCATAAGACGTTCTTTAGCTACATTTGAAACCTCAAAGGAAAAACCTAGATTTGCAAAAAAACTGTAGTTAATTGTACTACATACATTGGATATAAAAAGTGTACACACCCCTGTTAAAATGCCAAGTTTTTGTGATATAAAAAATGAGACCATAATAAATCATTTCAAAACTTTTCCCACCTTTAATGTAACCCATAACCTGTACAATTCAATTGAAAAACAAACAAATCTGTTGGGGAAAAATATACAAAAATAAAAAAACACACAATAAGCTGGTTACATAAGTGTGCACACCCTTAAACTAATACTTTGTTGAAGCACCTTTTGATTTAATTATAGCATTCAGTCTTCTTGGGAACACACCTGCCATCAATTAAATAGACTCTGATTAATCCCAAATAAAGTTCAGCTGTCCTAGTAGGATTTACTTGACATTTACTCAGTTGCCTGTTACAGTAAAAGCCATGGTTCACAGAGAGCTTCCAAAGCATCAAAGGGATCTCATTGTTGATAAGTATCAGTCAGGAGAAGGGTACAAAACAATTTCCACAGCATTGGATATGCCACGGAACACAGTGATGACAGACATCAAAAAGTGGAGACAATATGGGACAGCAGTGATGCTGCAATAAAACTGGACGTCCCTCCAAAATTTATGAAAAGTCAAGACAAAAACTGGTCAGGGAGGCTGCCAAAAGACCTTCAGCTACACTGAAAGAGCTGCAGAAATGTCTTGCAAGTACTGGTTGTGTACTACATGTGACAACAATCTCCCATATTCTCCTTATGTCTGGACTATGGGGTAGGGTTGCAAGATGGAAGCCTTTTGTTGCACAGAAAAACATCCAGGCCCAGCTAAAATTTGCAAAATGATACATCGTCTCCCAAAAGCATGTGAGAAAATGTGTTATGGTCTGATGAGAACAAGGTTGAACTTTTTGGCCACAATTCCAAAAGGTACGTTTAGCACAAAAACAGCAATTTGCATCACCAAAAGAACACCATCCCCATGGTGAAGCATGGTGGTGGCAGTATCATGATTTGGGGTTGATTTTCTTCAGCTGGAACTGGGGCTTTAGTCAAGGTGGAGGGAAGTATGAACCATTCCAAATACCAATCACTTTTGGTCCGAAACCTGCAGGCATCTGCTAGAAGGCTGAAGATGAACAGGAATTTTACCTTTCAATATGACAATGATCCCAAGCATACATCCAAATCAACAAAAGAATGGTTTCACCAGAAGAAAATTAAAGTTTTGGAATTGCCAGCCAAAGCCCAGACCCAAATCCAATAGAAAATCTGTGGGTGACCTGAAGAGGGCTGTGCACAAGAGATGCCCTCTCAATCTGATAGACTTGGGGCAGTTTTGCAAGGAAGAGTGGGCAAATATTGCCAAGTTAAGATTTGCCATGGTGATAGACTCCTCCCCCAGAAGATTGAATGTTGTAATTAAATCAAAAGGTGCTTCAACAAAGTATTAGTTTAAGGGTGTGCACACTTAGGCAACCAGCTTATTGTACGTTTTTTATTTTTTATATTTTTCCCTTTACAGATTTGTTTGTTTTTCAATTGAATTGTACAGGTTATAGGTCATATTTAAGGTGGGAAAAGTTTTGAAATGATTTATTGTGGTCTCATTTTTTATATCACAAAAATCTGGCATTTTAACAGGGTGAGTATAGTTTTTATATCAACTGTATACAGAACCAATTGATATAGCCAACCTGCTGGCTGACAAGTTCAGTACAAAGTTCAGCCCCTGTCTCCACCACATGTAACGCAAAGTATCCCTACCACTGGTCTATCTACCTATTATCTGCAAGGATCAAGTCCTAAATGCCCTCTCCAAGGCTAAAAAGACTGCCTCGATGGGACCAGACAACATCCCAGGCTGAGTTTTCAATGGATTATAACAGGAATGAGCAACACTGCTGGGTGCCTTGTTCAATGACAGCTTTAGCCCAGGTTTAATCCCTGATCAATGCAGAACATCTGCCATCATCCTTTTGCATAAAGGAGGTGCATCGATGGACCCAGGGAACTATAGACCCATAAGCCTTACCAGCCTTATCTGCAAAGGCCATGGAGAGTATCATCATGGACTTTATCAACAAAGATTAGTAATCTACAAACACTCAACACTACCTAGTTTGGCTTCATCAAAGGGAGATCTTGCCTGTTAAACTTGGTGACTTCTTCAAGATGGTCACTAAAGCCCTTGACAAAGGTAAATTTATTTTTTATTTATTTAACAATTGTTGATCAAGAAAGTCTGAATAGGACAGAGCCTATTTTCAACAGAGGCTTTCCAAGTACATCTTTAGAATGTGCATACGGCCTACGTGGACTTAGCCAAGGCCTTTGACACCATCCTCCACTCAGACATTATAGTTAAACTCACCCAGCTGGGTATCAACCCATATTTTGTCAGATGGGCTGCAAACTGGCTCACCAATAGAACTCATACAGTCAAAACAGTAGACTCTACCACATCAAGCAGACCAGTAACCAGTGGTATAACATAGGGGTCTGTTCTTGGGCTCCTAATGTTTGGAATATAATTCTCTGAAGTACAGGCAAAAACTAGACATCTGTGGCTGACAAACGTTGCAGATGACTGTAAACTAAGTGTGGTCATTCAGTCCCCTAACAATGTCAGTATCCTGCAAGAAGGATTTACACAGACTAATGATTGGTACCAAAGTCATGAACTTACATTCAATGCAAAAAAATACATTATCATCCTCTTCACCAAGGGTGATGGTCCTGCAAATTACTCCATAAACATCAGTACCTTAAGTATGCAATCACTGGTGAGAGACCTGGGCACATAGGTTGATAGCAACCTTACCTTTGATCACCATGTCTCCACAGTAGTAAGAAAGGCATTCTATATTGCTCATGTAATAAGTAAGGGCATTGCCTCCAGAAAAAAAAGGAGGTTATAACTCCCCTGTACTCTTCCCTCATCACACCAATAATAGAGTATAATGTTCCCTTTGGTATTTACCTCTCTAAGCACCTGCAGCAAATGGAAAGACCGCAAAGGTTTCTTCCAAAGAAAATTCAAGGTCTCCAACACATGTCATATGTGGACAGCCTGAAATCATGATCTCTTTACTCTGTGTCATACAGACTGCTCAGTGATGACCTGTGCCTTGCATATAAGACAATATCCGGCCCTGCCTTAATGCAAATGCTACACATTCACAAGTCAAATGGTACATGTGTCACATGGTCAAAAGAACTTAACCTGGTATGTGACATCAATACAACTTGCTGGAGGGACAGATTTATCTCACTGAGGTTACCCCATCTCTGGAACAGACTTCCAATCCATGTTAAGCAGAGCCCCTCATTGATCCTATTTAAGCATAATTTGGATGATTGGATGGGAAACTGTAAATTTGCCCCAGTTGTTCCACTTGTGTCCCTCTTAGATTTGGATAATAGGTGCTGATTTAGTGTCTGCCTATAATAGACACTCTTGGGAACAAAGGTTAACTTGACCAGGCTTATAATGGCCTAGGGCTTTTAGCCTAGTAACCTCCTATGATGCTAAAAGTGCACACTTAAGCCTCTTTTTTAAAGGAAAGGAAATCATCTCACAATGCATCATCACTCACAAGCATTGAATGTAATTGTAGTTTGGTATAGTTAGACCAAACTTTGCTGGCCAAAATCCACCAGTATAATATTAACAACCACTCTGCTCACTGTGTGGTTTCATTGTAATTTATTTTTAGTGACATTGTTCAGTGTAGATTATTTTCAGTCCCTTCATAACAGTTTGTCATTTATAGAGTACTCACAATTCAGTCCAGGAAAATTACTCAAAATTCAACTTAGATAAACAACTCACACTTTGGGCCTTTTCCCACTTGAGATGCTGACATCTCTGACAGGATCTCTCTCAGTCTCTCTCCAACAGCTAAAACCCTACATTATGTATTTTTTTCTGCCAGAGGCTCTTATCACTCACTCTCTCTCTTTCTGCCTTCTGTGATTCTGTTTGACTCTTCTTTTCATAAGATGGGGCATGCGGCTTCCTCCAGACCTACCTGAAAATATGGCTCGATATAATCCATTGCAGTCTCTAGGGGACACTCTGTCTGCGTATCTATCAAACTATCTATCTATCTATCTATCTATCTATCTATCTATCTATCTATCTATCTATCTATCTATCTATCTATCTACCTATCTACCTATCTAGTTATCCATCATGTTGTCCATATAGAGTTGTTACTGCTGTTGTAGCAAACCAGTTCCTCATCTGCTGCAGAGGGTACTTGTCAGTTATCCTGGCAGCAGTAAAAATCAGTATGGGATCACGCTACAAGAGGACTTTGTATTTTTATGTCAGCCACATGGAATAAAACCTGAATAGTATGCAAATGAGCACTACTACATAAGTTATAGAACCTATGGAGACATAGGAGACTCCATTGTGAGACACCCTGATGTGTCTCTCACCAGGCTCGATAAGGAGAAAGTCGCAGTTATTTGTCTGTCAGGTGCCAGAATCCACCATATCACACATGCACTCAAGTCTCTCAACAACAAGTACTGTTATGACTCTGTTATACTCCATGTTGGCATGAATGACTTGAGACATACCTCCCTGGACTATATGAAGAGAGACATGATTGAGCTCATTGAATATGTGTCCCAGGCAGGAACATCCCTAGCCTTAAGCAACATTATACCGTCACTCAGAATGATGCCTCAATACAAACAGAAATGATTGACTTTAACAATTGGCTTAGTTTCTGGTGTCATTCCAAGGGGATCCAGTACCTGACAGCCTGGGAAGATATGATCGACAGACCACAATGCTTTGTTAGAGATGGCCTGCATCTGTTTCAGTTGGGCTTCAGACTTCTGGCAAAGGTCCTTGCCTCCACCATAGTGCCTTTATTAGGAATAGTCATGAGGTCGATACTACCAACATAAAAATTTCAACAAAATGCAAATTAAAGGTCATGCTGCTAAACGCTAGGAGTCTAAACATGAAACTGAACTCATTGAAAGCATTCTTAACACTGAAAGATGCTGACATCTGTGCAGTCACAGAAACCTGGTACAAAGCTGTGGAGAGCGCCCCAGCCTTACCTGGTTATTCATCCTATCATACATTCAGTCCCCAAATTGTGGGCAGCAAAGCCAAAGGAGGTGGAGTTTCAATATATATTAAAGACACACACACCTCCAGACAGGTTGAAGAGTATGATGCACAGGAGACACTCCAGGTGCAATTAACTGTTGACAAGACCCTATTCAAATCAAAGCTAGCTACAGGCCTCCAAATCTGACTCAAGATGCCCACTCCACCTTTCTGGACCTCTTCGAATCCATCAAGATTCAACCATTTACCCTGATCCTGGGTGACTTTAACTACCCAACCATACATTGGAAAAACTACTCATGCCAGAACACAAATGCCCAGAGTTTCCTCGATTTTATCAATGCAAATGCCTTGGAATAGCTAGTTGATAACACAACAAGAGGTAATAATATCTTGGACTTGGTATGTACCAACATAAGTAACTACTGCAGCACCACTACAGTATCATCCTTCCTGGTAAGATCCAACCATAAAGTGGTCACTTTCAAAGTCACCATCTCCCCTGACCCCCGTCTACTCAAGTCAAACAAAAAAAATCTTCTCCAAAGCTAATTGCAACCTCCAGAGGGATGGTATAAACAGCTTCACAGCCCCCTCTCTCTCTCTGTAGGAACTAGTTCCAATGTCCAAAGCTACACCAAAGTACTATACAAGCATTTATATAGATGCATGGGATCAGGAATAGCCGACAGGACAAAATCATCCTCTGCAGGGAAGAATAAACTTGTCTGGTGGACATCTGCAATAAAGAAACTATATAACAAAAGAACATAATTACTGTCCAGGACCAAGAAGGGGCAGGTTCACAATTGGAAGCAATCTCTCCTTAGCCAGAACAAGCAAATAAGAGCACTAGTGAAATTCTCTAAAGTCAATTTCGAGTCCAAATTGGCCACATCTACTAGAGCAATCATAGGGCCTTCTTCACATATGTCCTCAATCTCAAAGGAAGCACACAAATCTGTTCAGAACTGATGGTCAAGGACATTACATACACAGATGCTGTAGATATAGCAAACTTACTGGCTGACAGATTCAGTGAAAACTTCACCCCTCTGTCCCCCCATCAGTAAATCAGGACATCCTCAGTACCTGCAACCTCCCCTTATGTCTAGGGGATAGGTTATCACTGCCCTCTCAAAGGCAAAAAATACATCCTCCATGGGATCCGGTAACATCCCAGACTGCATCTTACATGAACTCAGGCATGAACTTACAGCACCATTAGGTACCCTATTCAACCAAACACTGAGTACTGGCTTTGTCCCAGCTGAGTAGAGGACAGCCACTGTCATCCCTTTACACAAAGGTGGAGTGTCCACTGATCCAGGAAATTATAGACCCATCAGCCTAATTAGCCTTATCTGCAAGGTCATTGAACAGATTATCATGGACCTCATTAACAGGGACATTGGCTACCTCCAAACACTCAACCTCACACAATTTGGCTTTGTCAAGGGGAGGTCATGTCTGTTAAATCTGGTCAACTTCTTTGAGACAGTCACCAAAGCCATGGATGAGGGGAAGACAGTGCACAACACCTACCTTGACCTGGCCATAGCTTCTACACTATTCCCACCTTGGACATAATAGATAAACTCTTTCAACTATCCATCAATCCATATGTTACCAGATGGGTATCAAAGTGGCTCACTGATAGAACCCACCTAATCAAAACAGGGGAAGCCACCTTAAGCAGTAGACCCGTAACGAGCGGTGTACCTCAGGGATCGGTCTTTGGACCTCTGTTATTTAGGATATGCTTCTCTGAGGTACAGGCCAAAACCAGTGGGCTATGCCTGACCAAGTTTGCAGATGAATGCAAGCTAGGCAATGGCGGTCGGCGACTTCAAATCAAAGGGGGACTGCAGGAGACTGCCGAATGGGCGTGGCCAATGGGAACGGGTGTGGCAAAATTGAAAGGGGAGTAGCTATACTCAAAACCACAAAAAATGTAACTTTAATTAAATACACTGCCCTGGATGCCAAACCATTATTATGAGAGTCCAATCTATACAAAATGAAGTGTAGAAGAAAAAAATATTTCAATGCATTGGCTGCATGACAGTTCACTTAATATCTAAATGGAAACATGATTCCCATTATTATTATTATTGCCAACATCATGGCAGATAGGTTAAGTGCTAACTTTACCCCCCTCTCACCCCCTAGAGGGCCCATCTCTATACTGGAAGAATGCAAAGTTTCTGTAATCACGGCTGCACAGGTAAAAAACACATTCTCCAAAGATAAGAACACAGCATCCATGGGATATGACAATATCCCAAGCTGCATTCTACATGAACTACAGAATGAACTGGCACCCTGCCTAAGTGCCATGTTCAATCATAGCCTCACCTCAGGCTTTGTGCCCACTGAATAGCGCACCGCAATGGTTATCCCACTCCATAAAAGGGGAACCATGATGGACCCCAGGAACTACCATCCCATTAGCCTGACGAGCCTGGTCTGCAAGGCCATGGAATGTATCATCATGGAACTCATAAACAAAGACATTGGTAATCTCCAAACTCTTGAGCCTACCCAGTTTGGATTTGTAAAAGGAAGATCATGTCTCCTAAACCTGATTGACTTCTTTGAAGCAGTCACCAAAGCCATAGATGAGGGTAAGGTGGTTTACACAGCTTATCTAGATCTTGGCAAGGCTTTCAACACCATCCCCGACTCTGGAATTATAGATAAGCTCACTAAACTAGGTATAAATCCCTATGTCACAAGATGGGTTGCCAACTGGCTCATGGACAGAACCCACACTGTGAAAGTAGCAGACTCCAAATCCGACTTCAGACCAGTGGCAAGTAGAGTACCACAGGGTTCAGTCCTGGGTCCTCTCCTGTTTGGTATCTACTTCTCTGAAGTACAGGCTAACACAGAAGGTCTTTGGCTAACAAAGTTAGCAGATGACTGCAAATTAGTAGCCATAATCAAAACTCCTAACAATGTGGACATACTACAAAAGGGCCTCTCTGAGACAAATGCCTGGTGTCAAAGCCATGGCCTGAAGCTCAATGCTAAAGTGTATTGTCATCCCCTTTGGTAAAAACTCTGTAGGCAAGAATTACCACATAGCTGGTAGTCTACATAATGCCGAAAATGGGATAAGAGACCTTGGGACACAGGTGGACAGTAGTCTCTCCTTTGATAATCACATTGCCACAGTGGTCAGGAAATCCTTTTATGTGGCTCACCTCATCACAAAAGGTTTCTCATCCAGAAAAAAAGAGGTCATTGTTCCCCTCTACTCATCACTCATTAGACCAATTATAGAGTACAACTCACCTTTTGGTATGTACCTCACAAGACATCTGCAACAACTGGAAAGGCCACAGAAATACCTCACAAAGAGGATTACTGGCCTCAAACAAATGCCCTACGCAGACCGTCTCAAAAAACTCCAGCTTTACTCTGTCTCATATCGCCTACTCAGTGGCGATCTCTGCCTAACATACAAAGCTATGTCAAACCCAGAGCTGTTGGACATGCTCCACTTAAAGAAATCCCAATCCATCTGAGCTACACGCTCCAGGGACATATACCTTGTCACCACAATAAACAGAATATGCTGGAGGGATAGATTCCTGTCCCAGAGACTTCCCATACTCTGGAACAGACTACCTATCTATGTCAAACAGAGCTCCTCATTAGCACTCTTCAAGAAAAATCTTCATGATTGGATGGGAAATAGGAAATTCACCTCAGGGATCACTTCTGTGGCTCTGCTCAACACGGGCACAGGAAAATAATTTTCTTGGGTGATGAAAGCCAGGGTACATTTTTGGCTAGGATTATATAGGCCCTAGGGCCAATAGCCTAGTACCTACCTATGAACCAATGAACCTATGAAACGAAAAGGATGTGAGGCATGAAAAAATAAATTACTTTTTAAATACATTACTGGAATGCCAGTCAAAATCAAGTATAAGAAAAACAAGCAGCACTCAACTCAAACCACTTCTCCTTGCACTGCAGTTCTAATTATAATTTATATTCAGCTTTATTAAAGTACCAAGTAACATGCTGAAAGTAGCAATCTCTGTGATACCCCCACTTGTAAAAATGCTTCTTATCCAAAAAAGACCTGCTGCCTGACAACAACTATCCACTTTTTTCATGGGGAAAACATGATCAAAGTAAAAAATGAAAGGCAAACATGAAACAAACTCAGCATATATTGCTTAAAGGATTACTGCACAGGTTATGGACCACACATGATATAGTCCTGTCCTTTATTACAAATACTGTCATATGCATTTCAATACCCAAGGCTTATACGTTATCTATATTTGTAAGTATTCTCTGCATGGCAACAACAGAAAGGCTTTCAATGTTGGCAATTCTTTAACAGTATGCTTATTAAAGCTTACTTGCATCTTACAATCTCAGACAAGCTTACCTGATGGTCATTAAAGCACTGCTATTTAAACACAGAGCAACAGGTGGTTTCTGAATAATAATAAGCATAAATCAACAGTATAAAAATATGACAGTAACCAGAACATTCTGCAAAATCAAGGACAGATGAAAAGCCACTGTAGTACTTGTGTCTACCTTGGATGGGGGGATACTCTGCACATTTACACAGCATAACTACTCCTTGCCTTGCTTGGACACATCCAGAGTTACTACATGGGGGAGTGGGGAGAAACAAGTATGTCACAACTTGAAATGTCTCTGGCTGACTATGATGGCCCTGACACATTTGTCATACCTCTCAACCTCAGAGTAAGACATATGGACAAAGCCATACACAGAAGTGGGACAAAGGCCCAAAAATAAGGACAATTTTTAAATATTGCTGTTATAAACTTAGAAAGATAATAGAATAGTAGGTTTGCATTAGTATGGATTTTCTGAAGGGTATGAAATCTGAAACTGAAGCGTCTGTCATTATTTTCTAACTTCAGCCTTTAATGATTTGCCACTAATTTGCTAAAAAAACACAATTTTATGAAAACAGACACAAATTGTGATGCAAAAATATAAAATAGCCACACAATACAGCTGGGAACCTGTCAAAGAATGGTCACTCTTTTAATATTAGTACTGCTAACTTGAGCAGCTGACAAAATAAAAGAATCTACATGCATTTCTGAAATAAAAGTAATGTACAACTCTGATTAAAACAGTTATTTATTAATTGTAAACCCTCCACATTTTCTTCCAAAATTGCCATTTTGCGGAGGGATTATTAGGGAGAAAGCAACATTTTGAGCCAAATCAGGGACAGTTGAAAGGTTTGGATATGCATAATTCTATAAAGCAATTTATTTGCACGTACCTCTCAACCTGTTAATGCAGGAAATCCGGACAAGGCCAAATATATTGGGGGGACATATAAACAGTACTAAACATTGCTCTTGTATAAACTGAGACAGTTGAAGAATAACAGGTCTTGCTTTAGCATGCATTTGTCTGAAGGTTATGAAGTCTGAAACTCAGTGTCTGTCATTATTTAGTAACTTAATTCCTAAATTATTTGCCAGAAAACCACAAATTTTATGAGGAACAAATCAAAAATAAGAAAGAAAAATCTATTCATTCTGCAAAATTCTGGACAGTTGAGAGGTATAGTTCAGCCGGGGCTATCTTTGAGTTTGCTGCCCTTCCCCCCTCACAAAATCATGGTCGAATGGAGCCTCCCCCCTGCAGCTATTCCAAAGAACCATTACTTGGCTATTTTACCCCATTTACCATAAACACTAGTGTTCATACTGCTTTACTTCTGCGATGATTTGAACTTCACTTGAAAGTTTTATTTTGCATTTTACAGTGCAAACACTTATAGATATCTGCTAAACAAAGCAATGCAGTCTCACAATGAAAACAGACTTAGGATTAAAACTTCTCTGCCCTTGAAACTCACTCACATTCATTGAAACAGCATTGAAACCCACATTCAAAGAAAATATATTTTGCCAGTGGCAGATAAAGATTAACTTTGGGTTTGGGCTGTTTTCAAATCACAGGCCCCTTGCACATGAAACATACACATGCTTTTTCATACACCTTCCTGATTGCATTAAATTATATTCCTTGTACAATACAGTACGGGTTTTAAATTTATTGTTTTGGAAATTTTTCTAGTAAACAATGAAACAAAATGCATGCACCAATAATGATAAAACTGCCCAATTCAGAACATTTCCATCATAAAAGTCTACTCAAACTTCTACAGTCCACCAGTATCAGTAAATATGCACAATCTCTGAAGACGTAAACGTCATCTAAATAATTCCACATTAAAGAGATCTGTAACTAATGAAGAGGTTGCTGCTAGCAAACAACTTTATATTTCATTGTTTCATCTACAAATAAAGTGTCTGTTGCCCTTGAGGAATAAATTGTCTATGTGATACTAAAAAATGATAAGCTAGTAATATTGCGATAGGGAATGGATGGCAAACTGATAACAGGTTCATAGTTACTAGGTATCTTTGCCGAAAAAGAGTGCAGTATCCACCCCCTCTGCAATATAGCACTGTGGCAGCAATGCATATATCTACTGTGGGAGTAGACCCTCAGCCTTCTGCATCAAAAGCAAGCACATTATCTGATGTGCTATTAACAGTACAAACAGACTCAGCATAAGCAGCACTAAACTTTTGCTCCACTGCAGCTCTCAGCTCCTTATAAAATCTACTCGCTCAGCTGTATCTCTGAACTTTGCAGCACAGAAAATCTGGAAAAAAAGCCAACATTTATTGGGGGGGGGACAAAAGCCCAAAAACCTGACACACATTTTAAACATTGCTTGTATAATGTTGGAAAGTTGCTAGAATAAATGCTGTGTTATCACCATTCATTTCACTGCCAAGACTTGAACCCAAGACCCTGTGCAAAACAGTCAGACCAACATATCACTATGCCAAATTACCTGTTTTGGGAAAGAGAGGAAGACTGGAACTTAAATGGCTACCATTTAGTGAATTCAGTTCTCACCATAGCTGTCAACCTCTTAGTACAAAACACCTGAATAAAGCCAATAATGGGTGAATACAGCCCACAAACATATTCAGTGAATTCAGTTCTCACCATAGCTCTCAACCTCTTAGCAAAAATCACCTGGAAAAAGCCAGTAATGGGGGAATACAACCCCCCAAACATATTCAGTGAAATCAGTTCTTGCCATAGCTCTTAACTTTAGCACAAAATACCTGGATGAAGCCAATAATGGGGGAATACTTTCCCAAAAATAGGGAGAAATTTCAAATATCCATCCTATGAACTTAGAAAATTGCTAGAATAGGGCGTGGCTAGGATGCTGAACTGATAGCTGCACTTCATTTCAGCTCTCTTACCTCAATACAATTCCTGACAGGAATTTTACAAAATAATATTTAATTTGAAGAAATTTTTATTACTAACTTATTTCTAATAACTCTGAGCATCTATAAGAAAAATTTTATTGTCAGAACTTGAATAATTCCTGTCAAATTAATTACTGGAAAATCAGCACCAGTATCAGCTTTACAGCATGAGTCATCTAAGGAATACAGCACAAGACTCTTCTCTCAAAAAAGAACTGCAGTCTCTCATTACAAATATACAGGAACTTACAATAAAAATCGACAAGATGGACAATAAAATAGATACTTTTAAAGAAAAGTGCTCACAACAACTGGAACAGCTTCAAGAAATGTTTACACAGCAGAAAGGACAGATATCACTTATTGAACAGTCATTAAGTGACATTGACACTAGAGTTCAAGTAGAAGAACAACAAACTGAATTCTTACTTCAACAGAATACATATTTACTAGAAAAACTTGATGATATGGAAAACCGAACAAGAAGAAATAATATTAGAATATATGGTCTACCAGAAAAATCTGAAGGGGACAATATGATAAACTTTCTTACCACCCGGATACCAGATGTAACAAAAATACCTGAAGCTCTTTCATATGGTATAGAACGGCATAGATCACTAGCAGCTTCTGGAAATGCTTCTTCTCCGGTAAGAACAAGCCGAGATCTATAATTGTGAGACTTTCTTCTACACAAGATAAAGATCTTATATTAAGAAATGCTTGGGCAAATTCTCCCATCAAATACAATGATTCATTAATAAGATTTGACAATGATTATTCTACAAAGGTGGTTTCAAAAGAAAAGAATTTCTACCAATAAAAAACCTTGAAGAAAAAGCAACTGAAAGTCCATCTTTTATTTCCAGCAAGACTGAAAGTTTTTCTACCAAATGGAATAAAAATCTTTGAAACAGTAGATTCAGCAATAAAATACCTTACCAACAACAACATCCTTACACATGAAGAATCTATGGACTGGACAATAAGTACACCGAAGAGAAATGCTGAAGTAAATAATTGGAAAACTGTTGAGCAAAAGAAAAAAAAACTAAAGGACAAATAATCTTATATATGTTATATTCTGTAAAAATCTAAATAATAATAATACTAACAACAAAAGAAAAGTTCTTACTGTCTTCAAGTTACACCAAAGCAGGTACTGTTTTCAATTATATTTTAAATGTCAAAATTAGCATAAATGTAAATACATTTATCTCAAATCACATCAATATACTAAGCATAATTTAAACATTACTCTATTTTTCATTATTATCCATTTATTATTTTCATATTCTTAATCAGAGTAATCAATGCATAATAATGTTCCCAAATAGTTTATTTATTTATTTATTTTCTCTCTTTGTGTTTTGTTGTTTTTATTTTTCTCTTCTTTTTATTAAATCTTCATTAACTTATAATACTTTCATCAGTATATGGTTATATTGCTTAATAGGTATAGTAATGGCTGCTGTATAACTTATTATTAGTTACATCCCTGATAGTATTACTTTTATAAGTTAAAAGTGTCCCTGTTTGGATAAACGCTAATGCTGGGCAGAAATGTGTTGCTTTTGAAATGAAGTATTTCAGTTAGGATGTATTGAAGTCTACTTTAAATAATCTTAAAAGATGTTCTGCCTTTGACCCATATGCACATACTGATATAGTCCAGTGAAAAATATGTTTTAAGTGATATTTTGAGGCTATAAGTCATATGTGTTGTGGCTCCAGACATCCGGAGTTGAAAGATGCTTGTGACTAGCTTAGATATCCTGTTGTCTTTTCTTTTGTAGAGAAATAAGGCATAGTATGTTTAAAATGCAAAGTTTGACAGTTGTGAACACTACTCCGTAAACTAGAGTGCTCGCGTGCACACTACATGAGTTTGTCACCAAATAAGAGGAGGGAAAAGAAAAAAGAAAAAACACATACCTTTTCCCCGCTTGGTTCTCGAGACAATTTAACAGCCACAAACATCACTAGAAACTTGAGTTACTTATTGCTTGTCGCATTTACTGGTGTACGCCATCCCTTGACTCTTTCTAATTGACGTCTAGTCAGAAAATAAGCTAGGTTCACATTTAAAGATACAGAAACCTAAATTCCTTCTAAGGAAACATAAATAATATAAAGGTTCATATAAATATACACAGATATTTATTTTTGAAGCACTTTCAGTTTATGGCTACTGATGTCTTCTAGCACCTTGATAGACAAGGACATATATCTGCTTGTCTTTCTATCAGTTTAGATTTCCAGACATTTTAGCTATCCCTTACTATGTTTTATACAGCAGAGTTTAAAAAGCAGAAATTAATCATCAGCAAATAAAATCACTGCTGTTTTACAAATTATCTAAAGAAACTAGTAAATGTCAAGCAACTGACAGGTTTGTTTTGGGGAGGGTTGCCATTTCCCACGCTGGTGCTCCTGCAGAATACTACTGATGTCCTACTGCCAAGGTATGCCCTCGGGTGGGCAGGTGGGATGCAACAAGAAAGTTGGATGTGCATTTGGCAAATCAAACATTTAGATGGCGGTATGGTATACTAGATGGAGAAAGTGGAAGCAATGATTGTATAGGCAACTATAATGAGTAACATAACAACAGTGGATTTGACCCGATGTGTCAATTATACAATGTTTATATCCCATGTGGCTTTGGGCTTTGTCGAAGCATCTGTGTTCTACACCCATATTGTGTTGGATCTGATTTGAGTGGAAGGGGGAGAGGCTTAGCCCACACCCTAATTTGTTACTGGGTTGCCATGCATTATGGGCATGAAGTGTGGCAGGTACTCAATGGGCTATCTATCCTTAGATGGCTCATGCTGTTCCTGTTTGCTCATCTGAATGGTGACTGCAGCTGTGCTCTTCTTGTTATGTTGCCTGGCTGTGGCTTCACCCTTCTTATAATATTGCCTGGCTTTTTACATTATCAAGAATGACACAATACTAGTGTATGCGGGTATATCATGTTACTGTTAGTGTGGACAAGGATGCTTGACAATGCAACTATGATTCTTGGACCTTACTGCAGACGGGTGTGTTGTCTGGCAGTTGAGAGCCTGGTTGTTCCTGATCAGTGGACCTGTATTTTTGTGTTTCAATGTGACTGCATGAAAGGATGCCAGTATTGGTCTGCAAGTTTGGTGGGCAGTAGATTCGTTGGGGATTGATTTGAGGAGACACTTGTATTATGGCTGGGGCACTTGACATTTGATAAATATATCCTCTCAATGATGCGTTCTGTCTGGTTATTGGCTGTAAAACAACTTTTCTGAGAAATATTGTTGTGGTGCCAGTTAATGATTTGGATTAAATGTTTCTATATACAGTCGTGAAGCAATTGCCAGGATAAAATGGTACTCTTGCAGTGCATGGATCATCGTAGCTGTCCTCCGATGTTGGAGGAAAAACAAGCTTTTGGACACCTTTTGATGTGGTAAAGGTGTTACCCCATGGTTTGAATACGTTTTGTCTCTTTGCTGCAAAATGGGTTGGGAATTTTGGCCTGTAATATTTTTCGACATGGTGGTTTGAATCTTGGCAGCTTCCATTGTTTTGATGTGTTCTCCAGTATACTTTTGTTCAGTCATAGGATTGAATTACTGGTGTTGAGTAGGTCAGGATTGTATCTCCAGCACTTGTTGTCAGCAGATAGACGCACTGGTTGGGTGTCAGTCTAAGCTGTGGGAGTTGATGTGTGATATACATAGATGTTTGCTTTGAGGGTGTGGTCAAGTGCGCTGCAGTTTTACCTCTGTACTGTGTCAGTTTTCATTGTGCAGGGTCCCTCTGAGGGTTGATGGAAGTGTTGGCAACAAGACACTCAATCAGGTAACAACATTATGAGTGGTCTCTTGGATAAGGGAGCTGTCTAAATTGTGATCTTGTTGTCTCCAGCCATGGGAATTGTCATTGAAAAGCTGAAAAATGCAATCAGAGGAACATATTTAATGTCTACTAAAGAAATATTAATATACTTATACATTGTATCGCATTTCAGTTTATGTTAAACATGAAATATGATGTGGTTTCAGAACTATTCATGTTTTTATTCCAATATGACTTTGCAAATATTAATTTAAACACTGGTTTCGACTTGAGTAGTCTAAAACAATTGCACAACAATGGTACTGTATTATACAGTAATGTCAGTAAATAGTTTTCAACAGATGTATGAAATATACAGTTATAGATTTTAACATGATGTTTATTAATACCCTAAATTATTTTGAAATGATACTACCTTAATCTAAATATTTGTACCTTTTGAAACCTGCTTAGAAGTAAGTATTATTGAATTACAATAAGATGAGTAAAGAATATATGTATATATTTTAGCTGATTAGATTATCTTAATATATTATTCAATTATCTTTATTTAAAACTAAGAGGATAAGAGAAACTGATCCAGATATTATTTGTGAGGGTAGAAAGTTTGTTTGGTTAGATTCACTAGCCAAACGAAGAGGTATATTACCTCATAGCAATAGGGAATGGTTTTTAAGGTTAAGAATTACAAGTTTGGAAGTTCTTTGTGTTTTTTATTCTATCACTTTGGTGTCACTCAGACACATGCAAAAATCATACAAGAAAAACTTTTGAATACTGTATCCAAGATGGAACTAAGAATAAACAATATTTACATAAACTCACACATAAAACAAACTCAAAACTAGGAAATGAAATGTTTATCCATAAATGTTAATGGTCTAAATAATAGTAATAAAAGGAGAAGCCTATTCAAGTACATAAACTTACATAAACCACAAATAGTCTTTTTACAAGAGACACACTTATTAGATAGAGATATAAACAACTTAAATATTAATAATTACACAGTACTAATAAACTCTCAATACAAAACAAAAAAAAGAGGAGTAGCTATACTACTTGCAACTCAACTATAACACCTAAAATAATTACTACTCATCAAGATACATCAGGTATGTTTTGTCTAGTTTCAATAGAGTTAAATAAGAGAATCTATACGTTAGTAAATCTATATTGGATCCCAGGACTAGGATTAAACACAGTTAAACAGCATTTTGAAGAGATAATTCATTTAACTAAGGGTAGCCTGATATTGGCAGGAGACTTCAACTGTATAATGAATGAAAAAGATACAGATTCTAAATCCAAAAGAAGAAAACAACCCATCTCTAAAGCACTATCAAAATTTATAGATACATTGTATTTAAAAGATATAAATGAATTTGCAGAACCAGACTCACTAATCTTCACATTTTATTCTCATAGATATAAAACTAACTCTAGAATTGATAGAATATATGTTGCCAATGACCTAATAACAAAAATTGACAAAGTCAAAATCATAAATTGTCCTTTATCTGATCATAATGCCATAGTCTTTGAAATAGAGCTTACACCATTTTATTCAAATCCCATTACTAGGATACCTTCCTATATCACAAAATTGAGAGATTTCAAAGAATTTTATGAAGAAACAATCAAAAACTTTCTAGAAATAAATTACACAGGAGATATTTCAGAAATATATGTCTGGGATTCATTAAAAGCAGTTACATATGGGAAGATATTATCCTGGTACATAAATAAAAGGAAGTTATGGAATAAAGATATGCTAGACTTACAAAACAAAGCAGATAAATTGAAACTGGAAATACAAAAGGGTAATGCTACTCAAGTTCAAGAACTTACACAAATCAATAAGAAGTATACAGAATTGCTACACCATAAGATTATGATTAACTTAGAAAAGATAAAAATAAACTCATACTCTACTAATTCAGCACACCTGAGATACTTAACTAATAGAACAAAAAAATAATTAAATCTAAGCAAATAAAAGAAATATTTATTCCCAATACTAACAAAAGAGTTACGGAACTAAATGATATTTTAGAAGCATTCAGACTCCAATTTAACATTGATAATTCCATAAATACTCAAGATACACCTACTAAGGATATAAAAAATACTTAGAAAACAATATTCATATTAAATTAACACAAGAACAAATAGACATTATAAACAAACCAATCAATATGACAGAATTAAAATCACAAATTAAAAAGCTCAAGACAAATAAAGCACCTGGCCCAGACAATATGCTACCAGAAATGTATAAATTAATACCCAATCAAGCCATATCTTTATTATTAAAAGTATATGATATAGCCAATAAAGATTTGAATATACCACCCTCTTGGAAATATTCATTGATATCCCCAATTATCAAACCAGATAAAGATGAAAAACAGTGTTCCTCATATAGGCCAATATCATTACTCAATATAGACTACAAGATGTTTATGGCTATATACGCAGATAGGATCAAACACTTTCTTCCTTTCTTAATTCACAAAGATCAAACAGGTTTTATTAAAGGAAGAAATACTTCAGATAATATTAAAAGAATACTAACACTAATAGATTATAGCAAACATAAAGTCCTAAATTTAAATGTAATCTCATTAGATATTAATAAAGCTTTTGATTCGGTTAACTGGAACTTTCTTTCACTAGTTTTAAAAGAATATAACTTTCCGTCTAATTTTAATAATCTTATCCAAATACTATATGAAAAATCTACTGCATATGTTAAACTGGGATCATATAGATCAGGCCCTATAACAATAAAAAGGGAACTAAACAAGGTTGCCCTTTATCACCATTGTTATTTGCATTACTCATAGAACCCTTTGCAAATCAAATCAGATCAAACAATAACATAAAGGGCATTTGTATTAATAAAATGTTAAACCTTAAAATCCAACTCTTTGCTGATGACATACTATTAACTCTCTCAGATGCAAATGAGTCTTTGAATGCTCTATTTAACTCCATGAATAAATTTCAAAATATTTCAGGCTTAAAATTTAATGAAAACAAAACTAAAATTATGCCCTGTAATTGTAAAAAAAAAATAATATAAACAAAAGATTTTCCAAATATATAGTAACAGAAAGTAAATTATTATATCTGGGAATAAATCTACTCAATGAATTAACAGATTCTCTAATATTTAACTATAATAAAATACTAGACAAAATAGAACAAACAATTGGTTACTGGAATAAATATATCTTTTCAACAGCAGACAGATTATATCTTATTAAAATAAACATATTTCCCAAAATATTATACTTAATACAAAATTTTTCATTGCCACCTCCTAAATATATTATTCAAAGATACAATAAACTAATTTTAAATTTTCTATGGTTTCCAAATAAACCCGTGATAGCCTTAAATAAACATTTGCCAGATTGGGAAGATGGTGGAATTAATTTACGGATATTGATTTATATATTACCTCATCTGTTATTAAAAACATAACACTATGGTTAAATAATTCATACACACCTATATGGAAACAAGCCCATGAGCAGATTTACATAGAAATCAATTATAATCACATACAAGACAACTTAACAGTAATACCATCACCCCTTATATGGATGTTAAAAGATTATTTTTAGGGAAAAGAAATAATATTAATAAATTGCCATCAAACTATGTAAGCTCTACACTTTCAGTGTTCAGAACATATATAAACAAAATACCAAATATTAATTCTTGGATTTTTCTTATTTTCCCTATAGCTTTTACACCAAATATTCTAGATACATTCCAAATATCTAAAATAAATATACTTAAAGAAGAAACATTACTCTTTTGGCATCAACTTATAGAGAAGGAAAATTCTAACAAAGAAACAGATAATTTATAATTATAATATAAATAAAGACAATTGGCTGTTTTACAAAATCTAAGGTATTTTCTTATAAATAAAATAGAACAAATGCAACCTTCAGTTAGACATGAAGCTCCAAAACTCATTGAATACCTTATTCTTATCACAAAACAGCCTTATCAGGGTACAGGTTATTTGTCTAATATCTATAAAATTGTTAAAAACAAAAACTATCATGAAAAATCATACTGGGATTATTATACTTTAATAAACAAACATCCTCCAGTTGAAGAAGAAAAAGTACTATTCTTAAATCTTCCAAATTTTCTACATTATCAAAATACTGGCAATTATTCACTTGGAGATATCTACATAGAAGTTTCTATACACCACATAGGTTAGCCAAAATGTATTCTATTGAAGATCAATGTTGGAGATGCCATACCAAGACAAAAGCAGATTGGCAGCATGTTTTTCATGAATGTATATGTCTCAATATGTACTGGAAAGCCATTAATTATTTTTTCAGACTGTTTATAATGATAATTTTCAATTAACAAAGTCTTTAATTTTATTCAACTCTCCTATTCCAAACTGTGTACCAAAAAAGACACTAAAATTCTATGGTCACTATTGGCTATTTCACGTAAAATCATAACTATACACTGGAAAAATGAGGCTTCGCCTACGTTCAAGGAATTTGAGACTTTAACAACAACAGTTGCTCACATGGAAATATTAACAGTGAAGAACAGAACTAAAAGATCTACTTCTTACTATTACTCTTGGATGAAAGTACTGGAAATACTTGAAAATATCGGAGAAGATATATCATCTTCTGTTTCTAACTTTACATAATATAGAATTTCAATGTTATTTGCATAGACACCAATGTAAATAGTTATATAATGGTTTGAAGTTAGTAATGTTTTAGAATTGTAAATATGTTATTTATCTTTATTTCATGTAATGTTTAAGACATCTTATTTGAAATAATAAAAAAATATTTAGTGAAAAAAGAAAATTGCTAGAATAAAAGGTTTTGTGTTACCATGTACTTTATGAAGAATATGAAGTCTGAAAGTCAAATGTTTGTCATTTTTATTCAACATTTGTTAACCAGGAAAGTCTGACTTGGAACAAAAGCCAATTTTCAGCAGAGGCCCAGGAAGAAACACTCCAGGCACATGTCTTTGTAAGATGGGAGGACACCAGAGTGCACCCACACAAACACAGGGAGGACATGCAGACTCCACACAGAAGGCAACCCGGCCAAGAATCAAGCCAGAAGCTGTCAGGCAATAATGCTACCACTGCACCACTGCACTACTAACTTTGTAATGACACAAAACTACAGAAACCACAGATTATTTGAGGAACAGAACAGAACAAGTATGAGGAAAAAATCTGCACATTTTTTACAAATGGTGGTGAGTAGGGAATTCAGGCTCTTGCCACCTGGGCCCAAAGTACAGGGTTCAAGCCAATTCTCTATCCACCTCCATATAGCACTTGGGGCATTTCACAGTCACACACATGCACACCCTTTGTATTCCTCACCTCAAAGTCTGTAAAAACAAGTTGTAACATCCATCCACAGCCTGCAACCACGAGAGCAAGTCCTTCCTGCAAGAGCAGAGGAAGCTGGGTGCTACTCAGCCTGCAGATGTTGCAATCCAATCCCCCTTCAAGTCTATGCAGTTGTAACTGCATAGACTTCTGGGATAGTTTTTCCGCATGCTCTCTTCCTAATCTGGACTGCTGGTGAGACAGTCTGGATTCTGTGCGCATGCTCCAGAGTGGTTCGCCAGCAGTCCAGAAATGCTGCGTGTGCATGCACAATATTCTGCGACTCGCATTTTTATTTTAATTTTTTTATTTTCTTTTTTTCTTCTTTGTTTACAGCTGGGGGGGGGCTGCAGTTCTGCATCCCAAAAGCATGAGCTGCCCCTGAAGCTGGGCATGGTAATGTATTCCCCAGGTGATGTGGATGTCCTCCAAGAGGGTCTTACCAAACCAAAGCAGAAACATGGCCTCAAGCTGAATGCCAAAAAATGCATCATCATCCCCTTTGGGGTAAGTGATTAAGTGATGTCCCCACATATTATCATATTAATAACAATGCAATCATCGTGAGCAATTTGGGCACCCAGATTGATAGCAATCTGACTTTTGGCCACTATGTTGCTTCCATTGTATAGAATGCTTTCTACATGGCCCACCTCATAAGTAAGGATATTTCATCCGAGGGCAAGGAGATCATAACATCCCTGTATTTTCCCTTATGAGGCCAATTATTGAGTACACTGACCCCTTCAGGATATACCTCACAAAGCACATGCAGCAGCTGGAGGGACCACAGAGATTCCTCACCAGAAGAATCCAAGGCTTCAAATATCTACCCTACACAGATAGGCTAAAAGCCCTGTCCCTCTACTTAGTTTCATACAGACTCCTCAGGGGTGACCTCTGTTTGGCATAAAAAGCAATTTCAGATCCTGTCTTGATGGGTCTGCTGCATATCCACAAGTCAAGCTCCACTTGAGTAACCCACACACACAACCTCAACCAGGTCTGTGACATCAATAGAACTTGTGGCTGGGACAGATTTATTTCCCAGAGATTCCCCCATCTGTGGAAAAGACTTCCTGTCCATGTAAAGCAGAGTGACTCATTATTCCTTTTTAAGCGCAACCTGGATAACTGGATGGGAAACCGAAAATACACCCCTGGGATTCCACCTGTGTCCCTGCTGGACAGGGGCTTTGAGTGCTGACTTGTGTAAACATGGGCTAAACTCCTGGCTAGGTTTATAAGGGCCTCAGGGCCAATAGTCTAGTAACGTCCCATGATCCTATGACCTATGCAACTTAATTCATTATTATTATGAACTGATTTGTTCAGTCCTGCATATTAGGCTAGCATGCAGCTGTGCCCTACAGGAAACCTTAAACAATTGCTTTCATACTGAATTTGCACCTGCCAGAGAGGTGTTGTGTTTGCAGTGTCTGTCTAAAGCCCATGGTAAGTGAAACAGGATATTAACCCACAGTGTCTTATGTACTATTCATGTGAAATGTGCAAAGATATGTCCTGCTTCACATCAAGAGCATACATGTGCCAGCTTTTACAGTATCTGGTATGCTCTTGTAATTTAGAGTACACAATCTGCTATACTAAAAACCCAATTGCAATGTATTTATGACCTCATAGCAACTACAGCATTATATTTACCCTAAACATACAGTTTGCAATAAGGTATACATTGTATTTTGTGTCTTTTCTATCCCTAATTCTACTAGTGAATCTGCTGGATTTTAACACCCAGCAGGTTTTACCCCCCCCCCCCCTCCATTGCACGATCAACTTCTTGGTACTCTGTGCTTTGTAAATGTTTTATGTATTAGATACACATTGCCATCCTGCTCTGTACTCCGTATGGTCACTGGCAATCATACCTGCTAAGCTGACAACATTTCTCAGAGTGATAGTTTCAAGCCAAGTTTCAGCCAGCTTTGCAAACTGACCTGTGGTCTGAGAGGCAAGTGAAGAAATATAAAATGGATTCAGCAGAATTCAAGTAGACAGAGACTGGCTGTCAGCTCTATGGGTGGTTGTGCTTCTTGCCAATTTTACATTGCTGTAATGTGGCTGTAATGTAGCTCTTCTCTGGCTTATTTGTATATATATTTTACCACCTTAGAAGCAGATGTTTTCTGGTCCAGGCTTAAGACTAGAGACTTAAATGATTAAGTGCATAATCAATAAAGCTTCACATTGCAAAAGTTAGTTAGTACTGGTTCTTATTTAACTTTTGGATTCCAGTGATTTGCAGCTCATCTGCCCTTTTTAAATCATATGCAGCAGACCAGTTCTGAGACAAGCTATGTGCTAAATAAAATAAATTGTCTGTGTTTATCAGATAGCTTTGCATGAAATATTTCATATGTATGAAGAGCATAGGGTACAGTGGGCCAGTGTTTTGCACACCTGTGACTATATCCCCAATTTCTCAATGTCATGAGCAGTAGACAATCCCCGGGATTCATGAAGCTTGCGCCAAGTGCAGGCATAGTGTTGGCATTCTGACATCAAATATGGCCGGTAAACGATCCAGGTATGAACTGTTTCCATGTGCACTACCTGCGTACGCTACACCAGCACAGCTCCCGGCCTCTGTATGCTAATTACTCCATTTGCAGCAGTGTAGCATGCAAACGAAGGTATCTGGTGATCCAGGAAGCGGTGCATGCACAGTGTAAGCATGCAGAAATGTAAACTGTAAAAAACGATTTACATTTTTGCAAACATAAAATCGGAGCCATGACAGCTGGCTAAATACACATATTATATTGTTAATATATGCTAATGGCTTAATATATAGCCATTGGTATAAAAAAATGTACAACATATAAAAATAACATTTAACGTTTTTTCGAACTATCGCAAAATTTAAGTGTAGAGCAGCAGCACACAAATGGGATCGCAAGGAAAATAGAAAAATATAGAATAAAACTGCAATGCAACACATATCATGATTTCCCCATAATAGTCAATGGCAGGCATGTTACACCACACCATGGTGCAAGGGTTGCTAAGGGGCTGTGTCAGTGTTATGTGCGGTATCTAGGAATTAGTAGGCAATTCCATGCAAATGAGAGGAGTTATAGTGAATCACAGATTCATTGCTGGTGTAAGGATGCACCTCACAGCATAGCGTTATAACACAGAGGTGTGCCCATGAGATAAATATGACATCAAGAGAGGGATGTGTAACCTTTCCTGTAAGCACATTGGAGCATTGCTAATCCGGTTTGCCCATAGCTAAGTAAAGCTGCAGGAAAGGGGTGTGCTGAATAGGGTTTAGGTTTGCTTAGCTGAGAGCACACAAGGTAAATGAGTATGCATGTAAACAGA
This sequence comes from Protopterus annectens, assembly GCF_019279795.1. Taxonomy (NCBI): domain Eukaryota; kingdom Metazoa; phylum Chordata; order Ceratodontiformes; family Protopteridae; genus Protopterus; species Protopterus annectens. The sequence continues at coordinate 589,774,589 of NC_056735.1, forward strand.
GATTAAAACGCGCCTAAACCCGGTAAACGGGTTTGCGCAGCGCACTGGAGATGAAACAGGAAGGATATAGGAAAAAAATAAGAAAATGCTGCAGCAGGGAAATTGGAGTACAAATGACTAATTCATAGGTTCATAGGTAGGTATTAGGCTATTGGCCCTAGGGCCTAAAAATGTACCCTGGCTTTCACCATCCATGAAAATTATTTTCCTGTGCCCCTGCCAAGCAGAACCACAGAAGTGATCCACGGGGTGAATTTCCTATTACCCATCCAATCATCAAGACTTTTCTTGAAGAGTGCTAATGAGGAGCTCTGTTTGACATAGATAGGTAATCTGTTCCAGAGTATGGGAAGTCTCGGGGACAGGAATCTATCCCTCCAGCATGTTCTGTTTATTGTGGTGACAAGGTTTAGGTCCCTAGAGTGTGTAGCTCAGAGGGATTGGGATTTCTTTAAGTGGAGCATGTCCAACAGCTCTGGGTATGACATAGCTTTGTATGCTAGGCAGAGATCACCTCTGAGTAGGCGATATGCGACGGAGTAAAGCTGGAGTTTTTTTGAGACGGTCTGCGTAAGGCATCTGTTTGAGGCCAGTAATCCTCTTTGTGAGGTATTTTTGTGGCCTTTCCAGTGGTTGTAGATGTCTTGTGAGGTACATACCAAAAGGGGCGTTGTACTCTATAATGGGTCTAATGAGTGATAAGTAGAGGGGAACAATGACCTCTTTTTTTCTGGATGAGAAACCTTTTGTGATGGGGTGTGCCAAGTAGAAGGATTTCCTGACCACTTTGGCGATGTGATTATCAAAGGAGAGACTACTGTCCACCTGTGTCCCAAGGTCTCATCACACTTTCAGTGTTAAGTAGACTACCGCCTATGTGGTAGTTCATGGGTACATAATTTTTACCAAAGGGGATGACAATGCACTTTTTGGCATTGAGCTTGAGACCATGTCTTTGACACCAGGCATCTGTCTCAGTGACTCCCTTTTGTAGGATGTCCACATTGCTAGAAGTTTCAATTATGGCTCCTAGTTTGCAGTCATCTGTGAATTTAGTTAGCCAAAGACCTTCTGTGTTTGCCTGTACTTTAGAGAAGTAGATACCAAACAGGAGAGGACCCAGGACTGAACCCTGTGGTACTCCACTTGTCACTGCTCTGAAGTCTGATTTGGAGTCTGCTACTTTCACAGTGTGGGTTCTTTCTGTAAGCCAGTTGGCAACCCATCTTGTGACATAGGGATTTATACCGAGTTTAGTGAGTTTATCTATAATTCCTGAGTGGGAGATGGTGTTGAATGCCTTCGCGAGGTCAAGATAGGCTGTGTGAACCACCTTACCCTCATCTATGGATTTGGTGACTACTTCAAATAAGTCTATCAGGTTTAGGAGACATGATCTGCCTTTTACAAACCCAAACTGTGTGGGGTCTAGGGTTTGGAGATATCCAATGTCTTTGTTTATGAGTTCCATGATGATACTTTCCATGGCCTTGAAGATGAGGCTCGTCAGGCTAATGGGGTGGTAGTTCCCAGGGTCTGTTGTGGTCCCCCCTTTGTGGAGTGGGATAACTGTTGCAGTCACCATTCAATGGGCACAAAGCCTGAGGTGAGGCTATGATTGAACATGGTACTTAGGTGGGGTGCCAGTTCATTCTGTAATTCATGTAGAAGGCAGCCTGGGATGTTGTCAGGTCCCATGGATGCTGTGATCTTGGATAACTTGCAGTGCAGCCCCAAT